>NC_134803.1:17602444-17744220 GCF_046742065.1 Oratosquilla oratoria | reverse complement strand
ATGACAGTTATTGATTCTAAACTAATGATAAGTTTAGAACATACTAAAGTCATTAATAGTACTTTCGAAATTCATCATTAACAGTACCCTATAAATTTGTAATTATTAGTATATTTTGAACTCGTCATTATTAGTAGTATCTTCTAAACTTGTCATTATCGGAATATTCTAAACTTTTCATTATTAGTACCCATTAAAGATATCATTAATTAAACATGTCATCATTAGAATGTTCTATACTTTTCATTATTAGTACACATTATTATTAGTACTAAACATTCTAAACTAATGATAAGTTTAGAACATACTAATAAAGTCATTAATAACCTTCGAAATTCATCATTAACAGTACCCTATAAATTTGTAATTATTAGTATATTTTGAACTCTTCATTATTAGTTGTATCTTCTAAACTTGGTCATTATTGGAATATTCTAAACTTTTCATTATTAGTACCCATTAAAGATATCATTAATTAAACTTGTCATCATTATAATGTTCTATACTTTTCATTATTAGTACACATTAAAGTTATCATTAATTGTAATTTCCAAATTTCTCATCATACATATCTACATTGGAATATTCTAAACTTGTCATTATAAGTATGTTCTAAACTTGTCATTAATAGCTCATTATTAGTATTATTAGTATAGCTCATGATTAGTATATTCTAAACTTGGCAATATTAGTATTGTCTTTATTATGTATTTATTATGTATTGTCTTTATTATTATTATTACCTTGTCTTTATTATTATAGTTTAAACTAGTATATTCTAAAGATGTCGTTATTAGTATATTCAAAACTCGTCATTATCAGTAAACTTATCACTAATAGTATCTTCTAATCTTCTCATTATTACTATATTCCAAGTTTGACATTATCAGTACACATTAAATCTATCATTAATAGTACCTACTAATCCTGTTTTTATTAGTATTTTCTAAACCTG
Organism: Oratosquilla oratoria; assembly: GCF_046742065.1. Lineage (NCBI taxonomy): Eukaryota > Metazoa > Arthropoda > Malacostraca > Stomatopoda > Squillidae > Oratosquilla > Oratosquilla oratoria. Next base: position 17,743,265 of record NC_134803.1, on the reverse strand, counting down.
GCATTATTAGTGTGTTCTAAACTTATCATTAATTTTATTCACTAATTATAAACAGCATCCTTTTAACTTGTAATTATTAGTATATTCTAAACTTTTCAATATTATTACACATTAAAGTTATCATTATCGTTAAAAACTTATCACTACTAAACTTTAATGTGTACTAATAAAAACAAGCTTAGAATATATATTCTAAACTTGTTTTTATTAGTACACATTAAAGTTATCATTAATAGTTTCTTTTCAACCTGTCGTTACAAATATTCTATATTTGTCATTGTTAGTACACAATAAATATATTAATTGTATTTTCACATTCTTCATTATTAGTATATTCTAAAATTCTCATGATTACTACACATTAATGTTATCTTTAAAAATACCTTCTAATCTTGTTTTTATTGTTATATTCTAAACTTGTCAGTATTAGTATAATCTATTTTTTTATTAGTTCATATCAACGTTATCATTATTAGTACCTTCTAAACTTATTATTATTAGTATATTCTAAATTCTAAACTTGTCATTATTATTACATATAGTTAATAATTATAGTAACATATAGAACAGTACCCTTTAAACTTGTAATTATTGGCATATCTTTCCATTATTAGTACTCATACATGTTCCTTCTAAACCTCTTTTTATTAGTATATTGTAAACTTCTGATTATTAGTACACATTAAAGTTATTATTAATAATACCTTCTAAACTTGTCAAAGTTAAATGCATTATTAGTATATTTTTTAAACTAGTTATTGTATATTACAAACTTGCCATTATTAGTATATTTTAATTTTTCATTATTAGTACACATTGGTATATTCTAGTCTTTCCATTATTAGTACACATACAAGTTATCATTAACTTATCATTATAAGTATATTGTAAACTTGTATACCTTTTAAACTTGACATTATTTGTATACCTTTTAAACTTGACATTATTTGTATACCTTTTAAACTTGACATTATTTGTATATTACAAAATTGCTATTTCTAAATTTGTCATTGTTAGTACACATTTAAAGTTATCATGCAATAGTACCTTCTAAACTTGTCATTAGTATATTCTAAACTTGTTATTACTAGTACACATTAATGTTATCATTAATAATACCTTCTAAACTTGTCATAATTAGAAAATCATAAATTTGACCCTATTAATATACATGATGCTGATATTCTATGGTTGTCATTGTTAGTATATTCTAAACTTTTCATCATTAATACAGATCAAATTATTCAATATTAGTACATATCAAAGATATTTAATAGAACCTTCTAAAATTGTCATTATTAAAACATATTAAAGTTATAAATATAATTTTCTACAAATTTGATTATTGATTATTGTTGTATATATCATTAATAGTACTATCGACAATATTCATTATTGATATTGATATTAAAGTTCCGACTGAATATGTTATTCTTAGTATATTCTAAACTTGTAATAATGACAAGTTTAGGGTAATGATAAACTCGGAATATATTATTACAAAGTGTAGGATATACTAATTATGGTAAGGATACAAGGTCCTAGTAATGATAACTTTAATGTATACTAATAAAGTTTAGAATACCAAAAAAGATATGTTTAGTATTTACTAATAGTGATGTTTCGAATTTACGAACAATGACAACTTGAGAAAGTATTGTTAGTGATAACTAATGTGTACTAATAATGAGGGTTTAGAATATACAATTGACATTGTTTACTAACAATGACAAGTGTTGAATATACCAATAATGACAAATTTAGAATATGCTAATAATGTCAGGTTTAGAATATACATGTAATGACAAGTTTAGAATACACTAATACTAACAAATCTAGAAGGTATTAATGTATGTACCAATAATAACGAGCTTAGACTATACTAAGAATCACAATTTTAGAATAATGACATAATTAGAGTATACTAATGATAAGCTTAGAAGATTCTTGATAACTTTAATGTGGAAAAGTTTATAATAAGTTGATCATGAAAAGTATAGAAATGACTAAAAATTACAACTTTAGAAGGTTCTATATGATAACTATAATTTGTACTAATAATGACAAGTTTAGAACGTACTAATAATGACAAACATAGAATGTATATGTTATTCTTAGTATATTCTAAACTTGTAATAATGACAAGTTTATGGTAATGAAAATAAAAACTTAATGTCTTCTGATAATTAATGTTTTGTATATACTAATAATGACAAGGCACTATTAATGATAATTGGAATATGTACACATATTCACGTTATTATATGTTATTATTTATATGTTATTATAATACATGTACTGTATTATGTACACATAATCACATGTTTACAATACTGTAATAAAGTTTAAAAGGTTAAATTAATAATAATGTTAATGTGTAGCAATAATGACACGTTTTTATTATATTGATAATGTAAAGTTTAGTAAATACTAATAATAACATAATTAGAAGTTCCTATTAATGATAACTATAATACGTACTAATAATGATTAGTTTTGAAAAAAGCTAACAATGTCATATTAAAAAGCCAGTAATAATGGTACCTTTAACATGTTTTAGAATATACTAATAATGACAAGTTTTAAATAATTATAAACTTTGGAATATATTAATATTGCCAAGTTGAGAATATACTAATAATGGTCCTGATAATGATAGCTTTAATGTGTACTAATAATGACGAGTTTAGAATAATAAAGAAGATATGTTAGTATTTACTAATACTGATATTTTTCGAATATACGAACAATGACAACTTTAGTACCTTAACGTGTACTAATAAAGAGAAGCTTTTAATGATAACATAGATATGTGTTAATAATAACAAGTTTATAATATACAAATTTTGACAAGTGTAGAGGGTACTATTGATAATGAATTGAATGTGTACTAAAATGACAAATTTAGAAAAATACTATTAATGATAACTTTAATTATACTAATTAAACTAATTATACTTTGATAATACTAATGATACTAATGATACTTTAAAGATACTATTAATGATAACTTTAATGTGTAGTTACAATGATATATACGAACAATGACAACTTTAGTACCTTAACGTGTACTAATAAAGAGAAGCTTTTAATGATAACATAGATATGTGTTAATAATAAGGTTATAATATACAAATTTTGACAAGTGTAGAGGGTACTATTGATAATGAATTGAATGTGTACTAAAATGACAAATTTAGAAAAATACTATTAATGATAACTTTAATTATACTAATTAAACTAATTATACTTTAATGATACTAATGATACTAATGATACTTTAAAGATACTATTAATGATAACTTTAATGTGTACTAATAATGACAAGTTTAAAATGCAGTAACAATGACGAGTTCAGAAAGTTCTATTACTGTAAACTTTAATAAAATCCAATATTGACAAACCTAGAAAACACCATTGATGAGAAGTTTAAATTATACTAAAAATGAGATGTTTAGAAGGTACTATTAATGAAAACTTACATGGCAAATTTAGAACATACTAATGAAAAGTTAAGAAACTACTATTAATGATAACTTCAATGTGTACTAATACTGTCAAGATTATGATATGCTAATCACAAATTTGAAAGGTACAGTAAAAATGTATAAAAAAAAAGGAATGTTTCGAAGAAAACTTTAGAAGAAAACTTTAGAATATACTGATAATGACAAGTTTAATGTAATAATAATGGCGATTTTAGAAGGTGCTTATATGTGGTAATGTGGTAATATTGACAAGTTTAGAATACATTAAAAATAGCATTTTTGTAATATACAAGTAAGGATAACTTTTAGAAGGTACTATTAATGATAACTTTAATGTGTACTAATATAAACAAAACACTATATACTAATAAGGGTAAGTTTAGAAGGTACTATAATTGATAACGTTAACTTGTACTAATAAAGACAAGCTTGGAATATACTAATAATGCCAAGTTTAGAAGGTACTATTAAGGATAACTTTAATGTCTATTAATAGTGATAAGTTTAGAATATACTAATAACGACAATTTTGGAAAGCACTATTAAAGATAAAATCTATGCGAAATGATAATGAAAAGTTTGGAATATGACAAAGTATAATTTAATTTATAATAAAATGGGAAATTTAGAAAGAAAACGTATAGCGTTTAGCAGGTACTTTGATATGTACTAATAATTACTTTAATGAGTACTAATAATAAAAATATTACAAAATACTAGTAATGGCATGATAAATTTGATATGCACTGATAGTAACAAGTTTAGAGTATACTAAGAATATCCTCTACAATTGCCGTTATTAGTGCATATTAAAGTTATCATTAATAGTACCTTCTAAACTTGCCCTTATTAGTACAAATTATGTGATTATTAGTACACATGAGTACATATTAGATAATTACATGTTTAGAAAAAACATGTAATTATCTTTCATATTCTAAGCTTTAAAGTTATCATTAGTAGAATGTTATAAAATTTTATTATTAGTATATTCTGAAATTGTCATTAATAGTACACATTAAAGTTATCATTAATAGTATCTTTAATCTGATCAACATTTGTATTGTAAACTTCTCATTATCAGTATGTTCTCAACTTGTTCTTATAAGTATATTTTAACGTGTCATTATTACTATTCATTAAACTTACCATTAATAGTACTTTCTAAACTTGTCATTATTAGTATATAACTTACCCATAATAGTATATTTTCAACTTTCATAATATTTTCTAATATTTGTTATTATCAGTAGCCTCTACAAATGACATCATTAGTGCATATTTAAGTTATCATTAATAGTACCTTCTAACTTATCGATATTAGTATATTCTAAACATGTGATTATGAGCACATATTAGTTATCATTAATAGTACTTTCTCAACATTTCATTATTAGTATATTCTAAACTTGTCATTAATAGTACACTTTAAAGTTCTCATTAATAGTATAATATGATCATTATTAGGATGTTCTGTAATCATCATTATTAGTATTAGTTATTATTAAGAGTATCTTGTAAACTTGTCATTATTAGTATCTTCTATACTTGTCATTATAAGTATATTCTTAACGTATCATAATCACTATACATTAAACTTACCATTAATAGTACTTTCTAAACTTGTCATTATTAGTATGTTATAAACTTACCCATAATAGTATATTCTCAACTTTTATAATTAGTACACATTAATGTTATCATTAATAGGAGATTCCAAACTTGTATAACCTTGTATATTCTAAAGTTGTCATTCTTAGTACATATTTGAGTTATTATCAAAAGAATCTTCTGATTTTGTCGTTATTGGTATATCCTAAACTTGCACTCGTTAAAATGATCATTAATACCATAATCTTAATTTGTCATTATTAGTACACATTAAAGTTTTTATTAGAAGTACCTAAAAGTGTCATTAATCGTATATTCTAAACTTGTCATTACTAGGACATATTAAAGTTGTCATTGATAATTCCTTTTCAACTTGTCATTATTAGTATAATTCAAACATTAATTAGTAATCATTATCAATGTATTCTAAACTTGTTATTATTAGTCATTATTCAAAAACTCTAAACTTTTCATTATTAGTACACATTAAAGTTTCAATTAATTGTACCTTTTAAATATGACATTATGACACATTAAACTTGTCATTACCTGTCACCATTAGTGTTCTATACTTTTCATTATTAGTACACATTAAAGTTATCATTGATAGTACTTTCTAGACTTCTCATTATACATTATATGTATGTTCTAAATGTGTCTTCTACTTGTCATTATTACTATGTTCTAAACCTGTCATTAATAGTTCATATTAAATTTATCATTATTAGGACGTTATCATTAGTATATTCTAAGTCTGACAATCTTAGTATATTTTAAAGTTGTCATTATTCTAACCTTGTCATTATTATTATAAATCAAACTAGTATATTCTGAACATATCATTATTAATATATTCAAAACTCGTTATTATTAGTAAACTTATCATTAATAGTATATCCTAATTATTATTAGTAGTATATTCCAATTTTGCCATTATTAGTACACATTGAATTTATCATTATTAGTACCTTTTAAACTTGTCATCATTAGAATGTATTAATTATTAGTACACATTAAAGTTATCATTAATAGTACTTTCTAAACTTCTGTATATACTAAACATGTCATCATTGGTATATTCTAAACTTGTCATTAATACTTCAAATCAATTTTATCATTAATAGGACGTTCTAAACTTATCATTATTAGTATATTCTAAACCTGGCAATATTTGTATATGTTAAAGTTGTCATTAAACCTTATCATTATTGTTATCGTTTAAACTAGTACATTCTAGACATTCTAAACTTGACATTATGATTATGTTCTAAACTTATCACTAGTAAAAATTAAAGTCATAAATAGTACCTTCGAAACTTATCATTAACAGTACCCTTTAAATTTGATATTATTAGTATATTCTAAACTCGTCATTATTAGTTATCATTAATAGCATCATTATCGGAATATTCTAAACTTGTCATTATTTAGTACACATCAAAGATATAATTAATAGTACCTTTTAAACTTGTCATCATTAGAATGTTCTATACTTTTCATTATTAGTACACATTATAGTACTTTCCAAATTTCTCATTACACATTGGAATATTCTAAACTTGTCATTATTAATATGTTCAAAACTTGCCATTAATAGTTTATATTAAATATAACATTATTAGTGTATTCTAAACTTGGCAATATTAGTATATTCTAAACTTGTCATTATTATTATATTTTAAACTAGTGTATTCTAAAGATGCCGTTATTAGAATATTCAAAACTCGTCATTATTAGTAAACTTATTAGTAATAGTATTTTCTAATCTTTTCATTATCACTATATTCCAAGTTTGACATTATTAGTACACATTAAATCTATCATTAGTAGTACCTACTAATCTTATTTTTATTAGTATTTTCTAAACCTGGCATTATTAGTGTGTTCTAAATTTATCTTTAATGAAAATTAAAGTCATTAATAGCACCCTCTACACTATTCAATAATTAGAATGTACTATTAATGATAACTTTAATGTGTACTAATAATGAAAAGTATAGAACACTCGAATGGTGACAGGTTTAAAAGGTACTATTAATGATATCTTATAATGACAAGTTTAGAACATTCTAATAATGACAGATTTAGAAGATACTATTTAGAATACTATTTAGAATGATTATTAGAATATACTAATACTGATGTTTAGAATATACTAATGATGACAAGTTTAGAAGATAATATTTATGATAACTTCAATGTTTACTAATAATAACAAATTTAGAATATACTCATAATAACAAGTGTGCGATTAATGATCAATCTTATTTGCACAAATAATGTCAAATTTAGAATGTGGTAATAATCGGTACTTTTGATCATTTTATTGTGTTGTAATAATGTCAAGATTAGAATATAATAGTAATAATAACTTCATTGTATATTGATACTGACAAGATTAAGATTCTCTTAGCAATATCTATAACGAGTACTATTAAAGAAAGTTTAAAATATACTAATAATTACAAATTTAATGTGTCATAATGTCATATTTAAAAGGTACAATCAATTGAAACTTTAATGCGTACTAATAATGAAAAGTTTAGTTTTTGAATAATGACTAATAATGACTAATAATGACTAATAATTAATGTTTGAATTATATCAATAATGACAAGTTGAAAAGGAATTATCAATAACTTTAATATATTCTAGTAATGACAAGTTTAGAATATACGATTAATGACACTTTTTAGGTACTTCTAATAAAAACTTTAATGTGTACTAATAATGACAAATTAAGATTATGGTATTAATGATCATTTTAACGAGTGCAAGTTTAGGATATACCAATAACGACAAAATTAGAAGACTCTTTTAATAATAACTTAAATATGTACTTAGAATGACAACTTTAGAATATACAAGGTTATGCAAGTTTGGAAGCTACGATTAATGATAACATTAATGTGTACTAACTATAAAAGTTGAGAATATACTATTATGGGTAAGTTTATAACATACTAATAATGACAAGTTTAGAAAGTACTATTAATGGTAAGTTTAATGTATAGTGATTATGATACGTTAAGAATATACTTATAATGACAAGTATAGAAGATACTAATAATGACAAGTTTACAAGATACTCTTAATAATAACTAATACTAATAATGATGATTATAGAACATGCTAATAATGATCATATTAAAGATACTATTAATGAGAACTTTAAAGTGTACTATTAATGACAAGCTTAGAATATACTAATAATGAAATTTTAGAATATTCTATTAATGGTAACCTTAGAATATGTAGGTACATGTTGAGAAAGTACTATTAATGATAACTCTAATATGTACTCATGTTTAGAATATACTAATAAGGACAAGTTTAGAAGGTACTATTAATGATAACTTTAATATGCACTAATATCGCAATTGTAGAGGATACTGATAATAACAAATATTATGAAAGTTGAGAATATATTATTATGGGTAAGTTTATAATATACTAACAATGACAAGTTTAGAAAGTTTAATGTATAGTAATGATGATACGTTAAGAATATACCTATAATGACGAGTTTCGAGCATACTAATAATGACAAGTTTACAAGATACTATTAATGATAACTAATACTAATAATGATAATTATAGAACATACTAATAATGATCAGAATACATGTTGAGAAAGTACTATTAATGATAACTCTAATATGTACTCATGTTTAGAATATACTAATAAGGACAAGCTTAGAAGGTACTTTAATATGCAAGTATAGACGATACTGATAATTACAAATATTAGAAGGTAATATCAATGATAACTGTAATGTGTACTAATAATGACAAAGAATATACGAATAATGACAACTTTGGAAAGTGCTACCAATCATGTGTATTACTAACAAGTTTAGAATATAGTAATAATATGTTTAGAATAATGGCAACTTTAGAATACACTAATATTGCCATGTTTAGAATATGTTTAATGAACACTATAAGTAAAACATGCAATTAAGATGTGTTTAGAATATTCTAATGGTTAGAAAGTGATATTAATGATAACTTTATTGTGTACTAATAAGGATAATTATAGAATATACTAATAATGATCAGATTAAAGATATTATTAATGATAACTTTAATGTGTACTATTAATGACAAGTTTAGAATGGTAATTTTAATGTGTTCTAATGTGTTCAAATAAAACATTTGGAAAATTCCTTTAATGATAGTTTTAACATGTACTAATAAATTTTTTAAAAGGTATTTTTGATCAAACAAGTTTACAATATACTAATGATGTCAAGTTAAGAAGGTAATATTGATAACAACGTTAATGTGTACTAATAACGATAAGTTTAGAATATACTAGTTTAGAAAAAAACTCTTAATGTGTACTATTAATACTAGAATATACAAGTAATGAAAAGTTTAGAAGATACTACTAATAATAACTTTAATATGTAGCAATAATAACAGGTTTATAATATACTAATAAATAAAAGTTTAGAATACGCTAATACTAACAAGTTTGGATATGTTTAATGTGTACTAATAATGACAAGTTTATAATGTACTAACAATGATAAATTAAGAAGGTGCTATTAACAATATATTTAATGAGTCCTAATAATGACAAAATTTTAATATATACTAGTCAAAGGTTTAGAATATACTTACAATGATATTTAGAATATGCTAAGATCAAGTTCAGAATATACTGTTAATGTTAACTTTAATGTTTAGAAAAAATGACGTGTGGAATATACTAATAACGATAAGTTTAGAAGGTTCTTTGACAAGTTATTGTTAATAATAACTTTTATGTGTACTTATAATCAGAAGTTTACAATATACTAATCAGAGGTTTAGAAGGTACAGGTATGTGTACTAATAATGAAAAGATTAGAATATACCAATAATTAAAATTTTAAAAGGTACTGTTTAAGATAACTTTAATTTGTACTGATAATAAGCAAGTTTACAGTATACTAATAAAGACAAAAATAATAAATTCAGTATATACTAATAGTAAAATACTAATAATAAATAGTTTAGAATATGGTAATAACAACAAGTATAGAAGGTACTATCAATGATAACTTTAATGTGTTACAAGTTTAAAATATAGTGATAATGAGAAGTTTAGAAGGTAGTATTATTTACAATTTCATAATGCACTAATAATGAAAAGTTTGGAAGATATTATTAATGATACAAATTTGGAATCTAATAATAATAACTTTAATGTGTTATCAAACTAAAAAGTTTGGAATATACTGATAATGAGAAGTTTAGAATAATTTAATAATGACACTTTTAGAATGTACTTTTAATGATAACTTGAATGTGTACTAGTAATAGTGACCTTAAAGTGAATTAATAATGACATATTTAGAGTATACTAATAGTATATATATATATACAAATAAAGACAGGGTAAGTACTATTGATGACAACTTTATTATATACCAAAGATGAGATGCTTAGAATATACTAAAAATGACAGTTGAAAAGGAACTATTAATGATAACCTTAAAGTTTAGTAATACTAACAAGTTTTGAATATACTAATAATGACAAGTTTAGAAAATACTATCAATGATAACTTTTCAATATACTAATAATGACAAGTTTAGAAAATACTATTAATTTAGAATGTGTACTTTTATGTCTACTTATAATCAGAAGTTTACAATATAATCAGAGGTTTAGAAGGTACAGGTATGTGTACTAATAATGAAAAGATTAGAATATACCAATAATTAAAATTTTAAAAGGTACTGTTTAAGATAACTTTAATTTGTACTGATAATAAGCAAGTTTACAATATACTAATAAAGACAAGTTTAGAAGATAAATAATAAATTCAGTATATACTAATAGTAAAATACTAATAATAAATAGTTAGGATATGGTAATAACAACAAGTATAGAAGGTACTATTAATGATAACTTTAATGTGTTACAAGTTTAAAATATAGTGATAATGAGAAGTTTAGAAGGTAGTATTATTTACAATATCATAATGCACTAATAATCAAAAATTTGGAAGATATTATTAATGATAACGTTAATGTGTACTAATACATACAAATTTGGAATCTAATAATAATAACTTTGTGTTATCAAAATAAAAAGTTTGGAATATACTGATAATGAGAAGTTTAGAATAATTTAATAATGACAATTTTAGAATGTACTTTTAATGATAACTTGAATGTGTACTAGTAATAGTGACCTTAAAGTGAATTGATAATGACATATTTAGAGTATACTAATAGTAAGTTTAGAATATACAAATACAGGGTAAGTACTATTGATGACAACTTTATTATATACCAACGATGAGATGCTTAGAATATACTAAAAATGACAGTTGAAAAGGAACTATTAATGATAACCTTAAAGTTTAGTAATACTAACAAGTTTTGAATATACTAATAATGACAAGTTTAGAAAATACTATCAATGATAACTTTTCAATATACTAATAATGACAAGTTTAGAAAATACTATTAATTTAGAATGTACTAATACTGAAAGGTAATAAAAAGTTTAGAATAAAAGGTAATGACAACTTTAGCAATATAGCAATAATGATAAATTGAAAAGATCCAATTAATGATAACTTAAATATAAACTAATAATGGCACGTAATAATGAGACCCAGGGCTTCTGACCCAGGGCGGTGGGCAGGGTTCAGGGATGACCCGTCATCCAGGAGGTGCTCAGATGAGAGGAAGGGTGGGAGGGGTGTGGAGTGATTTTAGGGATGAAATGGGTGGGAGTGTTTTTATGCCTTTCCTTTTGTGGCTACCTCCCTTGGAAGGGGGAAAAAGCCTTGGTATATGTATGTATGTAATAATGAGAAGTTTAGAAGGTACTGTTAATGAAATACAGTTTAGAATAAAAGATAATGACAAGTTTAGAAGAATGTAATACTCACATGTTTAAAATATAGCAATAATGATAAGTTTAAAAGATCCTATTAATGATAACTTAAATATCTACAAATAATGACACGTAATAATGAAAGTTTACAATATACTAACTAAGACAAGTTTAGAATATGCTAATAATAACAAGTTGAGAAGTTATTATAACTGTTAACTATAATATAATAATAGGTACTATTAGTGATAAATCTAATGTTTTCTAAAAATGACAAGCTTTGAATATACTAATATATAGGTTCTGAAGGCACTGTTAATGAGTGCTAATAATGAGAATTTTAGAATATACCAATAGTAATAATAAACTTATTACTATTGGTATATTCTAAAATTCTCATTATCTAATAAAAAAATTAATTTGTATTATTAATGAAAAGTTTATCATATAACGATAATAGCAACTTTTTAAAAATGAAAGTTGCATGTCTACTAATTATGATAAGTTTAGAATATACAAATAGTAACAGGTTTAGAAGGAACTATTACTGATAGTTATAAGGTATTCTAAAAATGACAAGTTATAATATACTAATAATGGCATGTTTACAATATACCTACATTGAGAAGTTTAGAAGGTACTATTAATGAAAACTTTAATGTGTAATAATAATGAAAAGTTTAGAATGTACTAACAATGGCAAGTACTGCTAATATTAAAATGAGAAGTTTAGAATGCAGTATTGATGATAACTTTAGTGTCTACATGTTTAGAATATACTAATAATGACAAGCTTACAATGTACCATTAACGAAAATTTTAATGTGTCCTAATAATGACAAATTTAAAAGGTACTACTAATAGTAACTTTAATGTGTATTAATAATTAAGAATATACTCACAATTATAAGTTTAGAAGGTGCTATCAGATATAACTTTAATTTGAACAAATAAGGACGTTTATAACAAATTTAGACCGTTCTATGAATAAATAATGTCATGTTTAGAAGTTACTATTAATGATGACTTTAATGTGCACTAATCCCATGTTTAAAATATACTAATAATGAGAAGTTTAGAAGGTACGATCAATTATAACTTTAATGTACTAATAAGGATAAGTTTCGAATATACTAAATGATAGGCTTAGACGGATCTACTAATGATATATTTAATTTGTACTATTGATGACAAGGTTAGATTATTTTAAGAACTATAATTTTAATGTGTTCTAATAAGAAGAGGTTTATAATATCCAAGTAATGAAAAATTAGGAAGGTATCTTAATGATAACTTTAATGTCTACTAACAATGACAAGTTTAGAATATAGTAATGATGACAAATTTAGAATTTGCTATTAATGATTACTTACATGTGTATAATATACTAATGATGTCAAGTTACTGTTAAGGTGTACTAATAATACTAATAATACTAGAATATACAAATAATGACAAGTTTAGAAGATACTACTACTAATAGCTTTAATATGTATGGATAATGACAAGTTTATAAAATACTAATTTAGAAAAGTTAAAAAAAAACAATAATGACATGTTTAGAAGGTTATATTAATGATAACGTTAATGTGTAATGACACGTTTGAATTATATTAATAATGCAAAGTTTAGAAAATAACAATACTATCAATTATTTGTTTTGAATAAACTAATAATGTCAGACACTACTACTTTAACATGTACTAATGCTCACAAGCTTAGAATATAGCAATATTGACAAGTTTAGAAAAATGATAAACTTTGGAATATATTAGTTTTGCCAAGTTTAGAATACACCAATAATGATAAGTATACGAGGTCCTAATAGTTTTAACATGTACTAATAATGAAAAGTTTAGAAGGTATTTCTAATGATAAATTTAATGTGTACTAATAATGACAAGTTAAGAATATACTGATAATGACATATTTAGAATATACCATTAATGATTAATTTAATGTGTAATATGGCAAGTTTATACTATACTAATGATGTCAAGTTAAGAAGGTAATATTGATAATAACGTTAATGTGTACTGATAATGACAAGTTTAGAATATACTAATAATGAAGTTTAGAAGGTACTAATAATACAAGTTTAGGAGATACTACTAATAATAGTTTTAATATGTATCAATAACGACAAGTTTATATTATAAAAATAAATAAAAGTTTAGAATACACTAATACTGACAAGTTTGGAAGGTGTTATGATTGAATAAAGATAAACTTGAGAAATGATAAACTTGAGAAATCTGCTAATAACCACTGCTAAAATTTTAGAATCTACTAAGATTGACAGGTTTAGAAGATACTCCTCAAGATAATTTTGATGTGTAGAAATAATGACAAGTGTGGAATATACTAACAATGATAAGTTTAGAATGTTCTAGTAATGATAACTTTATTTTGTACTAATAATGACAAGTTTAGCATATAAGTTTACAAGGTACTATTAATGATAAGTTTCGAACATATTGATTGTTTAGAAATTACTAATAATGACAACTTTAGAAGGTAATATTAATTTGTACTAGTAATGACCAGAACGCACTAATGACAAATTTAGAATGTACTCTAAATGAAAATTTTGGTGTCTATAATTAATGTTAGAAAAATACTAATATTGAAAAGTTTGAAGGCACTGTTAATCACAAGTTTACAATTTTGTAATAATGACAAGTTTTGGAGGTTATATTAATGAAAATGTTAATGTGTAGTAATAATGACACGTTTGAATCATATTAATAGTGCAAAGTTTAGAAAATACCAATAGCAAAAACAGAAGTTGCTATTAATGATAAATATAATACGTACTACTAATGATTAGTTTTGAATAACCTAACAATATCATGTTTAGAAGACACTACTAATGGTAACTTTAACATAAATGATGATAAACTTTGGAATATATTAGTAATAGCAAAATCAGAAGTTGTTATTAATGATAAATATAATACGTACTAATAATGATTAGTTTTGAAAGCCTAACAATATCATGTTTAGAAGAAACTACTAATGGTAACTTTAATATGTATTGATAGTCACAAGTCTAGAATATACCAATAATGACAAGTTTAGAATAATGATAAACTTTGGAATATATTAGTATTGCCAAGTTTAGAATATACTAATAATGATATGTATACAAGGTCCTAATAATGATAACTCTAATGTGTACGAATAATGAAAAATTTGGAATACCCAAGAAGATATATTTAGTATATAGTAATACTGATATGTTTCGAACAATGACAACATTAGAAAGTATTGTTAATGATGATTTAATAATGAGGGTTTAGAACAGAAAATATTGACAAATATTGTGAAAGTTGAAAATATACTATTATGGGTAAGTTTTATACTAATAATGATAAGTTTAGAAAGTACTATTAATGAATAGTAATAATGACACGTTAAGAATATACTTATAAGAACAAGTTGAGAACATACTAATAATGAGAAGTTTACAATACAAATAATTATCAGATTGAAGATACTATTAATGATAACTTTAATGTGTACTATTAATGACAATTTCAGAATATACTAATAATGAAATTTTATAACATTTTACTAATGATAACTTTAATTTATTATTAGTAAACATTGAAGTTATCATAAAAATTACCTTCTAAACTTGTCATCATTCTAAACATGTCATTATTCTAAACATGTCATTATTAGTGTATTCTAATAATTATTCTAAATAGTATTCTAAATACTATCTTCTAAATATTTCATTATTATAGTGTTCTAAAATTGTCATTATAAGATATCATTAATAGTACCCTTTAAACCTGTCACCATTAGTGTGTTCTATACTTTTCATTATCAGTACACATTAAAGTTATCATTAATAGTACTTTCTAGACTTCTCAATATTGGTATATTCTAAATGTGTCTTCAACTTCTCATTATTAGTATGTTCTAAACTTGTCATTAATAGTTCATATTAAATTTATCATTAATAGGACGTTATCATTAGTATATTCTAATTCATTATTCTAACCTTGTCATTATTATTATAATTCAAACTAGTATATTCTGAACATATTATTAGTATGTTTAAAACTCGTTATTATTAGTAAAATTATCATTAATAGTACATCTTAATTATTATTGGTAGTATATTCCAAATTTGCCATTATTAGTACACATTAAATTTGTCATTAAAGTACCTTCTAATCTTGTTTTTATTAGTACATTCTAAACTTGACATTATTAGTATGTTCTAAACTTAAAATAATTAAAAGTAATAGTACCTTCTAAACTTACCATTACCCTTTAAACTTGTAATAATTAATATATTCTAAACTCGTCATTATTAGTTATTTTTGTAGCATATTGCCAGGCTTAGAATATACTAATGATAACGTCCTAATAATGATAAATTTCATATGATATATTATGACAAGTTTTGAACATACTAATAATGACATATTTAGAATATACCAATATTGACATGTTTACAATATACGTATAATGAGAAGTCTAGAAAGTACCATTAATGATAACTTTAATGTGTACTAATAATAGTGACAGGTTTAAAAGGTACTATTAATGATATCGTTGATGTGTTTAGAAGATTACTAATATTGACGAGTTTAGAATATACTAAGAATTATTAGAATATACTAATAATGACATGTTTAGAATATACTAATGATGACGAGTTTAGAAGGTAATATTTATGATAACCTCAAAGTTTACTAATAATAACAAATTTAGAATGTACGATTAATGATAAATTTTATTTGCACAAATAATGACAAATTTAGAATGTGGTAATAATCGGTACTTTTAATAACTTTATTGTGTTGTCAAGATTGGAATATAATAGTAATAATAATTTTAATGTACGATTAAAGAAAGTTTAGAATAATGACATTATGACAATTCAACAAAAACCCAATAAGAAGAAATGAAATAAATGAATTCCATATATTTCGATCACGGACTGTGATCCTCTTCAGTGGAATACGATCACAGTCCGTGATCGAAATATATGGAATTCATTTATTTCATTTCTTCTTATCCAACACAGTGGGTTTTTGTTGAATCTTTACGAATGTGTTACGACATTACTTAATAGACATTATGACAAGTTTAATGTGTCATACTGTCATATTCAAAAGGTACAATTAATTGAAACTTTAATGTGCACTAATAATGAAAAGTTCAGAGTTTTTGAATAGTGACTAACAATAACAGGTTTAGAATACACTAATAATGATTACTAATTAATGTTTGAATTATACTGATAATGACAAGTTGAAAAAAATTATCAATGATAACTTTAATATGTTCTAGTAATGATAAGTTTAAAAATACGATTAATGACACTTTTTAGGTACAACTAATACAAACTTTAATGTGTACTAATAATGACAAGTTAAGATTATGGTATTAACGAGTGCTATTAATGACAAGTTATATACCAATAACCAATAACCAATATAACCAATAACCAATAACCAAATACCAATATACCAATAATTGGTATATAATATACCAATAACGACAAGATCAGAATATTCTTTTAATAATAACTTAAATATGTAGTAAGAGTGACAACTATATAATATACAAGTTTATACAAGTTTGGAAGCTACTTATAATGTGTACTAATTATGAAAGTTGAGAATATACTATTATGGGTAAGTTTGTAATATACTGATAATGATAAGTTTAGAAAGTACTGTTAATGGTACTTATTATTAGTATGTTCCATATACATTAAGTATATGGAACATACTAATAATAAGTTTACAAGATACTGTTGATGATAACTAATACTAATAATGATAATTTTAGAACATACTAATAATGATCAGATTAAAGATACTATTAATGATAACTTTAATTGTACTATTAATGACAAGTTTAGAATATACTAATAATGAAATTTAAAGAATAGTCTATTAATGATAACTTTAAAGTGTACCAATAGTGACAAGCTTAGAATATGAAAGATAATTATATGTTTAGAAAGTACTATCAATGATAACTCTAATATGTACTCATAATCACATGTTTAGAATATACTAATAAGGACAAGTTTAGTATATTGTGGTTGTATTGTTATTGTGTTGTGATCTGTCTTCTTTGTCTTCGTGGGTTGTTCGGTTTCTGTTGCTTGTTCAGTGTTGTGTGGCCTTTTGTTTCCATGGCTTCTGGTTGTGGTTGGGGGGTGTTGGGGTATTTATCAAGTTCAGTATGGCTGTGGGGTTGATGACTGAAGGTGGAATTATCTTGTAAATTTCGTCTAATGTGGTCTGGAATGTTCCTGGTAATGCAGCTTCGGAGATGTTAGCTTGATGTTAGATATCAGGATTGTCAGGTGTTTTAGATTTGTTGGGTTGGGTGTCGGTGTGTGGGTTGACTGAGCAGGAGTTCTTGTGGTTACGTTGGCGTATGTGGTGTTCGAGTTTGGGTCTTTTTCTTGATTAGTTTTTTTTTTCTGATTGGGCATCTTGTTTTGTCCACATGAGATACACTTTTTGATAGCATTATGACAGTTATTCATTCTAAACTAATGATAAGTTTAGAACATACTAATAAAGTCATTAATAGTACCTTCGAAATTCATCATTAACAGTACCCTATAAATTTGTAATTATTAGTATATTTTGAACTCGTCATTATTAGTAGTATCTTCTAAACTTGTCATTATCGGAATATTCTAAACTTTTCATTATTAGTACCCATTAAAGATATCATTAGAATGTTCTATACTTTTCATTATTAGTACACATTATTATTAGTACTAAACATTCTAAACTAATGATAAGTTTAGAACATACTAATAAAGTCATTAATAACCTTCGAAATTCATCATTAACAGTACCCTATAAATTTGTAATTATTAGTATATTTTGAACTCGTCATTATTAGTAGTATCTTCTAAACTTGTCATTATCGGAATATTCTAAACTTTTCATTATTAGTACCCATTAAAGATATCATTAATTAAACTTGTCATCATTAGAATGTTCTATACTTTTCATTATTAGTACACATTAAAGTTATCATTAATTGTACTTTCCAAATTTCTCATCATACGTATATTCTAAACATATCTACATTGGAATATTCTAAACTTGTCATTATAAGTATGTTCTAAAGTTGTCATTAATAGCTCATTATTAGTATTATTAGTATAGCTCATGATTAGTATATTCTAAACTTGGCAATATTAGTATTGTCATTAAACCTTGTCTTTATTATTATAGTTTAAACTAGTATATTCTAAAGAAGTCGTTATTAGTATATTCAAAACTCGTCATTATCAGTAAACTTATCACTAATAGTATCTTCTAATCTTCTCATTATTACTATATTCCAAGTTTGACATTATCAGTACACATTAAATCTATCATTAATAGTACCTACTAATCCTGTTTTTATTAGTATTTTCTAAACCTGGCATTATTAGTGTGTTCTAAACTTATCATTAGTGAAAAATGAAGTTATCAATAGTACCTTATTCACTAATTATAAACAGCATCCTTTTAACTTGTAATTATTTGTATATTCTAAACTTTTCAATATTATTACACATTAAAGTTATCATTATCGTTAAAAACTTATCACTACTAAACTTTAATGTGTACTAATAAAAACAAGCTTAGAATATATATTCTAAACTTGTTTTTATTAGTACACATTAAAGTTATCATTAATAGTTTCTTTTCAACCTGTCGTTACAAATATTCTATATTTGTCATTGTTAGTACACAATAAATATATTAATTGTATTTTCACATTCTTCATTATTAGTATATTCTAAAATTCTCATGATTACTACACATTAATGTTATCTTTAAAAATACCTTCTAATCTTGTTTTTATTGTTATATTCTAAACTTGTCAGTATTAGTATAATCTATTTTTTTATTAGTTCATATCAACGTTATCATTATTAGTACCTTCTAAACTTATTATTATTAGTATATTCTAAATTCTAAACTTGTCATTATTATTACATATAGTTAATAATTATAGTAACATATAGAACAGTACCCTTTAAACTTGTAATTATTGGCATATCTTTCCATTATTAGTACTCATACATGTTCCTTCTAAACCTCTTTTTATTAGTATATTGTAAACTTCTGATTATTAGTACACATTAAAGTTATTATTAATAATACCTTCTAAACTTGTCAAAGTTAAATGCATTATTAGTATATTTTTTAAACTAGTTATTGTATATTACAAACTTGCCATTATTAGTATATTTTAATTTTTCATTATTAGTACACATTGGTATATTCTAGTCTTTCCATTATTAGTACACATACAAGTTATCATTAACTTATCATTATAAGTATATTGTAAACTTGTATACCTTTTAAACTTGACATTATTTGTATACCTTTTAAACTTGACATTATTTGTATACCTTTTAAACTTGACATTATTTGTATATTACAAAATTGCTATTTCTAAATTTGTCATTGTTAGTGCACATTTAAAGTTATCATGCAATAGTACCTTCTAAACTTGTCATTAGTATATTCTAAACTTGTTATTACTAGTACACATTAATGTTATCATTAATAATACCTTCTAAACTTGTCATAATTAGAATATCATAAATTTGTCCCTATTAATATACATGATGCTGATATTCTATGGTTGTCATTGTTAGTATATTCTAAACTTTTCATCATTAATACAGATCAAATTATTCAATATTAGTACATATCAAAGATATTTAATAGAACCTTCTAAAATTGTCATTATTAAAACATATTAAAGTTATAAATATAATTTTCTACAAATTTGATTATTGATTATTGTTGTATATATCATTAATAGTACTATCGACAATATTCATTATTGATATTGATATTAAAGTTCCGACTGAATATGTTATTAGTATATTCTAAACTTGTAATAATGTCAAGTTTAGGGTAATGATAAACTCGGAATATATTATTACAAAGTGTAGGATATACTAATAATGGTAAGGATACAAGGTCCTAGTAATGATAACATCAATGTATACTAATAAAGTTTAGAATACCAAAAAAGATATGTTTAGTATTTACTAATAGTGATGTTTCGAATTTACGAACAATGACAACTTGAGAAAGTATTGTTAGTGATAACTAATGTGTACTAATAATGAGGGTTTAGAATATACAATTGACATTGTTTACTAACAATGACAAGTGTTGAATATACCAATAATGACAAATTTAGAATATGCTAATAATGTCAGGTTTAGAATATACATGTAATGACAAGTTTAGAATACACTAATACTAACAAATCTAGAAGGTATTAATGTATGTACCAATAATAACGAGCTTAGACTATACTAAGAATCACAATTTTAGAATAATGACATAATTAGAGTATACTAATGATAAGCTTAGAAGATTCTTGATAACTTTAATGTGGAAAAGTTTATAATAAGTTGATCATGAAAAGTATAGAAATGACTAAAAATTACAACTTTAGAAGGTTCTATATGATAACTATAATTTGTACTAATAATGACAAGTTTAGAACGTACTAATAATGACAAACATAGAATGTATATGTTATTCTTAGTATATTCTAAACTTGTAATAATGACAAGTTTAGGGTAATGAAAATAAAAACTTAATGTCTTCTGATAATTAATGTTTTGTATATACTAATAATGACAAGGCACTATTAATGATAATTGGAATATGTACACATATTCACGTTATTATATGTTATTATTTATATGTTATTATAATACATGTACTGTATTATGTACACATAATCACATGTTTACAATACTGTAATAAAGTTTAAAAGGTTAAATTAATAATAATGTTAATGTGTAGCAATAATGACACGTTTTTATTATATTGATAATGTAAAGTTTAGTAAATACTAATAATAACATAATTAGAAGTTCCTATTAATGATAACTATAATACGTACTAATAATGATTAGTTTTGAAAAAAGCTAACAATGTCATATTAAAAAGCCAGTAATAATGGTACCTTTAACATGTTTTAGAATATACTAATAATGACAAGTTTTAAATAATTATAAACTTTGGAATATATTAATATTGCCAAGTTGAGAATATACTAATAATGGTCCTGATAATGATAGCTTTAATGTGTACTAATAATGACGAGTTTAGAATAATAAAGAAGATATGTTAGTATTTACTAATACTGATATTTTTCGAATATACGAACAATGACAACTTTAGTACCTTAACGTGTACTAATAAAGAGAAGCTTTTAATGATAACATAGATATGTGTTAATAATAACAAGTTTATAATATACAAATTTTGACAAGTGTAGAGGGTACTATTGATAATGAATTGAATGTGTACTAAAATGACAAATTTAGAAAAATACTATTAATGATAACTTTAATTATACTAATTAAACTAATTATACTTTGATAATACTAATGATACTAATGATACTTTAAAGATACTATTAATGATAACTTTAATGTGTAGTTACAAAGACAAGTTTATAAGGTACTATTAATGATAACTTTAATGTGTACTAATAATGACAAGTTTAAAATGTAGTAATAATGACGAGTTCAGAAAGTTCTATTACTGTAAACTTTAATAAAATCCAATATTGACAAATCTAGAAAACACCATTAATGAGAAGTTTAAATTATACTAAAAATGAGATGTTTAGAATGTACTATTAATGAAAACTTACATGGCAAATTTAGAACATACTAATGAAAAGTTAAGAAACTACTATTAATGATAACTTCAATGTGTACTAATACTGTCAAGATTATGATATGCTAATCACAAATTTGAAAGGTACAGTAAAAATGTATAAAAAAAAGGCATGTTTCGAAGAAAACTTTAGAAGAAAAATTTAGAATATACTGATAATGACAAGTTTAATGTAATAATAATGGCGATTTTAGAAGGTGCAAATATGTGGTAATGTGGTAATATTGACAAGTTTAGAATACATTAAAAATAGCATTTTTGTAATATACAAGTAAGGATAACTTTTAGAAGGTACTATTAATGATAACTTTAATGTGTACTAATATAAACAAAACACTATATACTAATAAGGGTAAGTTTAGAAGGTACTATAATTGATAACGTTAACTTGTACTAATAAAGACAAGCTTGGAATATACTAATAATGCCAAGTTTAGAAGGTACTATTAAGGATAACTTTAATGTCTATTAATAGTGATAAGTTTAGAATATACTAATAACGACAATTTTGGAAAGCACTATTAAAGATAAAATCTATGCGAAATGATAATGAAAAGTTTGGAATATGACAAAGTATAATTTAATTTATAATAAAATGGGAAATTTAGAAAGAAAACGTATAGCGTTTAGCAGGTACTTTGATATGTACTAATAATTACTTTAATGAGTACTAATGATAAAAAAAAATACAAAATACTAGTAATGGCATGATAAATTTGATATGCACTGATAGTAACAAGTTTAGAGTATACTAAGAATATCCTCTACAATTGCCGTTATTAGTGCATATTAAAGTTATCATTAATAGTACCTTCTAAACTTGCCCTTATTAGTACAAATTATGTGATTATTAGTACACATGAGTACATATTAGATAATTACATGTTTAGAAAAAACATGTAATTATCTTTCATATTCTAAAGTTATCATTAGTAGAATGTTATAAAATTTTATTATTAGTGTATTCTGAAATTGTCATTAATAGTACACATTAAAGTTATCATTAATAGTATCTTTAATCTGATCATCATTTGTATTGTAAACTTCTCATTATCAGTATGTTCTCAACTTGTTCTTATAAGTATATTTTAACGTGTCATTATTACTATTCATTAAACTTACCATTAATAGTACTTTCTAAACTTGTCATTATTAGTATATAACTTACCCATAATAGTATATTTTCAACTTTCATAATATTTTCTAATATTTGTTATTATCAGTAGCCTCTACAAATGACATCATTAGTGCATATTTAAGTTATCATTAATAGTACCTTCTAACTTATCGATATTAGTATATTCTAAACATGTGATTATGAGCACATATTAGTTATCATTAATAGTACTTTCTCAACATTTCATTATTAGTATATTCTAAACTTGTCATTAATAGTACACTTTAAAGTTCTCATTAATAGTATAATATGATCATTATTAGCATGTTCTATAATCATCATTATTAGTATTAGTTATTATTAAGAGTATCTTGTAAACTTGTCATTATTAGTATCTTCTATACTTGTCATTATAAGTATATTCTTAACGTATTATAATCACTATACATTAAACTTACCATTAATAGTACTTTCTAAACTTGTCATTATTAGTATGTTATAAACTTACCCATAATAGTATATTCTCAACTTTTATAATTAGTACACATTAATGTTATCATTAATAGGAGATTCCAAACTTGTATAACCTTGTATATTCTAAAGTTGTCATTCTTAGTACATATTTCAGTTATTATCAAAAGAATCTTCTGATTTTGTCGTTATTGGTATATCCTAAACTTGCACTCGTTAAAATGATCATTAATACCATAATCTTAATTTGTCATTATTAGTACACATTAAAGTTTTTATTAGAAGTACCTAAAAGTGTCATTAATCGTATATTCTAAACTTGTCATTACTAGGACATATTAAAGTTGTCATTGATAATTCCTTTTCAACTTGTCATTATTAGTATAATTCAAACATTAATTAGTAATCATTATCAATGTATTCTAAACTTGTTATTATTAGTCATTATTCAAAAACTCTAAACTTTTCATTATTAGTACACATTAAAGTTTCAATTAATTGTACCTTTTAAATATGACATTATGACACATTAAACTTGTCATTACCTGTCACCATTAGAGTGTTCCATACTTTTCATTATTAGTACACATTAAAGTTATCATTGATAGTACTTTCTAGACTTCTCATTATACATTATATGTATGTTCTAAATGTGTCTTCTACTTGTCATTATTACTATGTTCTAAACCTGTCATTAATAGTTCATATTAAATTTATCATTAATAGGACGTTATCATTAGTATATTCTAAGTCTGACAATCTTAGTATATGTTAAAGTTGTCATTATTCTAACCTTGTCATAATTATTATAATTCAAACTAGTATATTCTGAACATATCATTATTAGTATATTCAAAACTCGTTATTATTAGTAAACTTATCATTAATAGTATATCCTAATTATTAGTAGTAGTATATTCCAATTTTGCCATTATTAGTACACATTGAATTTATCATTATTAGTACCTTTTAAACTTGTCATCATTAGAATGTATTAATTATTAGTACACATTAAAGTTATCATTAATAGTACTTTCTAAACTTCTGTATATACTAAACATGTCATCATTGGTATATTCTAAACTTGTCATTAATACTTCAAATCAATTTTATCATTAATAGGACGTTCTAAACTTATCATTATTAGTATATTCTAAACCTGGCAATATTTGTATATGTTAAAGTTGTCATTAAACCTTATCATTATTGTTATCGTTTAAACTAGTACATTCTAGACATTCTAAACTTGACATTATGATTATGTTCTAAACTTATCACTAGTAAAAATTAAAGTCATAAATAGTACCTTCGAAACTTATCATTAACAGTACCCTTTAAATTTGATATTATTAGTATATTCTAAACTCGTCATTATTAGTTATCATTAATAGCATCATTATCGGAATATTCTAAACTTGTCATTATTTAGTACACATCAAAGATATAATTAATAGTACCTTTTAAACTTGTCATCATTAGAATGTTCTATACTTTTCATTATTAGTACACATTATAGTACTTTCCAAATTTCTCATGATACGTATATTCTAAACATGTCTACATTGGAATATTCTAAACTTGTCATTATTAATATGTTCAAAACTTGTCATTAATAGTTTATATTAAATATAACATTATTAGTGTATTCTAAACTTGGCAATATTAGTATATGTTAAAGTTGTCATTATTATTATATTTTAAACTAGTGTATTCTAAAGATGTCGTTATTAGAATATTCAAAACTCGTCATTATTAGTAAACTTATTAGTAATAGTATTTTCTAATCTTTTCATTATCACTATATTCCAAGTTTGACATTATTAGTACACATTAAATCTATCATTAGTAGTACCTACTAATCTTATTTTTATTAGTATTTTCTAAACCTGGCATTATTAGTGTGTTCTAAATTTATCTTTAATGAAAATTAAAGTCATTAATAGCACCCTCTACACTAATCAATAATTAGAATGTACTATCAATGATAACTTTAATGTGTACTAATAATGAAAAGTATGGAACACTCGAATGGTGACAGGTTTAAAAGGTACTATTAATGATATCTTATAATGACAAGTTTAGAACATTCTAATAATGACAGATTTAGAAGATACTATTTAGAATACTATTTAGAATGATTATTAGAATATACTAATACTGATATGTTTAGAATATACTAATGATGACAAGTTTAGAAGATAATATTTATGATAACTTCAATGTTTACTAATAATAACAAATTTAGAATATACTCATAATAACAAGTGTGCGATTAATGATCAATCTTATTTGCACAAATAATGTCAAATTTAGAATGTGGTAATAATCGGTACTTTTGATCATTTTATTGTGTTGTAATAATGTCAAGATTAGAATATAATAGTAATAATAACTTCATTGTATATTGATACTGACAAGATTAAGATTCTCTTAGCAATATCTATAACGAGTACTATTAAAGAAAGTTTAAAATATACTAATAATTACAAATTTAATGTGTCATAATGTCATATTTAAAAGGTACAATCAATTGAAACTTTAATGTGTACTAATAATGAAAAGTTTAGTTTTTGAATAATGACTAATACTAACTAGTTTAAAATACACTAATAATGATTACTAATTAATGTTTGAATTATACTAATAATGACAAGTTGAAAAGGAATTATAAATGATAACTTTAATATATTCTAGTAATGACAAGTTAGGATATACGATTAATGACACTTTTTAGGTACTTCTAATAAAAAATTTAATGTGTACTAATAATGACAAATTAAGATTATGGTATTAATGATCATTTTAACGAGTGCAAGTTTAGGATATACCAATAACGACAAAATCAGAAGATTCTTTTAATAATAACTTAAATATGTACTAAGAATGACAACTTTAGAATATACAAGGTTATGCAAGTTTGGAAGCTACGATTAATGATAACATTAATGTGTACTAACTATAAAAGTTGAGAATATACTATTATGGGTAAGTTTATAACATACTAATAATGACAAGTTTAGAAAGTACTATTAATGGTAAGTTTAATGTATAGTGATTATGATACGTTAAGAATATACTTATAATGACAAGTATAGAAGATACTAATAATGACAAGTTTACAAGATACTCTTAATAATAACTAATACTAATAATGATGATTATAGAACATGCTAATAATGATCATATTAAAGATACTATTAATGAGAACTTTAAAGTGTACTATTAATGACAAGCTTAGAATATACTAATAATGAAATTTTAGAATATTCTATTAATGGTAACCTTAAAGTATACTAATAGTAGCAACCTTAGAATATGTAGGTACATGTTGAGAAAGTACTATTAATGATAACTCTAATATGTACTCATGTTTAGAATATACTAATAAAGACAAGTTTAGAAGGTACTATTAATGATAACTTTAATATGCACTAATAATGGCAATTGTAGAGGATACTGATAATAACAAATATTATGAAAGTTGAGAATATATTATTATAGGTAAGTTTATAATATACTAACAATGACAAGTTTAGAAAGTTTAGTGTATAGTAATGATGATACGTTAAGAATATACCTATAATGACGAGTTTAGAGCATACTAATAATGACAAGTTTACAAGATACTATTAATGATAACTAATACTAATAATGATAATTATAGAACATACTAATAATGATCAGAATAAAGATACTATTAATGATAAATGTAATTGTACTATTAATGACAAGTTTAGAATTTACTAATAATGAAATTTTAGAATTTTCTATTAAAGTGTACTAATAGTAAAAAGCTTAGAATATGAAAGATAATTACGTTTAGAAAGCACTATTAATGATCTCATAATCACATGCAATATACTAATAAGGACAAGCTTAGAAGGTACTATTAATGATAACTTTAATATGCACTAATAATGGCAAGTATAGACGATACTGATAATTACAAATATTAGAAGGTAATATCAATGATATTAATTAATATCAATGATATTAATTAATGTGTACTAATAATGACAAAGAATATACGAATAATGACAACTTTGGAAAGTGCTACCAATCATGTGTATTAATACTAACAAGTTTAGAATATAATAATAATGACAAGTTTAGAATAATGGCAACTTTAGAATACACTAATATTGCCATGTTTAGAATATGTTTAATGAACACTATAAGTAAAAAATTTAGAACATGCCAATTAAGATGTGTTTAGAATATTCTAATGGTTAGAAAGTGATATTAATGATAACTTTATTGGATAATTATAGAATATACTAATAATGATCAGATTAAAGATATTATTAATGATAACTTTAATGTGTACTATTAATGACAAGTTTAGAATGGTAATTTTAATGTGTTCTAATGTGTTCAAATAAAACATTTGGAAAATTCCTTTAATGATAGTTTTAACATGTACTAATAAATTTTTTAAAAGGTATTTTTGATAAAACAAGTTTACAATATACTAATGATGTCAAGTTAAGAAGGTAATATTGATAACAACGTTAATGTGTACTAATAACGATAAGTTTAGAATATACTAATGTTTAGAAAAAAACTCTTAATGTGTACTATTAATACTAGAATATACAAGTAATGAAAAGTTTAGAAGATACTACTAATAATAACTTTAATATGTAGCAATAATAACAGGTTTATAATATACTAATAAAGAAAAGTTTAGAATACACTAATACTAACAAGTTTGGATAAGTTTAATGTGTACTAATAATGACAAGTTTATAATGTACTAACAATGATAAATTAAGGTGCTATTAACTATAAATTTAATGAGTCCTAATAATGACAAAATTTTAATATATACTAGTCAAAGGTTTAGAATATACTTACAATGATATTTAGAATATGCTAAGATCAAGTTCAGAATATACTGTTAATGTTAACGATAAGTTTAGAAGGTTCTACTAATATTAAATTCTAAACTTTGACAAGTTATTGTTAATAATAACTTTTATGTGTACTTATAATCAGAAGTTTACAATATACTAATCAGAGGTTTAGAAGGTACAGGTATGTGTACTAATAATGAAAAGATTAGAATATACCAATAATTAAAATTTTAAAAGGTACTGTTTAAGATAACTTTAATTTGTACTGATAATAAGCAAGTTTACAATATACTAATAAAGACAAGTTTAGAAGATAAATAATAAATTCAGTATATACTAATAGTAAAATAGTAATAATAAATAGTTTAGAATATGGTAATAACAACAAGTATAGAAGGTACTATTAATGATAACTTTAATGTGTTACAAGTTTAAAATATAGTGATAATGAGAAGTTTAGAAGGTAGTATTATTTACAATTTCATAATGCACTAATAATGAAAAGTTTGGAAGATATTATTAATGATAACGTTAATGTGTACTAATAAATACAAATTTGGATTCTAATAATAATAACTTTAATGTGTTATCAAAATAAAAAGTTTGGAATATACTGATAATGAGAAGTTTAGAATAATTTAATAATGACACTTTTAGAATGTACTTTTAATGATAACTTAAAGTGAATTAATAATGACATATTTAGAGTATACTAATAGTAAGTTTAGAATATACAAATAAAGACAGGGTAAGTACTATTGATGACAACTTTATTATATACCAACGATGAGATGCTTAGAATATACTAAAAATGACAGTTGAAAAGGAACTATTAATGGTAACCTTAAAGTTTAGTAATACTAACAAGTTTTGAATATACTAATAATGACAAGTTTAGAAAATACTATCAATGATAACTTTTCAATATACTAATAATGACAAGTTTAGAAAATACTATTAATTTAGAATGTACTAATACTGAAAGGTTTGATACACAAGTAATAAAAAGTTTAGAATAAAAGGTAATGACAACTTTAGAATAATCTAATATTGACATGTAGCAATATAGCAATAATGATAAATTGAAAAGATCCAATTAATGATAACTTAAATATGAACTAATAATGGCACGTAATAATGAGAAGTTTAGAAGGTACTGTTAATGAAATACAGTTTAGAATAAAAGATAATGACAAGTTTAGAAGAATGTAATACTCACATGTTTAAAATATAGCAATAATGATAAGTTTAAAAGATCCTATTAATGATAACTTAAATATCTACAAATAATGACACGTAATAATGAAAGTTTACAATATACTAACTAAGACAAGTTTAGAATATGCTAATAATAACAAGTTGAGAAGTTACTATAACTGTTAACTATAATATAATAATAATGACAAGTTTAGAAGGTACTATTAGTGATAAATCTAATGTTTTCTAAAAATGACAAGCTTTGAATATACTAATATATAGGTTCTAAAGGCACTGTTAATGAGTGCTAATAATGAGAATTTTAGAATATACCAATAGTGATAAGTTTAGATGGTACTAATAAAAAACTTTAATTTGTATTATTAATGAAAAATTTATCATATAACGATAATAGCAACTTTTTAAAAATGAAAGTTGCCTGTCTACTAATTATGATAAGTTTAGAATATACAAATAGTAACAGGTTTAGAAGGAACTATTACTGATAGCTATAAGGTATTCTAAAAATGACAAGTTATAATATACTAATAATGGCATGTTTACAATATACCTACATTGAGAAGTTTAGAAGGTACTATTAATGAAAACTTTAATGTGTAATAATAATGAAAAGTTTAGAATGTACTAACAATGGCAAGTACTGCTAATATTAAAATGAGAAGTTTAGAATGCAGGATTGATGATAACTTTAGTGTCTACATTATAATGACAAGCTTACAATGTACCATTAACGAAAATTTTAATGTGTCCTAATAATGACAAATTTAAAAGGTACTACTAATAGTAACTTTAATGTGTATTAATAATTAAGAATATACTCACAATTATAAGTTTAGAAGGTGCTATCAGATATAACTTTAATTTGAACAAATAAGGACGTTTATAACATACTAATAATGACAAATTTAGACCGTTCTATGAATAAATAATGTCATGTTTAGAAGTTACTATTAATGATGACTTTAATGTGCACTAATAACATGTTTAAAATATACTAATAATGAGAAGTTTAGAAGGTACGATCAATTATAACTTTAATAACTTTAATGTACTAATAAGGAGAAGTTTAGAATATACTAAATGATAGGCTTAGACGGATCTACTAATGATATATTTAATTTGTACTATTGATGACAAGGTTAGATTATTTTAAGAACTTTAATTTTAATGTGTTTTAATAAGAAGAGGTTTATAATATCCAAGTAATGAAAAATTAGGAAGGTATCTTAATGATAACTTTAATGTCTACTAACAATGACAAGTTTAGAATATAGTAATAATGACAAATTTAGAATTTGCTATTAATGATTACTTACATGTGTATAATATACTAATGATGTCAAGTTACTGTTAAGGTGTACTAATAATACTAATAATACTAGAATATACAAATAATGACAAGTTTAGAAGATACTACTACTAATAGCTTTAATATGTATGGATAATGACAAGTTTATAAAATACTAATAAAGAAAAGTTAAAAAAAAACAATAATGACATGTTTAGAAGGTTATATTAATGATAACGTTAATGTGTAATGACACGTTTGAATTATATTAATAATGCAAAGTTTAGAAAATAACAATACTATCAATGATTTGTTTTGAATAAACTAACAATGTCAGACACTACTACTTTAACATGTACTAATGCTCACAAGCTTAGAATATAGCAATAATGACAAGTTTAGAAAAATGATAAACTTTGGAATATATTAGTTTTGCCAAGTTTAGAATACACCAATAATGATAAGTATACGAGGTCCTAATAGTTTTAACATGTACTAATAATGAAAAGTTTAGAAAGTATTTCTAATTGTAAATTTAATGTGTACTAATAATGACAAGTTAAGAATATACTGATAATGACATTTTTAGAATATATTAATGATTAATTTAATGTGTAATATGGCAAGTTTATACTATACTAATGATGTCAAGTTAAGAAGGTAATATTGATAATAACGTTAATGTGTACTGATAATGACAAGTTTAGAATATACTAATAATGATGTTTAGAAGGTACTGTTAACGTGTACTAATAATACAAGTTTAGGAGATACTACTAATAATAGTTTTATTATGTATCAATAACGACAAGTTTATATTATAAAAATAAAGAAAAGTTTAGAATACACTAATACTGACAAGTTTGGAAGGTGTTATGATTGAATAAAGATAAACTTGAGAAATGATAAACTTGAGAAATCTGCTAATAACTACAGGTTTAGAATGTATATACAATTAAAATTTTAGAATCTACTAAGATTGACAGGTTTAGAAGATACTCCTCAAGATAATTTTGATGTGTAGAAATAATGACAAGTGTGGAATATACTAACAATGATAAGTTTAGAATGTTCTAGTAATGATAACTTTATTTTGTACTAATAATGACAAGTTTAGCATATAAGTTTACAAGGTACTATTAATGATAACTTTAATGTGTATTAATAAATACAAGTTTCGAACATATTGATTGTTTAGAAATTACTAATAATGACAACTTTAGAAGGTAATATTAATTTGTACTAATAATGACCAGAACGCACTAATGACAAATTTAGAATGTACTATAAATGAAAATTTTGGTGTCTTCTATAATTAATGTTAGAAAAATACTAATATTGAAAAGTTTAAAGGCACTGTTAATGATAACTTTAATATGTACCAATAATCACAAGTTTACAATTTTGTAATAATGACAAGTTTTGGAGGTTATATTAATGAAAATGTTAATGACACGTTTGAATCATATTAATAGTGCAAAGTTTAGAAAATAGCAATAGCAAAATCAGAAGTTGCTATTAATGATAAATATAATACGTACTACTAATGATTAGTTTTGAATAACCTAACAATATCATGTTTAGAAGACACTACTAATGGTAACTTTAACATGTATTAATACTCACAAGTTTAGAATGATGATAAACTTTGGAATATATTAGTAATAGCAAAATCAAAAGTTGCTATTAATGATAAATATATTA
Organism: Oratosquilla oratoria; assembly: GCF_046742065.1. Classification (NCBI taxonomy): domain Eukaryota; kingdom Metazoa; phylum Arthropoda; class Malacostraca; order Stomatopoda; family Squillidae; genus Oratosquilla; species Oratosquilla oratoria. The sequence goes on along the minus strand of NC_134803.1, from coordinate 17,709,954 downwards.
CGTACTAATAATGATTAGTTATGAATAGCCTAACAATATCATGTTTAGAAGAAACTACTAATGGTAACTTTATACCAATAATGACAAGTTTAGAATAATGATAAACTTTGGAATATATTAGTATTGCCAAGTATAGAATATACTAATAATGATATGTATACAAGGTCCTAATAATGATAACTCTAATGTGTACGAATAATACAAATTTTGGAATACCCAAGAAGATATATTTAGTATATAGTAATACTGATATGTTTCGAACAATGACAACATTAGAAAGTATTGTTAATGATGATTTAATAATGAGGGTTTAGAACATGCAAATATTGTGAAAGTTGAAAATATACTATTATGGGTAAGTTTATAATATACTAATAATGACAAGTTTAGAAAATACTATTAATGGTAAGTTTAATGAATAGTAATAATGACACGTTAAGAATATACTTATAAGAACAAGTTGAGAACATACTAATAATGAGAAGTTTACAATACAAATAATGATCAGATTAAAGATACTATTAATGATAACTTTAATGTGTACTATTAATGACAATTTCAGAATATACTAATAATGAAATTTTATAACATTTTACTAATGATAACTTTAATTTATTATTAGTAAACATTGAAGTTATCATAAAAATTACCTTCTAAACTTGTCATCATTCTAAACATGTCATTATTAGTATATTCTAATAATTATTCTAAATAGTATTCTAAATACTATCTTCTAAATATGTCATTATTATAGTGTTCTAAACTTGTCATTATAAGATATCATTAATAGTACCCTTTAAAACTGTCACCATTAGAGTGTTCTATACTTTTCATTATTAGTACACATTAAAGTTATCATTAATAGTACTTTCTAGACTTCTCATTATACGTATATTCTAAACATGTCAATATTGGTATATTCTAAATGTGTCTTCAACTTCTCATTATTAGTATGTTCTAAACTTGTCATTAATAGTTCATATTAAATTTATCATTAATAGGACGTTATCATTAGTATATTCTAAGTCTGGCAATTTTATTATATGTTAAAGTTTTCATTATTCTTTACCTTGTCATTATTATCATAATTCAAACTAGTATATTCTGAACATATTATTAGTATATTCAAAACTCGTTATTATTAGTAAAATTATCATTAATAGTATATCCTAATTATTAGTAGTAGTATATTCCAAATTTGCCATTATTAGTACACATTGAATTTGTCATTAAAAGTACCTTCTAATCTTGTTTTATTAGTACATTCTAAACTTGACATTATTAGTATGTTCTAAACTTAAAATAATTAAAAGTAATAGTACCTTCTAAACTTACCATTACCCTTTAAACTTGTAATAATTAATATATTCTAAACTCGTCATTATTAGTTATTTTTGTAGCATATTGCCAGGCTTAGAATATACTAATGATAACGTCCTAATAATGATAAATTTCATATGATATATTATGACAAGTTTTGAACATACTAATAATGACAAGTTTAGATACATCAATGAAGACATATTTAGAATATACCAATATTGACATGTTTATAATATACGTATAATGAGAAGTCTAGAAAGTACCATTAATGATAACTTTAATGTGTACTAATAATAAAAAGTATAGAACACTAATAGTGACAGGTTTAAAAGGTACTATTAATGATATCGTTGATGTGTTTAGAAGATTACTAATATTGACGAGTTTAGAATATACTAAGAATTATTAGAATATACTAATAATGACATGTTTAGAATATACTAATGATGACGAGTTTAGAAGGTAATATTTATGATAACCTCAAAGTTTACTAATAATAACAAATTTAGAATGTACTAATAGTAAGAAGTGTGCGATTAATGATAAATTTTATTTGCACAAATAATGACAAATTTAGAATGTGGTAATAATCGGTACTTTTAATAAATTTATTGTGTTGTCAAGATTGGAATATAATAGTAATAATAATTTTAATGTATATTGATATTGACAAGATTAAAAGATTCTCTTAGCAATATCTTTAACATGTATGATTAAAGAAAGTTTAGAATAATGACATTATGACAAGTTTAATGTGTCATACTGTCATATTCAAAAGGTACAATTAATTGAAACTTTAATGTGCACTAATAATGAAAAGTTTAGAGTTTTTGAATAGTGACTAACAATAACAGGTTTAGAATACACTAATAATGATTACTAATTAATGTTTGAATTATACTGATAATGACAAGTTGAAAAAGAATTATCAGTGATAACTTTAATATGTTCTAGTAATGATAAGTTTAAAAATACGATTAATGACACTTTTTAGGTACAACTAATAATAACTTTAATGTGTACTAATAATGACAAGTTAAGATTATGGTATTAACGAGTGCTATTAATGACAAGTTATATAATATGCTAAGTTTCCCGCGTATTCTGTTTCCACGAATTCCGATGTTTTTACCCTGCCAGTCTTATTGTAAGATTTTTATTTCGCCCTCATCAAATTACTCAATACAAAAATATTTATTTTCATCATATTTATTATAATCTATTTGTGCATAATAATTAAGCCAATGCACATACACATGTAAGACTATACTTGCATATGTAATCTTTCCACCATCCACATGGAGGTGTGCACTACGATGTGATAGTCTTCGAGAATAAATTGATTTTGCCAGATATTTCCGAGACATCAAAATTAGTCTCATTTACCTCTACAAAACTACCTACAATTGCTAACACTGGAGTGACTGTTCCAGCCGCTGCCTACTAAGTTACCGCCCCGGCCTGCCCTACCCAGCCGCCGCCTGCTGAGTCGCCGCCCCGGCCTGCCCTGTCCAGCCGCCGCCCACTGAGTCTCCGGGCTGCCCCGTTCAGCTGCTCCCTGTGGAGTTGCCCCAGCCGCCGCTTGTAGAGTCGCCCCGACCTATCCTGCCCTGCCCAGCCGCCGCTTACAGAGTCGCCCCGACCTACCCTGCCCTGCTCAGCCGCCGCTTGCAGAGTCGCCCCGACCTACCCTGCCCAACCGCTGCCTGCTGAGTTGCCCCGGCCTGCCCTGCCCAACCGCTACCTGCTGAGTCGCCGCCCCGGCCTGCCCTGCCCAGCCGCTGCCTGCTGAGTCGTCGATCCGAGCTGCTATCACCGCCCCGACCCGTCGCCACTAACACCGCTGACCCCAGCCACCGCCGTTTGAGCTGCCGCCCCGAGCTGTTATCACCCAAACCAAACGTACAAATGGTGACAAGTGAAAGTGAACTCCATAGGTGCTGCTGCCGGACGACGCCTGCTGCCATCACCGCCTTTACCAGTCGCCGCCTTGAGCCGTCGCCATCGGGTGTCGCTGCCAGTCCCGGACCGCCCTGCCCTGCCGACAACGATGTTTCCACCGCTGCTCCGAGCTGTCGTTGTCGCTGCCACCGCCGCCTGTCCTGAACTGTCCGCTGAGTCGCCGCCGCTTGTCCCGCACCGCCCTCCCGACAACGCTGCCTCCAGCCGCCACCAACGTCCAGAGCTGTCGCTGTCGTCGTCTCCAACCGCCGACGTTGCTCCTAGCCGACGCTGCCGTCGCTACCCGAGCTGCCGCCGCTGGACTCCCCGCCACTTCCGCAGCCGCCTGTCCCGGAATGCCTGCTGCACCGCCGCCGACTGCCACGCACCAATGCACGGGGGCCCACCGTCCCCTCGTCCACGAACTAATGCCGGCCACTCCTACTGGAATGCAGCCTGCCCTGCCAGGTAGACGTCAGACGCCAACAGTAGCTTCCGAATTGCCAGCCGGACCGCCTTCTCGTCCATAGACCCCTGCCAGCCGGACCCCTCCCAGCAGCCGGGCCTCCTGCCCGTCCGCGGACCCCTACCAGCTAACACGCTAATACCAGGCTTAACACCTCTTGCCATGTCGGTGACATCCGATCCTGCTGACAACTTGTCACGCCTCTAGACAAAAATCTCGTTCCTCCTACCTCGTCACTGGGGGGAAGGATTGTAGTGACACGTCAATACCTCTGTTTTCTGTGGTTAAGTTTCCCGCGTAATCTGTTTCTACGTATTCCGATGCCTTTACTCTGACATTCATATTGTAAAGACTGTATTTCACCAACACCATAAAATTATTCCATATAAAACTATTTATTTTCATCATATTCATTATAACATATTTTGTATTGTAATCAAGCCTATGTACATACATATAAGACTATATTTGCATATGTAATCTTTTTATTATCCACATGGAGGTGTGCACTACGATGTAATGACCTTCGACAATAAATTTATCTTGCCAGATATTTCCAAGATATCAAAATTAGTCTCATTCATCTCTACAAAGCTTTAGGTATCCAAACCTACATAACTCCTAGAAACTCCATGTGGCTTCCAAACGATTCTTTTGAATTTTCATGCTCATATAATCTTGTATGAAGATTAGACCGGTTGTTGAACCCACTTGTTAATAATGCAATGAATGGGCTCTTGCTAAAGAGTTGGCAATAAAAAGAATAAATTCTATCAGCAGACAAAGTATATAATCCAAGGTCTTTTACTACCATTGTATTTATCAACTGTAATTGGGCTCAAGGCTATATCATCATTTTCTGAATAGTTTTTGTTTTCTTCATCCTTAATACATGGGCGCTTGAAAGATGGAGTGACGAAGTATTTGTTGATAGCACCCCTATACTTTTCATTTTCAGGTACCTTAGCCTTGGTCAATGCTTGTTTCTGGTTGCCACTTAAATATTTACGCCTTTTTGTCTCGATCTCTGATTGTGCTTGCCATGATGTAAGGCCTTTTTATATAAGTTCTTTTCGAAAAGACAGTGACAATAATCTGAAGAAAAAAATGCATTAACATGAAGGAAGGAAAAAGGAGAAAGAAGGGTAGCAAATTTGAAGAATAAAAGAATTAAAAAATCAATATTAAAAAAGTTATAATAACTATTGTCTCAAATTTTCAGTTTTGAGAAATCGCTTTGTGAATATTTCGCACGCGGTTCGGGTATAGATTGGGAGGTATAAATGAATATGATTTTCCCCTAAGGGTGGGCCCTTTCTGTAGTCGGGCATTTTTGTTGGTAGGGAGTAGGTGACCGACGAAATTACCCGACACTCCAATAGGATTTCATGAGGAACCCGACATTCTTGTTCGATGACTTTTGTGGAGCAATCCGACACATGTTCTTGACTACGACCCTAAGTATCACACCTCATTTAAAAGTATCCATGGAACACGAAAAATTATAAATATGCACAGAATCGGCTGTTCCACCCACAAGCCATTTTTGATGCATTACACCGCGTAAGAAAAAAAAATTCCTTGTTTCAGGCAACTAACAATTATTTTCTGATTCAGTATGTTTCAAATCGTTGGAAAATAACTTTCTATGATTTTAAACTTTCAGTTTGTTGTCAGTAGATCTATTTTGTTGGAAGTCGGTGAATCTGTTGCAAATAGCGATCACAACTTAGCTAGATTCAAACTCCTGAACAATTTTAGAATAGATACTTGTGTTTCTAAAATACCCGACTTCAGTAAAGCTCAGTTCATAGGACTACGCCAGGAGCTTCAGCTTACAGATTGGGAGGCAAAATTAAACGAAAGACCTGTAGATCACATGTGGGAAATATTTCAAAATACGCTCACTAAGATGATTCAAACTTACATTCCTTTTAAGGACAGACGTCCCCCAAATCAGGCTCGCCCAAAGTGGCTCGACAAAGAAACTGAAAAAAGTATTGCTAAAAAGAGACAGGCTTATAAGAAATACAAGTGCTCGGGTGCATCTAATGACTATGAAAGTTATGTATCAATACAGAGAGATTTAAAAAAGACAACAAGAAAAAGAAAACGACAATACGAAATGAACATCGCTGATAAACCCAAAGAGAATCCCAAAGAATTCTATAGTTACATTAGAGATAAAAAGGTTGTTAGGAATCACATTGGTCCACTATTATCTGCTGACGGTCAACTTGAATATTCAAATGAAGGGATGTGTAATATCTTAAACAATTATTTTAGCTCGGTATTCGTAAACGAAACACCTCAAAGTGAATTCCAAACTGAAACCTGTGAAAAGTCTAGGGTAAACTTACTCACTACGGTAAATATAACAAAAGAAAAAATTAAAAGGTGTATAGACAAACTCAAAGTTAATAAAACACCAGGGCCTGACGGTTGGCATCCAAGAATCTTAAAGGAAATGAAAAATGAGATTGTTGTTCCATTAGAAATTATTTTCAAGAAATCCATCATATCCGGAGATGTCCCAAGAGAATGGAAGCTAGGTAACGTTACTCCCATATTCAAAAAAGGTGACAAAAAGAAACCAAATAACTATAGGCCTATAAGTTTGACTTCAATCGTAGGAAAAATAATGGAAACTATCATCAGAGATGCTATCGAACATCATTTAGAAAGTAACCGTTTGATAAATGATAGCCAGCATGGTTTCAGACGGAAACGTTCTTGCGTGACTAACTTACTCGAGTTCTACAACAGTTATCTCGAATTATGACAAAAGAAACAATATAGATTTAATATATCTAGACTTTGCAAAAGCTTTTGATACCGTCCCACACGAAAGACTAATTACTAAATTAGCTTTATACGGAATAAGTGGTAGCCTATTAAGTTGGACTAGTAATTGGTTGAATGGTCGAAAACAGAGAGTTGTTTTAAATGGAAAAACTTCTGGATGGAAAAATGTTACAAGTGGAGTTCCTCAGGGTTCCGTTCTTGGGCCACTTCTATTCATAGTATATATAAATGATATAGACCATGGACTAAAATCTACTGTTTCCAAATTTGCTGATGATACAAAACTGTGCGGAGTGGCAAATGATCACTCAAACCAATTAGATATTCAAGAAGATTTAGATCAATTACAGCAATGGTCTGAAAAGTGGCTAATGAAATTTAACACAAGTAAATACAAGGTAATGCACATAGGTAAAAATAACAGTAAGTACGATTACAAGTTATTTGGAAATTCGTTAACAAAAGTTGATAGTGAAAAAGATCTCGGCGTAATTATCAGTAACGACCTCAAATCATCCAAGCAGTGTATTTCAGCCTCTGAGAAAGCAAATAAGATTCTAGGACTGATTGTGAGATCTTTTGATTTCAAAAGTCCATCACTCATTAACAAGCTATATAAATCGTTAGTTCGTCCACATTTGGAATATGCTGTTTCCATATGGTCACCGAATCTCATTCAAGACATTGACAGACTGGAAAAAGCACAACGGCGAGCCACAAAACTGATTCCAAATATCAAAAATAAATCATACGAAAATCGACTAAAACACATGAATCTGTTTTCCCTAAAAAAGCGTAGACTCAGAGGTGACTTGATACAGGTCTTTAAGATTTTAAAGGGAATTGACAACATCAAAAGTGACCAAATTTTCACATTGAATGAGAATCAGACAAGAAACAATGGTCTCAAACTGTCCGGAAATAGATTCAATTTGCCAACCGTGTAGTTAATGAATGGAATAAACTTCCTGCACAGGTAGTGCAATGTTTAGATAAATACCTAAGTAAGATGCTGTAATGATTATAATCTATCTTATATTATTTGTTTTTGTTTTGTTATCTTTTATCTGTCTGATTTTCATTTATTATTAGTTATATGTCAATTTATTATTATTTACTATTTACCTGTTTGTTTATTATTTAATTATACCTATGCATTTATTTATGTATTTTATTTGTTATTTACATTATTATAGTTTTTATTTATTATCTTATTATTAATATGATTTTTTTTTCGCATCCGACCTAGATATGGATCAAAGGGTCTCCTGTCGGTATGCTCCGCCTTTGTAATCCTTTGTAATCCTTATAATATTATGTTTAACACTATATAGACATCTGAGACAGATCTGTAAACTCTTCAAAATTTACTATATATTTACCTATCTGTGCCTCTGGGATACCGAAATACAGCCCTTCACTACGAGAAGAGGAAGTAGCCCCTCAGGACCGGCTATGAGGTTGGGGCCCATAACGTGAAGCAAGAACCGCTGGTGGAGCCAACGAAAATACTGATGCCACCCCTACACATCAAATTAGGCCTCATTAAGCAGTTTGTTAAACAATTGGATCCAGAGGGTGAGGCCTTGAAGCATATCCAGAAGCTGTTCCCGAAGTTGTCGGAAGCGAAGGTCAAGGTAGGCGTATTTGTGGGCCCTCGGGTGAAGCGACTTATTGACTCCGACAACTTTCCTGAGAAGCTGTCTAATGTTGAGCGGGCCGCTTGGACAAGCTTTGTTTCTGTAGTCAAAGGTTTCCTCGGAAACCACAAGGCAGAGAACTACAGGGAAATCGTTGACGAACTTGTGGACACATACCGGAGCATGGGTTGCCGGATGTCGCTGAAACTGCACGTACTACACGCCCACCTTGATGAGTTCAAAGAAAACATGGGAGACTACTAAGAAAAACAAGGTGAACGATTTCACCAAGATGTCTGCTCTTTCGAGGAGCGCTACAAGGGACAGTACGAGTACAGTGAAAGTATGATTGGGGGACTTTATCTGGAACCTTTTGCGTGAAAGTGAACTGAAATATAATCGTCAGTCTCGTAGACAAACTTATTTTTGATTAAACTATAACGCTATTTTTTTTTTTTTTTTTTTTTAATTCTGTATCAATTCTCCGGAGCAATACTCTTTATCAACCCTCTACATCACTGCACTGCATCGCTGTCTGTGTATCAACATACTATAATACATAATTATACCCTACCCGTTTCCTTTTTATTTTCATTTTTAAAGACGGGGCCTGGAGAACTTTCTTTTTTATCATTAATTTATCATATTAATTGTGTTAACGTCAATTAAAATTATACTTAACAGGAATCGTTTGATTTCAAAGCAGATACTGTGAACAACTCTTAAATCAATAAGCAAAAATGACAAAAAATCAATAAATCGATCTCATGAACTCAGAACCGAAGTCTGAACTTTGTGACTGCTCATTGTTACTTATTTATGCCACAGGGAATTTGAAAATATTAGTTTTAACTCATGGAAAATTTTTATGTTACATGGTGTTATTTACATTCATGATAAATGATCGTAAGCTAGGCCTATTTCTATTTCCATGGCTAATTTCGTACTGGTCTTATGTAGTCTTTCTCTATATGATATCCCAAATACTCTCTAACACTGTCATACTATCATCATGCACTATATATATATATATATATATATATATATATATATGTGTGTGTGTGTGTGTGTGTGTGTGTGTGTGTGTGTGTGTGTGTGTGTGTGTGTGTGTGTGTGTGTGTGTGTGTGTGTGTGTGTGTGTGTGTGTGTGTGTGTATGTGTGTGTATATATATATGTATGTATGTATATATATATATATATATATATATATATATATATATATATATATATATATATATATATATATATATATATGTATATATATGAGTGGCAGGGTGGTGAGAAAAACACCGAGAATCGTTGAAGTTTATATTTACTGACGTTTCGCTCTTAACAGAGCTTCTTCAGAGTGTACAAACATGGTCAAGAATCCAACAATTTTATACCTCACATCATTCCGCGTTCCTGCCTTAACCCACTCCATCCCTCCCTCTCGTACCCTTCAACTTCTGTAGGACCATCCAACCGGACGTTTTGGACAGCTTAATAAAAACATCCCGATGGTTACAGCAGGGCTGGGATGTTATAAAAGATCAGTACATCCAGTACGAAGATAGGTGAAGTAGTATGAGATAAGGGTAGAAAAGAACATAATAACAACAGCATGGTTTACAGAATCCACAGAATCCCATGTGGTGGCTGTGACTTAAACTACTTTGGGGAGACAGGAAGAGGCATACACAAGCGGACATATGAGCACAAGAGTGACCTGAGGGCCCACCGAACATCAAACGCCTTGGTGGTTCATGCGGAGAAATATGGACATTTACTTAACTGGGACGGAGTGGAAATATTAAAACAAGGGTTAGACAAGAAAAAACGAAAAATAGTCGAGGCAGCATTTATAACATCCCAGCCCTGCTGCAACCACCGGGATGGTTTTATTAAGCTGTCCAAAACGTCCGGCTGGATGGTCCTACAGGAGTTGAAGGGTACGAGAGGGAGGGATAGGGTGGGTTAAGGAAGGAACGCGGAATGATGTGAGGTATAAGATTGTTGATTTCCTGACCATGTTTATACACTCTGAAGAAGCTCTGTTAAGAGCGAAACATTAGTAAATAAAAACTTCAACGATTCTCGCTGTTTATCTCACCACCCTGCCACTCGTTTTGTCAACCATTCTTCAACATATATATATATATATATATATATATATATATATATATATATATACACACATATTTATATATACATATATACATACTGTATATATATGTATATATATATGTATGTATATATACATATATGTATATATATATATATATATATATATATATATATATATATATATACATATATATATATATATATATACATATTCATGGAATACGATAACCAATCGGTATAAGTTGAACCAGCTGATCACTCGCCAACCATACATTACTGTCATATCATTTATATGGCTAATTAGCCCACTCTTTCTGCTTCTTTTTTTATACACTAATGTTTTGTAAAATTATGTTGTCACAGCACATATGGTAGTTGGCTTGAATACGTAACAAAACACGAACTACTCAAAGAGCAATGATACTAGGGGTGATCAGAAAGAAATGACAGTCGGACTCGTAGCTGAGAGACTATAAGTGTTGGGGGGGGGCGGGGAGCAAGGGGCAGCAAGTGTTGCCTGTTGTTACATGTTTGAGCTTGTCGCTGTTTGTCTAGCTTACATTTTATCGTTGCGCTGTGCGATTGCGTCATTGTTGGTTTGCCTCTCTAACCGGAAACATGGATTTTTCGAAAGAAGGCTGCAGATTCTACACCTTCACAAGGTGGAAACTCGGGAAAAAAGCAACGGAGATCAGAGAGGAATTGTTGCAAGTTTTTCCCGAGTCTACTCCATCACTGGAAACTGTTTCCCGCTGGATTCGAGCTTTCGCAGCCGGAAAATTGCAGCTAGAAGATGATCATCGTCCTGGCCGCCCTCGGACATCCGTGACCGAAGCAACGACGGTCCGTGCGCGGGCCATCATTGACGAAGATCCAACTGTTACTCTTCGATTCTTATCCTTGGAGCTCGGTGTCAGTTATGGGAGCGCACATGACATCGTGCATGAACACTTAGGGCTGAGGAAGAAGTGTGCTCGATGGATACCTCATTTGCTAACGGAAGAGCAGAAGAGCGAACGGGTGCGGATTTGTCGTCTATGGCTGGCTGAATTCGAGCCAAATGGTCCGAAACGGTTCTCAGATGTAGCTACCGGAGATGAGTGTTGGATTTCTTTCTTCACCACCAGAGACAAGCAGTCTAACATGGTGTGGTTGAGTGATGAAGAACCTCGACCTCAGATTCTGAAGGAAGGATTTCGCAGCAGGAAGCGCCTTTTCACCATCTTCTTCAATTCACAAGGACCAATGTGTGTGGATGTAATGCCTCAACAGTGTACTATCATAGCCCAGTACTACACTGATCACGTCCTTCCTCGAGTCCTGGAATATCAGGCCAAGACTGCACCAACCCGTCGCCGATCGCGCCTTTTGCTGCACCTTGACAATGCTGCCCCCCCACAAAGCTCGCCTCACTGTGCAGTTCCTGGAGCAGCAGGGGATTACACTTCTCCCCCACCCACCCTACTCGCCTGACCTTGCTCCCTGTGATTTTTGGTTGTTTCCAAAGATCAAGGGTGCGATCGCAGGGAAGCTGTTTCATCGCATCCAAGATCTGGCGCGAGCAGTCAATTCAGAGCTACGAGGTATATCGGCTTCTGAGTACCGTGAGTGCTTCATGAAGTGGCGAAAGAGGATGGAACGTTGCATAGAGGCAGGAGGGGAGTACTTTGAAGGAATGTAGGCCACTATTTGGATTTACCTCTGTACCGTGAAAATATATGGTATCACTGTCATTACTTTTTGATCACCCCTCGTACTAGCGTCACGTGAAGAAAACAGAGTATTTACACAATATACAAAGTACGACAGTTATAAAAAAATGAGAGAACACGTGTTTTTATCGTAGAATAACTTACATAAAAACAGACGAATTCTATTTTTCGGTACCCTTTTGATTGAGAGGACCTTTTGGTAATGGATAAAAGTGACATGACGAAAATTTTCTGTTAATTTAGTATGCATAATAGATTAATAATATGAGTAATGAAAATTTCTCATTCGTCATTTCACGTTTTCAGTAGTGGTTTATTCCCCTTAGAGTATAGAAAAGGCCTCAAACGGTAATTCTGTCGCCGCTGGCGTGGGGCCCACTTTGAGAGCGGGGCCCAATTTGATGAAATTGGTCAAATCGGCTTAAAACCAGCCCTGTATTCACCTAGTTGTATTTTGCGGGAAGGGAAGCTATGCTCGTGATGTCCCGCCTTTGTATCTCGCAGTGTCTAGTTTGCTTGTACGAGTATATGTGTGTGTATATACATGTATATCCTATCATGATTATAAGCTCATGATGATAGGCTAACATGATATATAATTATTTTGCTGCAGATAGGTTACAGCCCTAGTCGCATGGTTGGTGAAAGATGGGCTTCGTTAACTTCATTTAATGGACTGAGGGGGGAATAGTTTTTGATACTTGACATTCTTAAATTTATCATTTTAAATCCGAGAATTAAGAGCATAATGGGATTTGTGCATTTAGTTTCTTGGATTGTTTTTTTTTTTTTATATTCCATTTATAATTTACCAATAAAAAGCATATTATTTATGAATATACAAATAGTCTAAGATTTAGTGTTAAGAATAATTATATTCTGAATATGTACCTTAGAGTTTTTACTAATGTATGCATCTTTGCAAAACAAAAATGAAGGATATTGATTTTTACGCGGAAATTATATAAGGAATTGAGAAAGCCAAATAAGAGTTTCGTAGTAACCAATGTATTTAGTATATTGTATTATTTTCATATAGTGTCAAGTAAACTTATCTTTTAAGCAATAAACACATAGTTTTATTTTTAATTTGTTATCTTGTTTTCCTTAATTGGGGCTTTTCTTGAATTTTTTTTTTTTTTCGCCTGGGTATTTTAAAGGTGGGTCTTTTTTACGTCAGGGAATTTCCTACGTGGGGCTTTTTTCCGGTGGGGGTTTTTCCCTAGGCATTTTTGGGGCTTTTTTCCGGTGGGGGTTTTTCCCTAGGCATTTTTGGGGCTTTTTTCCGTTGAGGCTTTTTTCCGGTGGGGCTTTTTTCCGAACCCCCTCAGCGCCTGTACTGTATTATTATAGTTAGGGAAATGCAATCAGGTAAGCACACGCCCGTGGGCAAATGATAGACAATTATATTTAGAACTAAGCATATATCTGAAAATCATAATTAGTGTCTATATTCGAAAAAATCTAAAATTTTAAAGAACCTTCCTTTCACTCTTGTACAATAATTGATACGACAGTTGCTGTCTTTCCTTGGATTTGGTCAATTGACCATTATATTATCATAATATGGAGAAAACTAAAGAAACATCGCAAGATACCTATACTACGATGGTTTTCACATTTGCAGGTGTACAGCATAAGCAACCTCATATCTATAAATCCAGACCCGCCCGCGAGCACTGGGGATCTGATGAGATTGCAGGTGCCCGTCTACCTTTCCCGAAATCAGTTCAGTTCAGTTCAAGAATTTATTCAACAAAAGAAAACAAAAAATTATACATACATATATACAAAATTTTACAAAATAACTTGTTGAAAAGGAAGAGCGTGAAGCAAAGCTTATGGGGAAATGCTCTTCCTTCAGGGAAAAAAATATTTTTATTTTATTGTTATTATTATTATTATTATTATTATTATTATTATTATTATTATTATTATTATTATTATTATTATTATTATTATTATTATTATTATTATTATTATTATTATTATTATTATTATTATCATATTATTATTATCATTATTATTATTATTATTATTATTATTATTATTATTATTATTATTATTATTATTATTATTATTATTATTATTATTATTATTATTATTATTATTATTATTATTATTATTATTATTATTATTATTATTATTATTATTATTATTATTATTATTATTTTACAAATTAGTATAATATATATATATATATATATATATATATATATATATATATGTATATATATATATATATATGAGAGTAATTCGCTAATAGCAGCGACATCAAACCGATAATTTTTTTGTGACAGTTGCATGCAGGATTCGAACCCGCTGTACTCGGCCATCCGTATAGATATTACAATGAGATTAAATAACTTTCCAAGACATGTGACACAACGCCTACTAACTCCGACCTCACGTGGGAATCGGGGTCACGTGTGGGCATCGCATCTTGTGGGGGTCAGGCGGAGTTCTGGTTTCGCGGTGGGGAGAGAGGTAAAGTCGATCGTTGACGGGACGATAATTGCTCACTGCGCGGATCCGGGTCACATGTCACCGTCACCTGCAAGAACAAGGAAAAAAGAGCGGCAGACTTGGGCGGTACATGACAGTTTCTCCATGAATACTCGTACAACCATGAAATGGACCTAAAATGTTCAACATACTAATGCGTATAGATTAATGACTTTTTGAAATATTGTTTGAATGTTGATAAACATTTTGTCTTAGGTAATTCTTTTCAAGTTTATTCCATATGTTAACACCTATTATAAATAAGCATTGGCCTTTTTTGGTTGTTCTGTATTGTGCTTTAAAGAAGTCATTTGTATGCCTGGTCGCATAGCGAGTTTCGTAAGTTGAGTAAAATTTCAATGTTTTGAGTCATTTGCTTATTTTAGATTTGGTGCATAACAATGGCAGTTTTGTCCATGAATTTCAGTAGATTTAGTTTTTTAAATAAATTATTTGTATGTTCTAGACGACCTACATTGCATATTATACCCAGTGATTTTTTGTGAGGTAATTATGCGTTGAAGATTAGTTTGATAAGTATTACCCCAAATTTCTGAACAGTAGTATAGGTATGGTAGTAGTAGACTACAGTAAATGGTACGTAGGGTATTTTCATTGAGGACATTTCTCATTTTATGCATTATTCCTAAAGTTTTGGACATCTTATTTATCACATGATTTATATGATGTTTTCAATTAAGTTGATCGTCTAAGTACACGCCTAGGAATTTACTGACGGACGCTTTTTCAATAATTTCGTTGTTTATTTTGATTGGCTTAGTGCTTTCATTATTTTTTTTAGAAAAGAAGGTAGTTTGTTTTTGATACATTTAAGGATAGTTTATTGGCTGAAAACCAGTTAGAGAGCTGACATAATCCTTCATTGATTGTCTTTATCAGTTTGTCTGAATTTATATCGGAGCGAAGAATGGTGGTATTGTCGGCGAATAGTATAAACTTCATAAGGTTGGTTACATCTGTAATGTGATTAATGTATAATAGGAATAGTTTGGATCCTAGAACTGAACTTTGAGGTACTCCGCATGTAACTGGTAGAATATGTGACCTTTCTTCCTCAATGGCTACATATTGTTTCCTGTTTTTAGATAACTTTTTAACCTCTTAGCCCATAGTATTCGGCCTTTCGAATTAGGATTTCATGATTTACTGTGTCAAATGCCTTTTTTGGATCAATAAATATGCAGGCTGTCTTTTTCTTTTGTTCTATATTGTTGGTTATCGCTTCAATTAATTCCATTACTGCTGTTGACGTTGAAAGATATCGTTGAAATCCATATTGACGATGGTAAATGACGTTTTTTTTTTATATATATATATAGAAATGAGACAAGGCGAATTGTGAATAACTTCTCAAGAATTTTGGAAAACTGTGGTAATAGTGAAATTGGTCTATATTTATTATAACTTGATTTGTCACCTGATTTAAATATCGGTACTACTTTTGCTATTTTCATTGCATCTGGAAATATTCCTTGTTCAAATGATTTCTTGCTTATTGTCAAAAAATTATTTTTGATGATTGGCATAATTTGTTTTAAGAGGTTCATATTCATTCCTGTACAATCGAGTGATTTCTTGCTCTGCATAGATTTTACTGTGTTCATAAGTTCGTTTTCCGTGACGGGTTTTAAAAACACAGTGTTATTTATTCGGTGTTTCAAAAAAGTCTCATAAGTTTGATGTGTTGTCTCTATTTGTTTCGCGAGGTTAGGTTCTACATGGGAGAAAAATTCATTAAATTCGTTTGCCACTTCATTTTTAATTTTTTCCGTTTTTAATAATGAGTGGAAGAAGGTTTCCTCAAGGATAATGTGGATGAAGGTGAAACTGGGAAAGGAGATGTGGGTCTTTGTAAGTGCATATGGGCCGGGCAGTGAGAAGAGCATGGAAGAAAGGGAGGCCTTTTGGATAGATTTAAATGAGTGCATAGAGGGTTTAGGAAGAAATGTCAATGTAATAGTACTGGGAGACCTTAATGCTAGAGTGGGAAATGGTCCAATCGATGGAGTGGTTGGGAAGTGTGGAGTTCCAGGAAGAATCGTAGTGGAGAGTTGATGGTGGAAATGTGTCTAGAAAGAGAGTTGATGATAGCAAATACAGTGTTTCGGAAGAAAGTCAAGCATAAGTACACATGGGAGAGGGTGGTGGAGGGAAGGGTGGTAGATAGAGCGCTAATGGATTATGTAGTGGTAAATAGGATTATGATAGGAAGAGTTAAGGATGTACATGTGCTAAGGGGAGAGGGTGGGGGAATATCAGATCATTTTTTGGTGGAAGGTAAGCTGACAGTGGAGGATAGATGGAGAAGGAGGAAAGGGACAAAAGGTAGGGAGGTTCTTAGAGTGAACTCCTTGAATGAAAAGGAAAAGGAGAAGGAGTACGAAAAGAAGCTGAAGGAGGAGTGGGAGGGAGTAAAGGATGGAGCAGAGATGGGTGTGGAGGAGGAATGGGGATGGTTCAAGGAGGGAGTCTTAAAGTGTGCAAGGATGGTGTGTGGAACAAGAAGGACAGGGGGAAATAGAAGAAAGGGTAGTGAATGGTGGGATGAGGAAACAAAGAAGGTTGTAGAAGAGAAGAAGCGAGCATTCACAGATTGGTTACAAAAGAGGACAGGGGAGTCATATGAGACGTACAAAGAAAAGAAAAGAGAAGTAAAGCAAAAGGTAAAGGAGGCAAAGAGGAGAGCAGATGTGAAATGGGGTAGGAGTATGACAGAAAATTTTGAAAGTAATAAAAAGATGTTTTGGAAAGAAATTAAGAGAGGAAGAGGAGGCGAATCAAGTAGAGAAGAAAAGGTAAAAGGTACAGATGGAGAGTTGATAATGGAAGAGATGGCAGTGAGGGGAAGATGGGCAGAATATTTTAGGGAGTTGCTGAATGTGAAGGAGGATAGGGAAGGAAAGATAGCTGCAGTGGGAAATGCGAAGAAAATGAGAGTGATGAGTGAGGAGAATGGAGGAGAAATAAGGAAGGATGAGGTGAAGGCAGATGATGAAAGCAGGTAAGGCACCTGGTCTGGATGGATGTCATGCAGAATGTCTGAAAAAGGGAGGTTCAGTGATGGTGGACTGGTTGTTGAGGTTATTTAATGTTTGCTGGAGAGAGGGTAGAGTACCGGAGGACTGGAGAAGTGCCTGTATAGTTCCTCTTTACAAGGGAAAAGGGGACAAGTGTGAATGTAGTAATTTCAGAGGGATTAGCCTGTTGAGTGTAGTAGGGAAGGCTTATGGGAGGATCTTAATTGAGAGGATTAGGAGAGGAACAGAAGGAGTAATTGGTGAGGAACAGTGTGGATTTAGGACGGGTAGAGGTTGTGTAGATCAGATCTTTGTGGTAAGACAGATATGTGAGAAAGCTATAGGAAAGGGGAAGGATGTTTTTTGGGCTTTTATGGATCTGGAAAAGGCTTATGATAGGGTAGACAGAAAGGCACTGTGGGAGGTTATGCAGATTTATGGGATAGGAGGAAAGCTTTTGGGAGCTGTCAAGAGTTTTCATGTGAGTAGTAGAGCATGTGTTAGGATTAGAAATGGAGAGAGTGAGTGGTTTGAAGTAAAGGTGGGACTTCGTCAAGGATGCGTTATGTCGCCCTGGCTGTTCAACTTATACATGGATGGGGTGGTGCGAGAGGTGAATGCTACGGTAGTGAGTCAGGGATTGGAGATGGTTAAAGAAAATGGAGAAAAGTGGGAGGTGAGCCAGCTGTTGTTTGCGGACGACACTGCGCTTGTGGCAGGGTCAGAGGAGGGATTGAGGAAGCTGGTGGCAGAGTTTGGGAGAGTATGTGATAGAAGAAAGCTAAAGATAAATGTGGGTAAAAGTAAGGTGATGAGATGTACAAGGGGTGAAAGTGGCAGTAGACTGGAAGTGAACATTAAGGGAGAGCGACTGGAGGAAGTGGATAGTTTTAGATACTTGAGTGCAAGTGTAGCAGGAAAAGGTGGAGTGAAGGTGGAGGTAGAATGTAGATTGAGAGAAGCGAGTAAATGCCTTGGTGGTTTAAAGAGTGTAATGAGAAATAGACATTTGGGAATGGATGCGAAGAGGAGACTGTATGAAGGAGTGATTGTGCCAACAGCACTGTATGGGGCAGAAACGTGGAACATAAGAGAAGAAGAGAGAAGGAGTTTGAATGTGTTTGAGATGAGGTGTCTGAGAAGTATGGTGGGGGTTACTAGGCTAGATAGAGTGAGAAATGAGGAGGTGAGGAGGAAAACAGGGGTGAAAAAGGATTTGGGAGATAGGGTTGATGAAAGAATATTAGGATGGTTTGGACACATGGAAAGAATGAGTGAAGAAAGACTAGTAAAAGAGGTATGGAAGGCAGATGTGGAGGGAGTGAACATGAGGGGACGTCCTAGGATGAGGTGGATGGATGGGGTGAAGGGGGCTTTGGGGAAGAGGGGAATGTCTGTTGAGGAAGGAAGGGAGAGGACGGAAGACAGAGGTGAGTGGAGAATGGTTGTATATGGATGATGTTGTGACTGCATGAGGAGGAATGGGCGGGGTGGGGTGGGGTAGTATGTGTGAGTAAATTTTGACGCAGCCCGAAGGGATTTCTCCCCGCCCTCGCCTTATATGCAAAGGGGGACGGAGAGGGGGGGTCGCCGATTAAATGAAGCGGCCTTGCTGTGGATGTACTGTGTCTTGCGACACTGCTTCTGACCCAGGGCGGTGGGCAGGGTGCAGGGATGACCCGTCATCCAGGAGGTGCTCAGATGAGAGGTGGGAGGGGTGTGGAGTGTATTTAGGGATGAAATGGGTGGGAGTGTTTTTATGCCTTTCCCTTTTTGGCTACCTCCCTTGGAAGGGGGAAAAAGCCTTGGTATATGTATGTATGTAATAATGTCTATGAATTCATCGTTGTTATTATTTTTGGGCCTAGCTAAATTACTTCCCATGTCTTTTTTTATATTACCTTTATAATTTTCGAGCAGTGTTTCATAGTATTTTTTTCTTCGCAGTTGCATAAAATTGTTGCAAGTTTGTTTTTGTGCGCTTTGTATTTGTTTTCGTCTGTCAAGGACTTGCTTTTAATAGATTTCTTGTGAAGTTGGATTTTCTTTCGACACACGTTCTTAAGACCGTTTGTAAACCATGGTTTGAATTTACGTTATATGGTTTTATTTCTACTTCTCTCTCTGGGCAACATTTATTTACATTACTCATGATGATATTTATAAATTCGTTATATGATAGATTGGCATTTTCTGACTCGTAAACCAGATCCCAATTTTCTTGCAATGCTTTTTTCGTCTATTTTATGTTTCAATATAATTCTGGGTTTTGTTATGCAGTGCATTTCTTTTGGGTTGATAGTGAATACCGGTACAGATGGTCAGTTATGTCACTTATTAAGATAGCACTATGAATCTCTGAATTTATGATATTGGTGAAAATGTTATCTATCATTGTCTCACTGGTATTTGTTATTCGGGTTGGTTTATTTATCAAAGGATACATACCTAATGAGAAAATCATATCTGTAAAATGTCTTGTTTGTTCGTGAGTCTCATACTTAAGTAAATCTATGTTAAAGTCACCACAAAGATATAGGTTTTTATTTGTAAATAGAGTTATGATTTCTTCAAGCATATTTGTGAACTCATTGATGTTCGTGCCTGGCTTTCTGTAGATACTTGTTATGTTTTTAACTGAAAATCTCAACTGCTACGCAATCAAATAAGTTCTCATACCAATTAGTGGATTGATTGATTAATTTGCATGAATGTGAGAATAAACACCTTGTGAGATCGAAACCTTTATTGGTACTACGTTTCGCTTGTTACAGCTTTTTCAAGTACAGACATGACACACACTCTGAGCACATATAAGCCAACAGGGAAGGAACTGGGAGAGGTTACCGGGGAAGGTGGGTGGTAGGTGGAGGGGGAGGGGGGGAGGAGGGGGACGGGTGGGACTTGGTGGAGACAAAGGAGGACATTTCGGACAGTTTGTTGAAGTGGACTAAGGGGGACATTTCATACATTTATTTAATGCGGGTAACAGATGGATGATAGGAGGGGCGATGTTAAACATGCCTCTATTCTGCTCAATGGTTTTGAAGCTTTGAATGGCGGCCGCTTCGAGGCATTTTCTCCTCACCCTGTCTGGTTCACTAAACAGAAGTTCTGCGTTATCCCAATCCATCAGGTAGTCGTTGGTGTTCCGGTGGATAACACAGGCGTTGGTGGTGATGTTGTTCCGGGAATCGTAGCGATGCTCCCGGATCCGGGTCTTCAGGTCACGGGAGGTCTCGCCGATGTATACTTTATCACATCCAGCACAGGGTATGCGGTAGACACCAGCGTTTTTTCCCCACATCTAGTCCTGGTTGTCACTCCTTCTAGAGAGCTCTTTGATAGTTCTGCTGGACTGGCCCACTACCTGTATGTTGCAACGCCCAAGTGTCCGGGTGAGGGTGGCGGTGACGCTGCTGGCTGGAAGGATAAGCCTCCTAGCTGGATCTTTTGTTGGTTCCCGCCCTTCCATTATTTTGAGTGCCTTTTTCTTACACTGGTGGATGATGCACTCTGGATATTTTAATTTCTGAAAAACCTCCTTTATGTGCCTAAACTCGTCCTCTAAGAATTCAGGGCTACATATTCTGAGAGCTCTGAGGTAAACCTATGACTACACCTTTTTTAATACTGAGGTCATGGTGGGATAGGAAGTGAGTCAAATCGTCCTTATTGGTTGGTATCCTGTAGACTGTAAATTTTAAAAAATTATCATGTTTGATGATAAGGGTATCCAAAAATGGAAGGGAATCGTTGATTTCTTCCTCCAAGGTGAACTGGATGGATGGCTCAACCTCGTTCAGAGCCGCTTGGAGTTTGGGGATGTCAAACCGTCTGGGGGAAATTAGTAGTATGTGGATGACATACTACTAATCTCAGGGTAAACACAGACACAAAAGTGCTTAATATCCATTGATACTCAGTGGTGTACTTTACTTACACAACACTTCCGAAGTCACGTAATCGCTCTCTGTTTTCAGAGTCTTGCCTTCGAAGAAAAGAGAAAGAACACGAAATATTTAGCTGTGCCTGCATCTAGATCACAGTTAACACAAAAGACACTCGTATCAAGTCTTCGACTTGGTTAAAACCAGTACACATCAACACTGCCCGCCTTCTGTATCCTCTTTTAGCGCCTAAAGAAAATTCGTGTCTAGACCATCTTCTCCGCAGGTGCTTCTGCTCTTCCTCTTTCTCTCCTTCCCTGACGTGTCTGATTCTCGTATAACTTACCGTCAAGCGCCCTCATCATGAAAACCAACTTTCAAGTGGTTTTTGTGAGAGGCAACTCACGCCCGGATGGCATCTCGCTCGTGGACGATGCCAACCAATTGAGCGGTGTGATAGGCAGTGCTCCTGTGCGCTTTGCCCAGACGGAAGGGGCAAATGTCCTGTTCCACTTGATGGATCAGGATAGTCTCGATGCCTGCTTCGAGAAGAGGACTGTGATTAAGCTGGAGAAGCTGGGTTTCTCTCCCCGTAGGGTCACACCCACCTACGCTCATGTCAGAGCGTCCATGTACGTGGGTAGGATGGTCCTTGACAAGCTCGGGGATAAGGAAGCCATTCTGAGTGACCTAAGGGAGAGGAACTCGGATGTTGACTTTGTCGATGTCTTCCGGCCTCCGGCCACTGATTTCGTCAGAATATCTCTAAAATCTAGGTCCGACCTTGAGAAGATTCTCAGGGTAGGACTCAAGATTAGTTTCTTATATCTGCCCCCATCGTCTATTAGAGAGTTTAAGAACCTCAAGGTCAGGCAATGCCTGATATGTTACTCCCTGAAACATGAATCCCGATCCTGTCCCCAACCCAATCTGACTAGGTGCTCCAAGTGTGCTACCGACGGACATCGGTATAGAGAATGCGAGGCAGCGAGACTCAGGTGTCTCCTATGTGGGGGAACCCACAGCGCCATCTCCAACTCCTGCCCGGAAAGGAGAAAGGCGGCTGACACAGCGCAGCCTGCTCAACCGGTGGCTAGGTCAGCTCCCAACACCCGCCCCCAACCTGCGCAACCCTCTAATCCTCGGCCTAAAACCAAAACCCCCTCCTCCACCTCCTCCTCCTCCACCTCCTCCTCCTCCTCCTCCTCCACCCCCTCCTCCTCCACCCCCTCCTCCTCCACCCCCTCCTCCTCCACCCCCTCCTCCTCCACCCCCTCCCCCTCCTCCTCCTTCCCATCCCAAGGCAAAATCCCTCAACCCCCCACCCCCAAACCCAGAACCCATCCAGGTGTAAAGAGGAGGGCTAGCTCCCCTGCTGCCGCCCCAGACCAGGAGCCTTCTTGCGCCTCCAAGGAGCAGCGGACGCAGAGGACGAAGTCCAAGCGTTCTCGACAGGATGCGAGCAGGCCCTCCACCTGTACCGGAGTCCCTAACATGGTTGCATCAATTATCGGCAGCACCCTGGAAAGGGAAGCAGCTGGTAATCTCCAGTGTCCGTCTAGAGACGAAAGGTGCAACCAGGCGAGGGATGCTCAAGTACTTGCTCTGAGTATTGTCTATTCGGCAATGCTCATGTCCAAGAGCAAGGAGCAGGTGCAGAAAGTGCTGTCCACAGCACTCACTCACCTGGGCTTACTTGCCTTCCCCATTCCACCTCACGTCCTAGAGGCTATTCCCTTTGGTCCCAACAACCCATCCTATCCTCACCCAGCCCCTACCCCTCCCACCACCGCTCCCTCTGTTTCCACACCCTCCACACCCCCTCCCTCTGATTCCTCCACCTCCACCTCCTCCTCCACCTCCTCCTCCTCCTCCTCCACCTCCACCTCCACCTCCTCCTCCTCCACCTGCCCCAAGAAGGCTGCGCAAGAACCTAACCCCAGGCAATCACGCCCCAAGTCCAGGGCATCCAGACATGAATCCTACCAACGTAGCAACCGCTCACACTCCCCAATCCTAAGCCCCCGCTCCTCCTCGTCAGGGGCAAACAAATCCTCCTCCGGGCTCCCGCGCCGCGTGGCCATACCACGAGCCAGCTCGACTGGGAGGCCTAAGTTGAACCTGACGAAACTCACAAAGGAGACGCTGCGGGACATAATCCCCTTCACCAGCACTATTCCAGACACTGTCCAGTCTAGCGATAGTGCATCCTCCTCCTCCTCCTCCGACAGCGAAGTGCTTACCCTCCAAGCCCCTAAGGCTAACTAAGCTTCCTCTTAAAACTCCCTCCAGCTAGTAGGACTCACTAAAGACAACTATTCCTATGGATAGATTGGATTTACATGTGTTCTACCAGAACGTCCGTCACTGGGCCCCACAAAGGACCAGCACCTTGTTAGAGATTGCCAGACACGGTCCTGATGTCATTTGTTTGACTTCGATGGGTGATCCAGCCCCCGACTCTCTTCCCAAGATTCAAGGCTTCAACACTTGGAGTCGGGGTCTTGCTTTGCACTCGGGCGTCTGTATTTTAGCCAGGAAGTCCCTCCAGGCAATTATACTTGATCAATTTCATTATGAGCAGATGCTCGCGATCAAGTTAAGCACCACTCGCGGTCCCATCCTCCTCTGTACCCTCTACCGCCCTCCCCGTATCCCCTTCCTCCCCTTTGTTGACATTGCCAAGGTGATGTCATATAAAGTCCCAACCTTCTTCATTGGCGATTTCAACTGCAGTCATGCTGCTTGGAGCCCTGGAACGCACAACAGCAGCTCAGTGAGTCGGCAACTACACTCCTACCAACTATACTTCACCGGCTGAAGTTCCTAGGTCCGGACTTTCCCACATTCATAGGTCATGGATTGCAGGGTAAGCCCGACCTTGTGTTCTCCAACAGCCGAGCTTTCTTCCTCAACTCCACTATCTCACCCGGTGCCCCCACCCTCTCAGACCACATACCCTTAATCCTTCGCATCTCCACCTCACCCATCCTTATCCCCAGTGAGCCTCGGTTACGTTACAGTCAGGCCGACTGGGAAGGCTTCAAAAAACACTCTCACGACATACACCAACACAAACATGGACAACACTCCACAAGCGGCGATAGAGCAGGAATGGCGCTCACTTACAAAGTTTGTCAAAAACGCTGTAAAAAAGCACATTCCTAGAACAAAGCACCGAAAGATTGCCACGTTCACCGCTTCTATGCGCACTAACAGACTACGCATTGCACTACAGAACAGATCTATAGATCTATTACAAGCACCCCTAGAGGCCCGTGTCGCCATCCTACGAGACATGCACTGGCTACAGAGTAGCCTGAGGAAGTCCCTCTACATCGATTCACATCGAGAGGAGGAGCAACTGATGGCCTCGCTCTCCGGCGCCTGTGAGACGGACCCTTCCAAGTTCTGGAGGACCCTCAAACGTCAGCTGGAGGAGTGCTCTGTGCCTCCACCCAAGGTCATCAACCATCTTAACCACTCTGCACACTCCCCCCAACACCAAGCTGACCTTCTGGCGTCAGCATGGAGTGAGGTCTTTAAACCCCATCCTGTGCAAGGACCACATTGCTTTAGCACCTTGCACAGTGTTAACTCCTTCATGAACAGTTGTAGTGACCTCATTCCCGACGAGACTGTTGATCTCTCTCAGTTAGATGAAGATGATCCCCTTATCTGCCCCATCGTTTTGGAGGAGGTAAAGGGGGTTATCTCGGCATTAAAACTAAAATCCCCTGGCCCCTCAGGCATCGATGCATACATACTCAAACGTATGCCAGACAACATAATCTCACACATGACGACACTATATAATAGCTCACTAGCCTCTGGGTACCTCCCACAACTATTCAAGGCCTCCCATACCATCCTCATTCCTAAACCCCAGAAACCCGCCTCCGCCCCCCTTTCATACCGGCCCATCTCCCTTCTGGAGTACTTTGGAAAGGTGTTTGAGCACGTCTTATGCCGCCGCCTGACCGTGTACCTAGAGACGGAGAATGTGCTGAGGGACTGCCAGTTTGGTTTTCGGCCGGGGCGCGGTGCAGACGACGTAATATCCATGATCACTCAATGGGTTCAAAGACCGCCAGACGGTCGCCCTGGTAAGGCCATTTTGGTTTGTAAGGATGTGGAGAAGGCATTCGATATTGTCTGGCATGAAGGCCTTAAGTACAAATTGTACCACAACTTCGACTTTGCCCTGCCGTTCACAAGGTTGCTCTGCAACTACCTGGACGACAGGTCAATAAGAATAAAGTGGCGGGGCTGTCTGTCCCAACCTTTTGTGCCGAAGGCTGAAGTACCGCAAGGGTCAGTCCTTGCCCCCACTCTGTACAATCTATATACGAATGACCTGCCAGAGCCAGCTTATCCTCGCAACCAGGCTCTAACTCTTTCGTATGCGGACGACACTAACCACATAAGCAGACACAAAACGCTGCAGGGAGCGTTACACGTAATGCAAAACATCCTAGACGGGGCACACGCGTGGGAGCAACAGTGGCGCATTAGACCAACGCGTCGAAATGCAATGCTGTATACTTCTGCTGCAAACGAACCAACAGAACAATCACAAACACTCCTCTTAAAATAAACAACACAAACATCCCAGCGAAGGACCATACCCGTGTGCTGGGTAGCACACTTGATAGTGGCCTTACCTGGACCCCACACTTCCGCAAGCAGGGAGCGAAGGCTAGGGCTGTGCTGGGTAAGCTCAGACGCTTCAAAAGCAACACTGAGAACCAAACGTCGATTGTACCTAGCCCTCGTCAGACCGATTCTGTGCCAGTCCCCGGGACTAAGTCAGCTGACATGTGCCACTAATAACTACGAGCATCAGAAGGTTCAGAATGCCGCTGTCCAGTTCATCACGGGCTCGCGATGGAGCGACTTCACACTGAGTCTCTACACCAAATTTCCAACATCCGTCCACTCAACCAACACAAACACAAACTTCACTCAAGACACCTAGAAAAACTGCACGCTAAACACAAACATCTGGTACAACATATTACACCTAGACCACACCGTACAGACTATCTGTCAGCTGCGCCCGTCCCACGTGCGGTGTACACGATAAGACGTGTATAACCGTACCTACAAGTAATACACCCCTTCACCAGCTTGACTGGTGATAGCCGCAATAATGTAATAATAATAATAGTAATGGTAATAATGTTAATAATAATAATACTAATATCGCATGTAGCCCATTAACTGACAGGCTACTCAAACCCAACCTGGGGTAAAACAGGAATTCTCATGCCTTACCTGGGGCTAATCAGGAACGCCCTCTACACGCAGGAAGTGAAATCTACTCACTTACCGTAAATTACACACACACACCTCTCACAAACATAGCCGCATCCCACGCACAAACATATACACTTCCTTTTTCTTCGACTAAAATTCGCTTCCTTTCTCACTTTCTCTTATACTACATCTTCTCATTTCAGTTTACCTCCCACTAAAGATTTTTCCGTTTTTCCCCCTTTCTCTCCTACTACGTCTCCTACCATTTTCCAAACTTTCGTTGGTGATATAATCTGCTCTTCCTCCCGGCATTGACGCCGCCGTCCAAGCTCCTAGCCCAGTTCTCCTAAGCCACGACAATAAATAAGCCCCTAATCGCTCGCAATTCGCCCGGTGGCAATAGCCCTCTTTTATACACTACTATCTTTTCATTTTCCTACAGACATTCTTCCCCTCCCACAAAACCCGATCCCGCGCAAGCGAGGTGGTCTTTCCTTGGAATCCAGAATCCAGTACTTGAAAAAGCTGTAACAAGCGAAACGTAGTACCAATAAAGGTTTCGATCTCACAAGGTGTTTATTCTCACAGTCTTGTCGGCTTTTGCCATTGTGATTCAATTTGCATGAAATTGAATTTTTATGAAGAGAAACTCCGCCGCCTTTTAGGATCTGCCTATTAACACGGCAGTGAGTATAGTTTTGTAAGAAGTTTACTAGACATCCTGGGTCAATCCATGTTTCGCTTATCTCTATAACGTCAAAGCTTTTATTGAGTAAGTTGAGATAACAGTCAATTTTCTTATATTCAGCGTTTAGGCTCCTTGCATTAATGTGAATTAGTGTGAAACCATCAATATCACGAAATACTGTGTCAAATTGTGTATCACTATAGTAAAATCTTTTGTTAGTTGTGAGTAGAAATTTAATTCGGGGTCAATTTGGGTGTTATTGTGATTGAATATCGAAAATTCCTTTGTTCCGAAGAATACAAACTCTTCGGTACTCCTTACAATAGGATTGCACAAGCACAGAAAATGGCGTCCACCTTCACCCCCCAAAAACAAGAGAAGGCAGACTATGACTTCAGAGGAGACGAGCAATTATCTCCCTCCTCCAAAGCGTAGTAGACAGGAAGGTTGTACAACGTCCACCTCGAGTCAATCTCAGGCCAATTAAGTTGTCTTCTATTCCTTCAACCAGGGCGGTTAGCTTAGACGAATATGCGCCTCCGGCCACCTCTAGCTACCACTCCTGTACGAGTTCTTCCCGGATCCGGTTGCTTGCGGCTTGCCCTCGACCCTTCCCGGAAGCTCGACTCCGAAACGGACAAAGAACCCGAAGAAAAAGAGCGCCTTAGCCTCTTCTTCTACTCAGGAATCCCGAAGTCCACCTAAAACCCATCATAGGAAGAGCCGGGTGATCAACGGAGACCTTTCCATGCCCGTTGACCAGGAACCCCAAGGTAAGCCTACGCTTGCACTACTTGCGGGTAAAACCACCTCAACCAGAAGAGGGTCCCCCGGACCTTCCGAACCCAATCGGGACTCTCCAAGCGGGCATTTCCAGGAACTTCTCCCCACTATCTATTCCCTCTTTAACACAATGAGAGAACAGATGATGGATGAACAACGTGAATTCATCCGGGCAACTCAAGAAAAGTTCCTGTTGAACTCGGAAGTTCACAAGGCTTCAACACCCAAAAGAGCCCCCCTAGAACATGTTCCAGTTGATCGGAACCCCCCCCCCGAACCGATCAGTGACGATGATGAAGGCGCGGTGTTTCTCGCTGACCGAGCAGACTCCAGCTACGACGACGACGACGTCCACAGCACCGTAGATGAGAAGGCAAATTACCAAACCTCGCAGGATTCCCAGTCGGAATCCCCGATGGTTGTTAAACCCTCCTTCTCAGAGATCCTCGCTAAAGTTCGAAGAGCGAATCTGCTGGAGCCCCCACAAGAAGAGGAAGCCACGTTCGAGTCTGAAATCTTCAAGACGGGCAATTCGCAGAAAACAAAGCCAACTCCAATCCAACTCCCATGGAGTACACAGACTGTACGAGCCATGAGCCAGGCCTCCGACGCCCTCACAAAAAGGACAAACCTCAAAGAAGCCTCGATCCCGGTTAGGTTACCAGAGCTTGTCAAAGCGGACGTGGATTCACTACTCAGAAGAAACGTAATCCTTTCCGGCAGAGAATCCAGAGACCTCGTTCAGTGCCTGGCTCTGTCCCTCGCGGTGAACTCTTGGCTGGAACGCGTCTTAGCTTCAGTAAGGGAGTTTTTACCCGAGCTGCAACCCCAGGAGGAATGCGACCTCCAGGCTCTATTGGAAAGCTCGAGCAGAGCCCTGAAGCATCAAGCGGCCTGCCTCTCAACGTCTTGGGCCAACATCGAGTCACGCAGGAGAGACACCATCCTAGGGGACCCCAGTGACCCCCTCCTCAGAGAAATTTATGCTCCATTGAAGAGGGCCCCCCTTCTAACCCACACGCTGATTCCCCCCGGAAATGGTGGATTCAGCAATCACAAGCAAAAACCAACTGATGCATAACAGAGCCATCGAGAGAGTAGCCGTCCCTACCTCGAGGCCAAGGCCCACCCCCACATCAGCCCCTAGGTCCTCTCAGACGCAGAGACAGCCTTTTCATCACTCTAAGAAAGAAGAAAGGCCACCCCTCCACTCCAAGTCGAAAATGCAGACAGAAAAGCCCCGCCCCTTTCCGAATAGAGAACCTGAGCGAAAACATCATAGAGGCTCCGGACTCCCCCACGGAAAATTCTAGGAATTCGCCTGACCGTCCGCAGAAGATAGGGAGTTGCCTCTCTCTCTACTGGAGGGCATGGGAAGAGGCCGGGGCGGAAGACTGGACCCTATAAATCATCAAGGCAGGCTGTCTTCCTTTTCACGCTGTCCCAAACCTCTTCCCCTATCCCATCCAAGTCAGCAGCTACCATCCGGATTCGGATCGCGGGCGGGCCCTAGCGGAGGAAATCTCCGTTCTGCTCCAGAAAGGAGCTATAGAGGAAGTCTCGACTCCGGACCCAGGGTTCTAATCAAGACTATTCCTAGTAGAAAAGGCAACAGGGGAGTGGAGACCAGTCATCGATTTGTCTCCACTCAACAAGTTCCTTTCCCTGACGAAGTTCCGAATGGACACCCCAGAGTCCGTAAGGGCGTCTATCAGGGAAGGGGACTTCATGGTGTCACTGGACCTCCAAGATACCTATTTCCAAATACCAGTGCATCCCTCCTCCAGGAAATTCCTCAGAATCGTCCACAAGGGCAACGCCTTCCAGTTCACCTGCCTATGCTTCGGACTTTCCACAGCACCCCAAGTCCTCACCAGAGTGTTCAAACTCGTTTCTGCGTGGTCCCACTCCAAGGGAATTCGCCTACTCCGTTACCTGGACGATTGGCTGATCCTTGCACATTCCGCCCAGCTATGCCAAGAACACCTGAGAATGGTCCTAACCTTTGTCCGAAAATTGGGCACCGTAGTAAACCCCACGAAGTCAGATTTCTTGCCAAAGCAGAGAGTCACGTACCTGGGTATGGTCCTGGACTCATCCCTAATGAAGTCCTTCCCAGTAGAAAAGAGGATCCACAATCTCACTTCTCTTGTCGCACAAGCACTATCGACCGGGTTCCTAACGGCGAAACAGTGCCAAATCCTCCTGGGCCACATGGCCTCCGTAGAGCGATTAATCCCCAGGAGCAGACAAAGAATGCGATCGCTACAGTGGCTCCTCAAGTCTCAGTGGTCCCCGCAAGAGGGAGAACCCCAACAACACATCACCCTCACCGAAGAAGTCAAGAATTCTCTTCTCTGGTGGAAGGACCCGTGCAACCTGCTCGTGGGGATGACCCTCGGCCCATCTCCCCCCGAAGTCCTCCTGTTCTCCGATGCCTCCAAGGAGGGCTGGGGAGCCCACCTCAACGACGATCACGTCAGAGGTTCCTGGTCCACAGTCGAGCGGATAGCCCATATTAACTGGCTAGAGTTGAAAGCAGTGCTCCTGGCTCTCCGTCACTTCAAGGATCAAGTCTCGGGGAAAGTAGTGGGTATAATGTCGGACAATTCCTCGGTAGTAGCCTACCTGAACAAGCAAGGGGGCATAGTCTCCCAGGACCTATGCCTTCTGACTATGGACATCCTCAATCTAGCCGAGAATCTCCAAGTGTCACTCAAAGCTCGCTACATCCCAGGGAAAAAGAATGTCTGGGCGGACCACCTCAGCAGAAGGAGTCAGATAGTCAGCACAGAATGGTCCCTCCATCAGGAAGTAGCGAACTTCATCATCAACAAATGGGGCTCCCCCCTGGTGGACCTTTTCGCCACGAGATGGAATCACCAACTCCCAATATATTTCAGCCCTCTCCCGGAGCCTCTGGCGGCAGGAGAGGACGCTCTTCTGCAAAGTTGGGACAACCTGGACACCTACACTTTCCCACCGTTTTCCTTGCTCCAGAAGGTGCTCCAGAGAGCAAGAAACGCATCCAACCTTCGGATGACTTTAATCGCTCCTTGGTGGCCAGAAGCCCCATGGTTTCCAGACGCCCTCGATCTAGCAGTAGAAGAGCCCCTGGCCCTTCAGGGAAGACCAGACCTTCTACATCAACCTATCAACGGGGCTTGGCACAAGAACCCTTCAGCACTCAATCTTCACGCGTTCAGACTATGGTCCGGATCCTCCTAAAGAAGGGTTTTCCCAGATAGGTGGCGGAAGACATGTCCACTCCTATTCGCTCTTCCTCAGCTAACCTTTATCAAGGGAAATGGAATGCCTTTGCAGAATGGTGTCACTCCAGGAAAATAGTCCCGGATCAAGCCACCATTCCTGAGATCGCCTCCTTCTTCCACTTCCTCAGGAAGTCCAAGAAGATCTCCCTCTCGGCAGTGCAAGGCCGGTAAATCAGGTGTTTTTTCTGAAGGGAATGGACCTAGCCTTTTCACTAGAAATTTCCATGCTCTCCAGGCATTTAAAAAAATCGTGCCCCCCCCCAGGGAAATCGGATGTGGCATTAGTCCTGAACTCTCTGAGGGGTCCCCCTTACGAACCCCTCCGAGATGCACATCTAAAGGACCTCACCTTGAAGACAGTTTTTCTTCTAGCCCTAGCATCTTCCAAGAAAGTAGGGGAGTTACACGCCATCTCTTATAGAGTCGCCCATTCAAAAGGATGGAAAGAGGTCTCCTTCACTTTCATGCCCCAATTCATTGCCAAAAACCAAGATCCTGCCAAATCCGACCCTAGATTCTGGTCCTTTAGTGTTCCTTCCTTAGACGAATTTGTAGGGGGAGAACAAACGGAAATGGTACTATGCCCGGTACGAGCCATCCGGACCTACC
This sequence comes from Oratosquilla oratoria, assembly GCF_046742065.1. Classification (NCBI taxonomy): domain Eukaryota; kingdom Metazoa; phylum Arthropoda; class Malacostraca; order Stomatopoda; family Squillidae; genus Oratosquilla; species Oratosquilla oratoria. Next base: position 17,677,916 of record NC_134803.1, on the reverse strand, counting down.
TCAAGAGAACTGAACATCTTAGACCAAAATTAAAGAGGTTGTTTGTCTCTACTAAAGGTAAGCTGAAGCCCATCACTAAGAATTCAGTTTCTTACTGGATCAAGGAAGTCATCCGCAGAGCCTACGAAATGAACCACACAGATTGTCCTAAAACGAAAGCCCATGACCTCAGGGCAATAGGGACCTCCCCAGTCTTCAGAAAGAATCTGTCAGTCAACCAGGTTCTTCAAGCAGGTATATGGAAGTGCCAGAATACGTTCACTTCCTTTTACCTCAAAGAAGTAATGTGGGAATCTTTAGGGAACTTCTCTTTGGGCCCCATAGTGGCCGCCCAAGAAGTCCTGAGATGACATACCCCTCCCCAATAGCACACAGCCGACCCTGACAACCCATCCAGGTTCTGGCTCGGCAAACACGGTGATAACTTTCCAAAGTCCTTCTCATACATTCCCTTACCTCACCCGAGGGCTCTCAAGCATTCCAAGGGAATCAATTCAAGCCCTTCAGTGGTACAAGAGTGAGTATAACCTGTCTGTCTCCACTCCTGGGAACAGAAATGGGTGCACTTCAAAGTTTAGGGGAATGTATAGGGGTCTGGTCAACGTAAGTCTTAGCACACTAAAATTTCCTTACGGCGGTTTCCCAGGCTAGATAACAACTTCCTTCCCTCCTAAGTCCGAGTCTCCTATTGTAAGAAGTACCGAAGAGTTTGTATTCTTCGGAACAAATGTAATTTTCGCAGGAAAATGAATTTTTCCCTGATACAAACCTGAGGTACTCCTTACCTCTAATGGCCCTCCTCAATCACCCCTCTAAAAGTTCCTTCTCCCTTGACTGACAAACCTTGTGATTAATTTCACACCTGCCTCAGAGAATGGAGTATAGTGTGCGAGACTTGTGGTGGAGGGGAAGGGCCCCCTTGCCCCAATAGGGCCCCTTACTGAGGATAAGCGTTGCCCAGACCCACGGAGTGAGGATTTTAAAAACACACAATGTTTAGCGGTAGGAATCTTGCGCTACGCGAAATATCCCATTGTAAGGAGTACCTCAGGTTTGTATCAGGGAAAAATTAATTTTCCTGCAAAAATTAAATTTTCCGATATTTTGTCTATTTCTTTATATTTCTTAATAGCGGTATATACATCTAAGTTTTTCGATGCGAGATTTGGCGCGGAAAAAAAATAATTTCTGTGTTTGAGATGGCATGATAGGGAAATGTTTTTGAGCAGTCTGTGCAGAACCAGTTTCTGAAATTATTGGGGTTATTTTTGGCAATATTTACGGGTATATTTACGGGACGGGGATTGGGACTAGGCATCCCTCTCCTTGTAGCCCTACAGGGCACATTCCTAGAAAAAAAGGCAGAGGCATAAGAGGGGCTGGAGGGCCTCGGTCCAGCACCCTAAGGTTGTCTTTTAATGTGCGTGGATGTGGTACAGATGAGAGTAAAAGGGAAGAGATAGGTAGTATGTTTGTGAGAAGAAAGATGGATGTGTTGGCTTTGAGTGAAACTAAGCTGAAAGGGAAGGGCGATTGTAAGTTTGGGAGTGTAAGTGGGAGGTTATCAGGAGTGAAGAGAGGGCGAGGGAGGGAAGGGGTGGCTATACTAGTAAGTGAAGAGATAGGTAAACGTGTAGTGGAGTGGAAGGAAGTTTCCTCAAGGATAATGTGGATGAAGGTGAAACTGGGAAAGGAGATGTGGGTTTTTGTAAGTGCATATGGGCCTGGCAGTGATAAGAGTGTAGAAGAAAGGGAGGCCTTTTGGATAGATTTAAATAAATGCATAGAGGGTTTAGGGAGAAGTGTAAATGTAATAGTACTGGGAGACCTTAATGCTAGGGTAGGAAAGGAGCCAATCGATGGAGTGGTTGGGAAATGTGGAGTTCCAGGAAAGAATCGTAGTGGAGAGTTGGTGGTGGAAATGTGTCTAGAAAGAGAGTTGATGATAGCAAATACAGTGTTTCGGAAGAAAGTCAAGCATAAGTACACATGGGAGAGGGTGGTGGAGGGAAAGATGGTAGATAGAGCTTTAATGGACTATGTAGTGGTAAATAGGATTATGATAGGAAGAGTTAGGGGATGTACATGTGCTAAGGGGAGAGGGTGGGGGAATATCAGATCATTTTCTGGTGGAAGGTAAGTTGAGAGTGAAGGACAGATGGAGAAAGAGGAAAGGGACAAAAGGTAGGGAGGTGCTTAGAGTGAACTCTCTAAACGAAGGGGAAAAGGAGAAGGAGTACAAGAGGAAGCTGAAGGAGGAGTGGGAGGGAGTGAAGGATAGAGTGGAGGTAGGTGTGGAGGAGGAATGGGGATGGTTCAAGGAGGGAGTCACAAAGTGTGCAAGGATGGTGTGTGAAACAAGAAGGTCAGGAGGAAATAGAAGGAAGGGTAGTGAATGGTGGGATGAGGAAATGAAGAAGGTTGTAGAAGAGAAGAAGCGAGCTTTCACAGATTGGTTACAAAGTAGGACGAGGGAGTCATATGAGACGTACAGGGAAAAGAAAAGAGAAGTAAAGAAAAAGGTAAAGGAGGCAAAGAGGAGAGCAGATGTAAAATGGGGTAAGAGTATGACAGAAAATTTTGAAAGTAATAAAAACATGTTTTGGAAAGAAATTAAGAGAGGAAGAGGAGGCGAATCAAGTAGAGAAGAAAAGGTAAAAGGTGCAGATGGAGAGATGATAATGGAAGAGAAGGCAGCAGGGGGAAGATGGGCAGAATATTTTAGGAAGTTGCTTAATGTGAAGGAGGATAGGGAGGGAAAGATAGCTGCAGTAGGAAATGCTAAGAAAATGAGAGTGATGAGTGAGGAAAATGGAGGAGAAATAAGGAAGAATGAAGTGAAGGCAGCAGTTAAGATGATGAAAGCAGGTAAGGCACCTGGTCTGGATGGATGCCATGCAGAATGTCTTAAAAAAGGAGGTATAGTGATGGTGGACTGGTTGGTGAGGTTATTTAATGTTTGCTGGAGAGAAGGTAGAGTGCCAGAGGACTGGAGGAGTGCGTGTATAGTTCCACTTTACAAGGGAAAGGGGGACATGTGTGAATGTAGTAGTGTCAGAGGGATTAGCTTGTTAAGTGTAGTTGGGAAGGCTTATGGGAGGATCTTGACTGAGAGGATTAGGAGAGGAACAGAGGGAGTAATTGGTGAGGAGCAGTGTGGGTTTAGGACGGGTAGAGGTTGTGTAGATCAGATCTTTGTGGTAAGACAGATATGTGAGAAAGCTATAGATAAGGGGAAGGATGTTTTCTGGGCCTTTATGGATCTGGAAAAGGCTTACGACAGGGTAGACAGAAAGGCACTGTGGGAGATTATGCGGATATACGGGATAGGAGGAAAGCTTCTGGGAGCTGTCAAGATTTTTTATGAGAGTAGTAGAGCTTGTGTCAGGATTAGAAATGGAGAGAGTGAGTGGTTTGAGGTAAAGGTGGGACTTCGTCAGGGATGCGTTATGTCACCCTGGCTGTTCAACTTATACATGGATGGGGTGGTGCGAGAGGTGAATGCTAGGGTAGTGGGTCAGGGATTGGAGATGGTTAAGGAAAATGGAGAAAAGTGGGAGGTGAGCCAGCTGTTGTTTGCGGAAGACACTGCGCTTGTGGCAGGATCGGAGGAGGGATTGAGGAAGTTGGTGACAGAGTTTGGGAGAGTGTGTGATAGAAGAAAGCTAAAATAAATGTGGGTAAAAGTAAGGTGATGAGATGTACAAGGGGTGAAAGTGGCAGTAATCTGGAAGTGAGCATTAAGGGAGAGCAACTGGAGGAAGTGGATAGTTTTAGATATTTGGGTGCAAATGTGGCAGGAAAGGGTGGAGTGAAGGTGGAGGTAGAATGTAGATTGAGAGAAGCGAGTAAATGCCTTGGTGGTTTAAAAAGTGTAATGAGGAATAGGAATCTGGGAATGGATGCTAAGAGGAGACTGTATGAAGGAGTGATTGTGCCAACAGCACTGTATGGAGCAGAAACATGGAACATGAGAGAGGAAGAGAGAAGGAACTTGAATGTGTTTGAGATGAAGTGTCTGAGAAGTATGATGGGGGTTACTAGGCTAGATAGTGTGAGAAATGAGGAAGTGAGGAGGAGAACAGGGGTGGAAAGGGGGTTGGGAGATAGGGTGGATGAAAGAGTATTAGGATGGTTTGGACACATGGAAAGAATGAGTGAAGAAAGACTAGTAAAGGAGGTATGGAAGGCAGATGTGGAGGGAGTGAACATGAGGGGACGTCCTAGGATGAGGTGGATGGATGGGGTGAAGGGGGCTTTGGGGAAGAGGGTAATGTCGGTTGAGGAAGGACGGGAGAGGACAGAAGACAGGGGTGAATGGAGAATGGTTGTATATGGAAAATGTTGTGATGCATGAGGTGGATTGGACGGGGGAATGGGGGTGAGGTAGTGTGTGTGAGCAAAAATTTTTTACGCAGCCCGAAGGGATTTCTCCCCGTCCTCTCCTTTATATGGGGGGACGGAGAGGGGGGGTCGCCGATTTAATGAAGCGGCCTTGCTGTGGATGTGCTGTGTCCTGCGACACTGCTTCTGACCCAGGGCAGTGGACAGGGTGCAGGGATGACCCATCATCTAGGAGGTGCTAAGATGGGAGGGAGGGTGGAGGGGTGTGGAGTGTTTTCGGGGATGAAATGGGTGGGAATGTTTTTGTGCCCTGTCCTTTTTGGCTACCCCCCTGGTAAGGGAAAAAAAAGCCTTGGTGTATATATATATATATATATATATATATATATATATATACACGCACATGAAATGATGTAAATGTTTGCATAATGTACATTTCAGATGATTGGTAGGGACTGGGGTATGGCAGGAAGAACAGTTTTTTGTTATGTTTGTTTTTGTTTTTGTGTTAGTTGTATTGTTTATGGTTATGTTTGTGTTAGGAAGTTAAGGAATGTGAACTATTGAAATTCAACTAATTGTTAAGATTACTTACCTGATTTACTTTTTTATCCCTGCACTTGATATACACCTTGTGTAATGTAAAGGATAGTGACTGTGTGGAGTTAGGGATGGGGATAAACATAAACTCCAGACATAGGTTTGGACGTCAGGGGCTAAAGTTTCGATATGTCATATTCACGCTTGTTATTTTAAGTTGTATTTTTTTCTGGAATTATAGATATGAGTAGTATTTTCATCAGATTTATGGGGATGTACAATAGGATGGCTCTTGTATGGCTTATACACTGTTAATGTCTGTCTGCTGTCACTCCGTATCCACCACAAGAAAAACTGTGAACACTTTCAGATGTCTAAGAAAATGTAAAATCATATATAATCGTTCCTAGAGGATACATGTAAATCATAGAATACTTCACCATTCGTATATTCTGACAATGTCTCAACCCGTCTCTTTATCCATTCGTATTCGCAAAATATATTTTCCTTTGTAAATGAAGCAACTTAATTTGTATTGTAAGAATGTTTGCCCGTCTGTGAATACAAGTAGTAAAGGATTCTTCATTTTCATGACAAAGGCGAAGGCTTAATGTAATTTCACCATTTCCATGTCAAACTAAAGTCATGACATTAGATATTATTCTACCTCATAGTACTATGAAAGAAACACTACCAAGACAATTTAAAATCAATAGCAGCTTCTTGAGTCCGGACAATATTTGTACTTATTCGTTATGTACTAAACTATGGTTTATTTTGCACAAGTGTTTAAATCCCTAAATATTTAACTCGTTTTGTTTTGGTATATCCTATATATCTTAATGTTTATCTGTTCTAAATAAAAGAAAATTCAGAATAACAGGTTTGTATTCGAAGTCACATCTAAAATTCAAAATATCATGCGTATAACGAATAATCTACTATAAGAAACAATACAGAAGTTTAAATAAGCTTCAGTGAAATAGATGATAATTCAGTAAATTTAAAAGATAACACAATTTTATCATTACACCTTCAATAACTGGCAACTGTGCCACTGTTTACGCTTGGTTGCAGACTCTCTCCCTCCACACCGGCGTTCGCCGCCCAGGCAAATTCACCACACGGAATCAGTGTAAGGGTTGTACGAAGCAAAGATTGGGAGTGTACCATTTGAGGGTCGAGCCACATTGAGTTGATATTTTCATTTGTTCGCTTGAAATTCTATATTCCGACTTCATTTATTGAACAACTGTGTCAGTGCTATGCCGATTTTCCAGTGTAGTAAATTAGAAAATAATATTTATATCAGATTGAAAAAGACGATATACCATGACTGGCAGGTGGATTCTGGCTCCTTTTGACGTTGAGAAGGAGTTGTTCTCTGATTACGTTGCTAAAATGCGGTTATACCTTACGTACTTTAAAATCACAGAAGAGAAAAAGAAAGTAGCTTGTTTAATTGCAAGTATGGGAAATTCAGCATACCACAACCTCAGGATTCTGGCTGACCATACGCTGCCCGAAACATTGAAATTCGAAGAAATAGTAGATTTGTTGGAAGATTATTACAGTCGGAGACAATCAGAGGATTTGCAACAACCTGAAGTGGGTGAAGAAGCGGGCGCGGTGATCGCCGCGGAGTTGGAGGGAGATGACGGTAGCAACATTCCAGCGTTTCCCCATCGGTGGGCAATGGAGGAGTTTTTTGAAGACAACGAATTCCTGGATTACGTGGAAAGGGTGGAACAATACTTCGTCTTTCAAGACATCTCCGAGGAGGAAGACAAGGCTGCGTACTTCCGGGCCTGTATGGGAAACCAGACATACCAAAGGCTAGCGAAGCTTGTTCATCCTATCATTCCGAGTAGGATGGATTTTGACGACATTGTTAACGTGTTGGACGATCATTTTAACCCAAAAATGCCCACTCTTCTCGCTCTTAAAAAATTCTACAAGAGGAACCAACGAGCCGGTGAGACCGTAGCTACCTTCGCTGAAGATCTGGAGTGGTTGGCGAGAGACTGTAAGTTCCCAGAGGACCAGTACGACACCATCTTAAAGCATCAATTCGTCACGGGGCAGAGGGACGGTGAAGTATATGACGCAGTCATCATGGACGACACCACCACTTTCAAGAAGGCTCTCCAAATCGCGATCTCCTACGAGAGAAGGAAGGCGGTGAAGGCGAGAAGGCTGCACCGGAGAAAGTAGTAGGAAATGGAAGACTGTCAGCGGAAAAGATAAACTTCGCTCGTAGGGCAACGACGATGAAGCGTCCAGTTCTTACCAAAGTTGCTTTCAAAACGCTGCCAACTTGTCGTTAGTTGACAAGGAAAGGAAATTGTTCAGCAGTGCAGTTGAAAGGTTCTGCTGTTAACCTATATAATTTCAATTTTTTATACCATGTAATAGTAGTTCCAGTGATGTATAAAAAGTCTCTGTTGTTAAATCAATAATATAATTAGACACTACTATTTATAAAACTAGTCTATCAACTGTCATAGTGAGCCACGTGTAGCGTAAAGAAGACTTGAGCCATGTTGTGCTACGGAGATTATTTACGTGTTTTGTATCGGAAAATCACGTGTCGTGTCACGTAAAGTTAAACACGTTGTATAACGGAATTTAACCACGTGTTTAACGGAAAGTAAACCGTGTCTTCTGCAAAGGAAAGCGACCCACGTCTTCCTTACGTGTAGTGTAAGAGGGTACACGGTCTAACGGTTCGATAGATACGTGTAGTGATGTGTGAACGGGGTATTTGGGGTTTAACCAACGTGTTCGACAACCAAATACCCCGTTCACACATCACTTTAAACACGTGTCTGACGAACCGTTAGACCGTGTAAACACCCTCTAACGGGAGGTGAACATGTGTAACGGGAAGTGAACATGTGTAGCGGGAAGTGAACACGTGTTGTATAACGGTAAGTGCACCAAATTTTGTGTAACGGGAAGTGAGCATTTGTAACGGAGAACGAACAACGTGTTTTGTAACAGAAAGTGAACATGTGTAACGGGAATTAATAAAAATTAGTGTAACGGGAAGTGAGCTACTTTCTGGGTAACGTAATGTGAACTACACACTGCACAACGGGAAATGAATCACATGTTGTATAACAGGAAATTATCCACGTGCTGTATAACGGAAAGTGAAACACGTAGTGTAAAGGGAAGTGGAACACGTGTTATGTAATGGGAAGTGGACTACGTGCTCTGTAACGGGGAGACTATCCCCACCTTACCAAAACTAATTGTAACGGATTTTCCCCCCGGAACTATTCATACATGAACGCATATGGTATCCACGGTGTGCCACTGCAGTGACGATACCCAGAGGAAGCTGATGTGTCACACACAGACACAGTGATGTCCAAGTCACCTCAGGTCCTGAGGTGAACAGCGGTCGGGGGCCATTACTCAGAGTGGATGCCTTTCCCAACCTCTGTGCCACGGCGAGGAGGGTTCGAACAGAACACCACGGTGGACCCCCGACCGTCAGCCGAGGCAAGTATCAACCCCCCCCACCACCACCACCACCACCACCACCACCACCACCGTTATGGCCACCCATGGCAATATCTTCCTCATTAAACAGCTTATGCTCCTGGGCCCGGGCGAGACTACATCTGCCAACCCCGTGTTCTCGAGGCCTGCGGGCTACCACTGTACTAGCCAAGAGGCTTACGGAGGAGTCATAAACATTAGAGTATGGGAGTTCAATCAGTCGACCCCCCCCCCTCCAACAACAACAACACACCTCAACGTACTCTATCGACTCTTGAGCCCTTTGGCGTGACCCGGGGAAAACAATTATTACATATAGCAAGCTGTCTCACTGTTGGTTTGTACGTTATCTGTTTATTTATATACATACATATATATACAGTATATATATATATATATATATATATATATATATATATATATATATATATATATATATACATATATATATATATATATATATATATATATATATATATATGCTGTATATATATTCATAATGAGACAACTCGGGCGGCAACGTTGTGGTGAACAGTCCCCCACATGTGCTTCTACACGATTATTTTGGCTTATAGTATCGCCGCTGCAGAAATGGGATGGACAAGGAATATATATGTTGTGTAGAAGTAGCTGGCCTTCGGCCTTGTATTATATTTGTATAGGTTAAGTCCATATTACGCCTGTACTACAGGCATTTGTATCCTCACGAAAGCACAACCCTGCGAGCCATGTTTTGGTCAGGATGGGTCGTTTGCTACTGTAGCGTACGCAGGGTGCGTATATAAGGATGCCAGGTTTTGGTGTCCAGCCCAATTATTTTCTGTACTCTTCACAAGCGGTGCGCGACTCAGGTCACTCTGCGGTCACTTTTGTGTTTAGGGCAGGGCTCCGAGCCCTGCCCGCCGACCTAGCCTAGGTCGACACTCGCACTAACCAGAATAAAGCCACCAAACTCACTCGAGTCTCCTTCACTCCCTCGGCACCAAAGCACAAGTAACATTCTCGTAATGTTACAACGTCACAAGGTTTACAGTCAGTTTTCCCTCGTATCCCAACCCGTTCTTAGCACCACGCAGTCGTATTTTGAATATATATATATATATATGTGTGTGTGTGCGTAAAATATGACACCTGGAGGCAACGTTGCAAAATTTACAGTGGTTGTCTTTCCCTCAAATTCCAAACAATTCTCAACACCACGCAGTCGTATTATGAACACATACATATGTATATATATATATGTGTGTGTGTGTATGTACAGTATGTATGTATATTCCATAAATAGTGTACAGATTAACAGACAGATCGTCATGCGCAGGTGATAGATGTGTAAACAATGGACTACACCCAAGGGCTCAAGAGTCGATAGAGTATACCTTTATGAGAATTCTCAGTAGTGTGACGGAAAATGGTTGTAACGGGGCATTAGTCACCATTGCGGCGAGCTTCTGCAACGCCCTATATTTTCTATCATAGACTAACAGGATTTATAGCCTATTTATCATCAACTAACAGGATTTATATTTATCACCTCAAAATCCATTCTGGATGTTCTGTTTAACTTGACTATGATGTTAAAGAGTTCGGTTTGAAACCACAAATCCTGTGAAATGTGCAATATATAGTTACATTATTTTGGTTTCATTGATGCATGAGACAAGGTAAAACAAGTGATCGCGTTGTACGTGTCGAACAGGTGGTGAGAGCACAGGTGTTGTAGTGAAATTTTGAAGTGTCTGACAGGTGTGGTGGTTTTTCTCTGTAAAAAGTTAAGTCTGGTAAAATTGGATGGGTTTGTAGAAGTTCACGGGTTTGAGTTAAAGTCTGTACGCTCAAAGAAGAGCGTTCAGGGTGTATTGTACAACTTTCTCACTTTCTCTCCAGACGCCAGCTGGTAGTTGATTTCAACTGTCAGTCGTCGGCCTCGTCATCAGACGCCTCCACTCATCTCGATCCTCGTAAATTTCTTGTTCATTTACTTCTTCCAACGTTAAATTTCTTCCTTCCAAGTTCTTTTTCACACAGTCCATCCACTTTTTTTTTTTTTTGGGGGGGGGGGTATCTTCCAACCTGCCTCCTTCCTCTAGGCTGCCATTCCATACACTTTCTTTGATATCTACTTTCCTCCACTCTCTTCATATGAACAGACCATCTCAACTTGTTTCTTTCTATGATTCCAACAATCGGCTCAATTTTTAGGTGTTCTATTTTCTTGTTTGTAATCCTGTCTCTTCTGGTGATCCCCATAATTATTCTCAATACCCTCATTTCTGCAGCTCCAATCTTTGACTCTATCTTCCTTGTCCTACTCCAAGTTTCTGACCCATTTAGTAAAATTGGTCTTAGTATGGTCGTGCACATTATCGTTTTACATTTCAGTGACACATTCATATATTGCCATATTATCCCCTGAGGGTAATATGGCAATATTTGTGAACGGGTGCCAGAAAAATTACTCAATTTCGAAACTAAGGAATGACCCGAAGAAGGTTAAGGTCCATTGAAGCAGGGTAAAATTATGTAGCGTCAACCAGAACAAACCATTAACCCTGGAAAGTTGGAGCATCCCGGTGTAGAAATAATTTATCCAAATCTGCAATTGCCCCGTCTCGGCTGTTAGAGTCACGTTGATGAACAAGAAAAAACGTCACAAACTAGAATAATCTGTCATTTTTCACAGAAGTGATTATGGTAGATTTAGCGCAATATGTTCGTATTTTGAATACGAGGAGTGGGGAAGTGGATGGGTGATATCTGATGATGGGTGACATCACCTGTGCCACCTGGTATCTTATTTCAGTAAAGGTAGTGAAAGGCCACACCCAACTGCAATAAAAGGTGGTAACCAAGTATGATTTTGAGTTAAATTCATATCTTGCTTGAGCCTCCCGCTTCTCACACCAGGCATCGGAATGAAGGCAGGGCAACACTCTCTTGATACGCCAGTCCAAATTTTTGTGAACATGAAAAACTGGTAAGCTAACTGACTGTAAGGTGCACCATGTGCAGCAAAACTGTGCCAGCGGGAAAAAGCCATGGAATATAACCAAATAATATCGAAATAGGGATTCCAACACACGCTTGAATGTAATAGTGTTAGTGCAAGAAACTACCCTGCAGGTAGTGAATTCGAGATTTACGCATTTCATGCTTTGGAAAAAAAAAAATCGAAATTTAAGATGAGAACTATTTTGAGCAATGTCATGGCGAGGATATAGGTCCCGAGAGATGGGCGAAACACAATGAATCTTCCAATATATATATATATATATATATATGTATATATATATATATATATATATATATATATATATATATATATATCATGTCTAATCAACTGACCATTAACAGAATGTAAGTCAAGCACTTTCAGTCTGAAAGTACTCCATGTCCTCCAACCCACATATTTTGTTCATCTCCCATACGGACTCCAACAGTTTGAGATTTCCATATTGCACAATGATTAAGTATATAAAATAAGTCCGCACATGTAGGTAAATGGTGTAATGAAAGTTTGCGAAAAAGGGAAGAAGACGCCCTAATTTTGTACTACTAAGTATTTCAGCGGCTTTGACCCATCGTTTTTCGCTCATATTTCCGAAATAACCATTCATATCAGCATAATCTATTAGCACAGCTTAATTCACACCCTGCCCTAATTTTTGACGTTATACTGCATTCACAAGTGTATTTATTTACGGCGTTTACTCTTGACATCAAATGTCTCGCAGCCGACACCCGTGAAGTAAATCGAACAAGTGAAGTTGTGACGTCATCACAAACTACCTCGTGTATCCCATCCTCCTCCCCTTCCCTCCTTCCTCCCCATTTCCTCCTCCTCCTCCTCTTCCTCCTCTCTCTCTAAAAAACAAAAACAAAAAAGAAGATGTAATAATAATTGAATACCATGCACCCGGAGAGGGAATTCAATAACAAGTTTATACATATGATGGATAGGGAAATTATTATAATAACTGGACATGTATTTTATTTCATTCCATACCACTATGGTTAAACAGTTCATCCTCGTCATCGCTGCCCATGGTGATGATGACGGGTTCCATACTTTCATGTATGTTGTCCGATGACCGGTACTCTTCGAACGATCTGGACCTTCTCACAGCACCCGCCCACACCTCCTTGGTTGCGATAAGCTTTGCCTCCTGGAGCCGCGCTTCCAGGTCTGCCCGAGTGAACCGCTGCAACGTTGAACGCACGTGTTGCTTCATGCAGCCCCACACTTGTTCGATGGCGTTTAATTCTGGATGAGCTGGTGGCAAACGGATGACCTCATGACCCCATGATCGGATAATTTCGTCAACCGTGTAGCGTGGCTCGGGCCGGTTCTTCTTGCAGATCAGTAGCAACTCGGGGCGCGTAGCATGTGGTGGGAATGGTAGGCTGCGGCACTCCAACCATTTCACGATCTCCGCTTTTCTTGTGGTAGTGGTGGGGCAACGGGTCTCCTCGGTCAGCTGACTGTGGTAGGGTGCGTTGTCAAGCACCAGCACCGATGGCTCAACGAGCGCCGGCAAAAGTTGTGATGTCAGCCAGGGAATGAATAGGGCGCTGTTCATTTCACCATGGTAGTCTCCTGTTTTGTTCTTGGCAGGGTAGCACAGAAGTGATTCGTCAATGAATCCCTCATCTGCGCCACCTGCTACTACCACAAAAAGCTCACCCTCCCCAGGGGGCACTTAACGGCTGAAGATGGCACTGGTGTTAGGCTGTTGTGTCCACCCACTCTTTACTGTGGTGCATTCTGGTAGTTAACCATGTCTCGTCGACGTAAACCACCAATCTCCCCTCCTCCCGATGCTTCCTGAGTGATCGAAGAGCATTAACACGTCGAGAGTAATAGTGGGAGGGAAGGGGAGGAGGATGAGATACACGAGGTGGTTTGTGATGACGTCACAACTTCACTTGTTCGATTTACTTCACGGGTGTCGGCTACGACACACTTAATATCAAGAGTAAACGCCGTAATTAAATACACTTGTGAATGTACTATAATGTAAAAAATTAGGGCAGGGTGTGAATTAGGCTGTGCTAATATATCATGATGATGTGAATGGTTATTTCGGAAATATGAGCGAAAAACGATGGGTCAAAGCCGCTGAAATACTTAGTAGTGTCTAATTGTGATAATTGTTTACCGGGACTCCTTACTTTGATTTCACATACTCGTACGCTTTTAACCATGATTGGTAAAAAAAAGTTGTACAAAATTGGTAAAAAAAAAAAAAAAAAAGTGTACAAAATACTGGTTACACATTGAATTTTGTCTAACTTGTATCAACTTGGGTGATTTTTGCACATTTATTTTTTCATAATGTATACATTTTTTACTTGGTCATGTTTTCTGAACTGTATGGCTAATAATCACGTTGCCACATTTTTTTTTTCTTTTATCAATGATCCTTATTTTAAGAATGCATTTGTAGACAGACAAGGGTGATCCATGACTCGCTTTTCAGAAAAAAGCAGCCTAGCAACACTAGCAAAACTACCAAAGAATACAGAAATTTAAACGCCACGTGCATTATATCATGTGTGTGATTAGCCATAGTCTTAAACCCTGTTGGACTCGTGATTGACAGCTACTACCCTTTCGGATGAGAGCACAAAAATCGTATATTGGCAGATCTATATACCTTTCTAAGAAAGACGTCCGCTGCCTCGGTTTCAATCCCGTGACGTCATGCGGCGGACAAGCAGTCTCTGCATTTGTTTGTTTTGATATTCTAGTAAATAAACGAAATGTGTTCCCATGCCTGTCGGTCTCAAAAAGGCCAAGCACCCACTCAGTTCGAGATAAGGTCTTCACGGAATGGAAATTGATGCATGACACAGGTAATAGCGGAAATGATATATAAGTCCTGAAAGGCCTGTGAATGCACTAAAAACGGCAGTCCTCAGTCGATGGGGCATTTCCTCATAAGGCACGTTGCATGTACATGGGTCTTGCCTTGATTTCAAGTGTCATAGTGACCATAGTCCCCTAAGTAGTATCAATGTTTGACGTGATAAGGTTCAATAATCCACAACAATGTTCTCTTTTCTGTAGTAGACTAATCAGTGAGAAAGAAGACGTTCTTCTTTAGACATTCTCTGACTGCTTCTCCAAAGCCTTAAGCAGTGACCTCTGAGAAAATCATGCAACACCTTGCAGCAGGGTATTGTAACCAAAATAATAAAAATATATACTCAAAGATGATAAAGACGTATTTTAGGTTCTTACCTATGCATTGATTATATGAATACTAATCATATTTTGTTTGGATAACAGGTTTAACGTGCCGTTTCAAACTGGATAACAAGCCAAAAATATTAGAAAATCATTGCCCTAGGTGAAAGCACCAAACAGACAACACAGTCCGACTATTTCACAACACAAAAATTCTTTCTTAAGGTAACCTGCAAAGGGTCGTTCACAGGAAGCACGATTTGCTGGGTGACTGAAGGGCTCAACCCATGTACATGACTGGTTTACAAAGGAGCTGTGTGTATCCTCCGCAAGAGATCCGTGGTAAAATATTTAATACTCTCTTCATTACTCTTGGTGTTTATTTTCTGCTTTCCATCGAAGACCAAAGTATCTTTCTACGAAGGTTTTGTTTGTTTCCACTTCTCATAATCATTGTTGTATGACACTGTACGCATCTATAATTTCAATCTAGCTCATGAACTAGTAATTGTAGTTAGGTTATCAAATGGAAAACAGAGGCAGATAATTTCTTCTAATGATATATTAATATAACAAAAAATTACATAAATTACTGAAAACTTGCTATAGATTCAATCTTCACCTGACAACAAAATACCACGTGTATTACATTTCACTATGCATCACATATCAAAGTTCTGACAAAAAGACAGCTAATTTAAAGGCAAAATTGCTGAAGTTGGCACAGCATCACTTTGATTTTCCTAACCTAACCTCTCCCAATAGAATTATAACCTGATAATATTAAGTCTATAGTTTATAAATGCCTATGGTGCATCAGCTACATTCTCTGTGCAAATGTGGTGATTTTGGCGCCTAATCCCCACGTGTATATCACGCGAGCTTTGTCCCTCTAAGTATGCCATACGGTGCGTGGGCCTTGTCCCTCAGTTTCCGCGCTTGGTCCCTCTGTATGCATCACGAAGGCTTTGCTACGGCACGCCTGCCTTTTGGTTGGCATCATGGGCCAAGCGGTGCCCAAGTCGGGTTGGCCCCGCCCCCACTCCACCCGGGCTGGGTCACATGGTCGTTACTCTTGGAGATGATTGGCTGGACGTCCAAGCGTTTAGTGTAGCCCAGCAAACAAACAGGGTTGTGTGGGCTGGAAGTGCCAGGCAGTCAGGCGATGGCCTCCAGCTCGACTAGACGTACACCACAAGTGCGCACCCTTGACCGCAAATAAGTTTCTCCATGATACCTTTTCCTCCGTAATAACAAATACCCATTCAGCTCAGTTACAATAAAGAACATGGAACACAACCAGTGTTTGTGTTAGCCTTACCTTTAGTACCACTGTTACCATATAAATTCATGGAAAATATTAGTTCCACAAAATAATTCAAACTCAAATTATGTAATTCTACAAAGTATTTACCCCAAATTACTCAACTTACTGGCTAATTACTAACTTAACACCAGTAAGTCGGTATAGGTAGATTTAGCTAAGTAAACCTTCGATCATACTCCTGCTGGAAGACTGAACAGCTTCGTCGAACCGCATACCCACCACAGTACCAAAGAAAGCAGCAGCAAATGAAATACTAATTATATAGCTTACTCATGACTGTAATAAGGTACCATACAATAGAACAGTGACATACTCAACTATCCCATAAATCCAATTTAACCAAGGCCGTAGGCTATTGCATGTTGGTAGGGCGCCTGAGCGCATAATGAATGCGTGCGTGTGTGCACTGCATTTGTGGTGTGATAAGCACAGTCACCCCTCGCCTCTCCAGTTGTTGTTGTATTAATATAATTGTGGTCTATGCATGTCTGGCATTGGTGAACACCAGACTAGTATATAATATCGTGCTAATGAATTGTAATTTACCATATTTATCGATAAAATAGCCTTGGTAGTTGAAAGGAACCTGATGAACACTCACAGCTCAACCATGTTTGTTTCCATCAGTGAGCGCCGTAGGATGTCACTATATGTTAATTCCATATCTCACCACTGTAAAAAATTGTTGGAAAGGTGTATAGATAATGCTGTGACCAAATATACGCACCCCCAGCTTGTTTGTGATTCACTATGGTCTTGGATCACGTGTTGGACTCGTGATCGACAGCTATTTTCTTCACGGAAGAGAGCTCAAAGCTCATACATTACCGATATATGGGTAATGCTGTGACCTTACACACACACATACACCCCAACTCCCCACCCATGAGAGTTGGAGTAACGACTCGCAGCCCAGCGATACTAATATTATTTCAGCACTGGGCGATATTCGAGCCCGAACCCCCGTAGTGGCAGCTACGAACTATAACTATTGCGCCACGAGCGTGCGTGAGTGCGCGTATACCGCAGGATGATAATGCCTTTTTAGTAATCTCTTAGTAATCAAGAGACCAAATGACAAATAGGACATGGACCAAAATCTTTGCAATCACTATTAAAAAAATCGGTTACAACTTTCACGAAGCAACTTTTAATTATTATGAACACTTACTTTGTACCATATTGATGCTAAAACGTCAATGTACCTACATTTTTAGTCCCACATTAATTAGCTATAGATGATTAAATTTGCTAGCCGCTAGGTGGTTACAACTCGAGTACCTTCAACTTCTCTTCAATAATAAAACACATCTGGCCGCTCCGAGCGTGTTTTACACCTACAAGATGAGGCAATATATCAATATCCTGGTTAAACTTAACAGTGTATCCTCAACTATTACCAAAATTGCCATCAGGGGCTCAATTTTCCTAGCTAGGCCAGTCAGAGAAATCAAGGAATGAGGAAATCATATACTAAATAAAAAGATTCTGTTACAATTATTTCTTTTTCCTGAGGCGAGAGGCGTTTGGGGGTAAATCGGTTACACCGCCAACTACGGTGAAGAAGAAGAACTCGAAGAAGAAGAAGAACTCGAAGAAGAAGAAGAGGAAGAACTCGAAGAAGAAGAAGAACTCGAAGAAGAAGAAGAGGTAGAACTCGAAGAAGAAGAACTCGAAGAAGAACTCGAATAACTCGAAAAAGAACTCGAAAAAGAAGAACTCGAAAGAGAAGAACTCAAAGAACTCGAAGAAGAAAAAGAACTCGAAGAAGAAGAAGAACTCAAAGAACTCGAAGAAGAAGAAGAAGAACTCGAAGAAGGAGAAGAAGAAAAAGAAGAAGAAGAAGAACTCGAAGAAGAAGAAGAAAAAGAAGAAGAAGAACTCGAAGAAGAAGAAGAAGAAGAACTCGAAGAAGAAGAAGAAGAAGAAGAACTCGAAGAAAAAGAAGATGACTCGAAGGAGAAGAAGAACTCGAAGAAGAAGAACAACAACAACAACTCGAAGGACTCGAAGAAGAAGAACTCGAAGAAGAAGAAGAACAACTCGAAGAATAACTCGAAGAAGAACTTGAAGAAGAACTCGAAGAAGAAGAACTTGAAGAAGAAGAACTCAAAGAAGAAGAAGAAGAACTCGAAGAAGAAGAAGAACTCGAAGAAGAAGAAGAAGAACTCGAAGAAGAAGAAGAACTCGAAGAAGAAGAAGAAGAAGAAGAACGAATGAAGAAGAAGGAGGCTAGAAAGGAACGGAGAGAGGCCAAAGCAAAAGATTGAACAATTCGCAATGTTTTGAAACAAGAAAAGCAAGTAAAAAAAAAAAAAAAAAAGTTATTACTTAAAGGAAAAAAATAATTTAAAAAAATATAAAAAGGGTGTTTTGAACGGAAATTTAACACCAGCACAAATCGCCTATATAGATGACTTGCGAGAACAGCTAGATGTTGACAAGAAATAAAAAGCAATATAATTTTGATATTTTATTTTCCTAAAGAGGGGCGTAGCCCAGGGCGCGCAGCGCCCGCGCCGAAGGCGCAGTGCCGCAGGCCAAGCCCCCTGGCGTAGCCGGGCCGGCGCAGCCGGTGGGCTTGTATTATCTAAAGAAGTAATTGTATAATTTTATACGAATTTTTCTACTTCGTGCAGAGGAATTCTGCATACAAATATTATATGATGCTTTCTAGTCTTCACTAGGTCAGTTAAGAATTAAATAAGACAAAATTAGTTAATTAAAACATAATTTTAGGCTATGCTGTGTTATCTGTGTCAATTGTGTTTACAATAATATTATTTACATATATACATGTCAAATATTTACATAATGATGATAATAATAATAATAATAATCATGCAAAATATTAAAATATTTAAAGGGGGGGCTGACACTCCACCAGCCGACGCAGTTCGTATTCGCTAAGGTGGCTGCATAGGCGGCGCACAAGACCCTCAGATGTTGTCGGAGGCCCTCTCAGAAAAGGAGTTGCGGGGCAATGCTGGAGGTAATGTTTGAGGGTGGCTACAGTGGTGGTATCTTCTTTCTTCAGGTGTTGGACTTCTCTTGATCTGCAAGAAACAACGGTCCTCCAGCCGCTGACGAAAGAGCAGAGTTTCCACTTTTCTAGGTGTGGAGCGAGGAAATACAAGGGGCTCGTAGTCTGTGACTGCCCTGTACCACCTCGCCCTTTCTGATATCTCTACCTCCAGTCTGTGCTGAAGGAACCGTTGTACCTGGTTGAGAGACCTGGTGCGTATGCGCAACTGATTTCTGCTGAGATGGACGACAACATCGACTTCGGGTCTTTGGCGCACCGCTTCTGCTGCGGCGTCGGCTAGCTCGTTTCCTGGGACGCCTACATGGCTCGGCACCCAGTTGTGCGTAACACTCCTGCCTTGCTGATGTAGCTTCAGCAGGAGTGCTAGGATGGAGGTCAGTAGGCGTACATTGTCGCTGGGCTGTATCGTATCTAAGCTGCCTAGCAGAGACTGAGTCCGTGTGGATCACTACAGGACCAATTCTAGATATTAGAGCATGCTCTAACGCTCCTTGAACCGCTATGGCCTCAGCTTGGAGAGTGGACGTATGATCAGATACTCTCCTGCCAAAGGTCAAACCATCAGTCACGAGGCTTGTTGGGGTCCACTGAGCTATCCGTATAATAGACCGCCATTTCAGGTGTCGACAGTGCGCGGATGCCTTATAGGGCCTGCGCTCGTACTCTTTCCTGATCACATAGCTTCTTCTTACTGGGATGCTTACTAACAACGAAGGTTGCAGGTATCGACAACCATGGAGGTGGGGACCTGAACTCTGGGTGAACAGAGTCCCTACCCTTCTCAAGGAGAGTACTGTGAGCCTGAAGGAGTCCAAGAGTCTAGCCGCCTGAGATAGCCAGGTACCGGAGTGGATAAGAGTATCCACCCGTCCCAGAGCTATCACAAGGTTCTGAGTCAGCTCAGTTACCCTAGGGCTGTGGATTATCTTATCAAGAAAGTCGACCTCCAGCCTTCTGACCCGTGATCCCAATGAAGGCAATGAAACCTCCATCTGGAGGTTAACAGTCTTAGTCCAAGGTTGAGCTCCTAGGATAGTCCTTGCTGCGGCATTTTGGCAAGGCTCCAGATCAAGGCTACCGTCACTCTCGTCCGCTTCTCCATTCCGGACGTCTTTCACTTCCAATTTTCACCACTGTCTTTGTTTCCTGTTGTTTGTTATATGTAATTTGTCTTCAATCGAGGATAAATTAAATACAGAGATTTAAGATCCTTCCCAAAGGGCGTGGTCTTACGCTCTAGAACCAATTGAATTTTCTCCACCCTTTCTTCAACCAGATTTGTCGTTACAAGTCTATATGCAATATTGTTTACTTAAGCAATCTCGTGTCTCTGCATAGCCCACTTAGGTTACAAGTAGTGAGCAAAAAACAAAACATACACGTCATCCAGCAGCAATGAAATCGGATCCCCGGCTGAGAGCGAGCTTATACACTCCCTTGCCTTCTCGCTTTCGGGTATTATGTAAATACACAAACTCTGAAAATATAACACTTGCCATCTACCCCTCTTTCTACCAATTTCAACCTATTCTCTACCAACCTCTTACATACACGGCCAGTCCGGACTTTATTAGCGCGGTCAGGAGTCGGGTCACGGAGGATATTATGCGTTCTTTAGGTCAGGTCACTTACAAGTACGAGGTCAATAGCCCGGTCAGCGATTTGGATGAAATATACAGTAACCTAACAGTTTTAATTCTAAATGCGAAAAATAAATTTCTTCCCCTCAAGTAAATACGGAAGAATAGTAATACTCCTATATGGATGACGGAAAGGTTGAAGCAAGAATAATAAAAGGGGGGGAAGGGGGAAATACATATTAGATTCAAATATAATAATATGGAAAGACTGGTTAAAAATAACACGCGCACAGCAACACGTAACTATGAAATTAAGGTTGCCAGACAAGCGAGATCCAACCCAAAGGGCTTCTTTCATCTCTACAGAACAAAAAATTAAGGAAAGGATAGGCCCAATTAAAAACGACGAAAATGCCATAATAGAATCGGAGGGGAAAAAATGAATGAGGTGTTTAAACAAATTTTTTCTCTCGGTGTTTACTAAGGAGAGGTTAGATAAGGTACCTGACTGCTATCCGATTTTCAGTGGGGATGAAGAAAGTAGACTATCTAACATCAGCATTGGTAAATCCCCGGTTCCAGTCGAAAAATTTCCGAGTTCTTAAAGAGTATAAATTTGAAATCTGCGACCAGTTATCAGAAATATTTGATAAGTCGGTAGGCACTGGTTTTGTGCCTATTGTTTGGGGGTAGGCAAACGTTGTTCCTGTTTTCAAAAAGAAAAAAAGGGAAATAAATCGTCTATATGTAACTACAGGCCAATCAGTTAGACATCTGCCATAGGTAAAATGCTTGAATCAATAATAGTTAATAGACTTAGAGATCACATCGAGAGACATAATTTGATTCGTGACTAATCTTCTATCTTTTTTTACATTAACGTATATAAGGCGTCAGATAACAATGATAGTTACGATATTATCTAAGTAAAATCAAAGCCAATGGCATAGGAGGAAAAGTGTTAGAATGAATTAGAGCTTGGATCAGTGACAGAAAACAGCGGGTCACCATAAATGGTGTAAAATCCAAATGAGGGAGTGTTTCTAGTGTGGTCCCCCAGGACTCGGTTTTTGGTCCCTTATTGTTCCTCACGTACATAAACGACTTGGACAATGGTATTAATAGTGATGTTAGTAAGTTTGCGGACGACACTAAAATAGGACGCCTAACTAGGCCAGGGGACTACGCCGATATTCTATAGGAGGGTCTTAACAAACTATTCACATGGCAAAAAGACTTCAAGATATCAAAGTGCAGTGCCTTAAACGTAAGGCTACACAACCCCGAAAACTGATATAGTTTAGATAACACGTTTTTAGAGAAAACTGAGTGCGAGAGATACTTGGGAGTTCTTGTGAGTCCGGACCTTAAATCCAGGAAACAGTGCATTAGCGCCAGGAATAAAGCTAACAGAACATCAGGTTTCATTGCTAGGATGGTTACAAATAGAAATGCAGGGTAATTATCAAACTCTATCCAGCGTTAGTTAGACCCATCCTTGACTATGCGGTACATTTTTGGTCTTCGTCTTATAGAATGGACATCAATTCACTAGAAACAGTACAAAGCAAATTACCAAAATGATACATGGGCTCAGATATTTATCTTAAAGGTCAGATATCAAGACTTCCGTAACTTTTTGTATTTACAGTTTAATGTACATAAAAAAGCATACTGACAGTATTCTATATAATTCCACCATCTACATTTTATCAAATTTGGCAAAAACAGTTGTTTGTCTTCATCTCATTGCGTCGTCTGCTATTCGAAACAACCCGCCCGTGCGCTTCGGGAACGTTCGGGGAATTCCGCGTTCGTGACGTCACAGTTGCCAAACAATATTGTTATTCTGAGAGTGCATCGTATCGCTTTTGCATTGTCAGTCGTGTGTCGTCTCTTGAGTGTCTCAATATTTTTTTTATTTTATTGTCACAAAATTGTGATAATAATGGTGTACTGCGTTGCCGAAGGCTGCAACAATGGTAGTGGAAGTGGGAGGAGTTTCTTTCAATTTCCTACGAAGCCAGCCCGACGATCGGAATGGATAGAAAGGTGAACAGAGCAGGCAAAAGACCGGGCAAACTGTGGGAGCCTTCGAAGTTTTCAGAACTTTGCTCTGACCACTTCGAAGAGGAATGCTTCGAAATGAATCTAGCGTTATCGATTGGGTTTATGGAGAAGACCAGGAGACATCTAAAACCTGATGCCGTGCCCTCAATTTTTGCAGCTACTACAAAGCATTCCACGCCGAAACCAAAAAAGAAAAGTAGGAGGTCAGCGTTTGATAAACGCCGGAGGCTTGAGGTACCGTAGGCAGTTTACTTTTTCTGACTCCATGCATCAGAGAGGGCTTGTTATAAATTCCATGGACATGCAGGATGGCCTATATAGGCCTAGTAGGCCTAGTGAATTAAACTGGCCCTGAAGCCATGGACCGGAGCAGTGGCGGCGCCAGGGGGGGGCTTGGGGGGGCTTTAGCCCCCCAAAAAAGTGGCCAGCCCCCCCATTAGCCCCCCAACTGAAATGAGCAAATTGAAAATTTAAAACACTCATTGAAATAATTTTATTAAGTGGAATTTTTAATTGCCAGGGCTAAAGATTTGTCAGCCATCAGTGCTAGTCCTACCATTAACCCCCTCCCCTTCTGAAATGAGGATAATATATGTGTATTATCATATTACCATTAGCCCCCCCAAAATTTGCTCAGCCCCCCCCTTAGCCTCCCCAACTAAAAATTCCTGGCGCCGCCGCTGGACCGGAGGTATAAAATATTGCAGATACCTACAAAAGACACACTAAATCAGATGTAGTGTCTGAAAGACAATCGCGAACACGGTTTAATCATTGAAGCACTGACTAGGTTGTGTACAGCAGCAGTATTGCCATCACATAAACATGATAAAGAGTCAACAGACTAGTACATGGTACATGACTTTGTAATCAAACTAACAGTGATTTCATAAGTCCACATTGCTTCCTGATATTTATATCACATGTCATTGCGTTCACATCAAACTTGGGGATATTTGAAACCACAGTATGTACTGTATAGTCCTCACTTTCCCACTGTGCACGAATTCGTGAGACTGCACAAGATGGCAAAACTTTTCTGTTTTTTTTTTTTTTTTTTACCAAGGATGTGGTAAATCCATCTGGTGAAGTGCCGGTAAGCAATATATCTGTATAGCCTGAAAGAAACGACTGCATAAATATTGATAGTCATTTTATGATGTTTTTCCTTGTACATATTTTTATTTTTATGCACTTTACTGTGTTTAGTGAAATAGAAAATGCACAGTTGACAGTACTTATTAAAAGATTATTTGACCATTTTATTTACATGTATTCATTCATTCATTCCAGTATTTTAAATGAATAATCTCGATCTTGCAGGAAGAAATGTCCACAAGGCAATTCATATCATTTAATCCCCCCCCCCCCCCCATGCTTGGAATTTTAGAGAGAGACTGACAAATGATCGTCGACATAAAAACAAAGGACCCCATCCCATGCTTGCCATGATAGCCTAAATAAGGTAGGAATAATGCACTGAATTTCATACCAGTTGGTATTCCCAATCCTATGAGAGTGGTCAGACCTTTTGCGTTTGCGTCTAGGAGGGGTGGTAGGCCCATCTTGATTCTCGGCACCGTCTAAATCAACGTCGCCGTCGAATTCCGTCTCCTCCCCCGTGGTCTCGGGTTCTGAATCTGACAAATCGCTTTCCCCTTCTTCTTCGCTATTTTGTTCACCACTTTCTTCATCTTCACTTGCACTGTATTCCGACGAAGAAACGGGCTGTCCTATTATCAGTTCGAACTGGTAAGGCTTTACAATGCGATGTTCGGCGATATCAAACTCCTCTCCCTCTTCTTCTTCCACCATACATACTATCCTTCCGAATTGGAATGCACAATGGGCCATTTTTACGAACAAATTTGGATTAAAAACGAACATGAAGATGAATAACTCGATTGGAATGACTGAGCTGAACTACAGCGTATGTTTCTTTGTCCGACTGTTTAGCAACTGTGACGTCACCGCCGGTTCACCTAGCGGCGATTACTGGTACTAATTACTAATCGACTAGAACATCTAGACTTCGGAAAAGTGGTATGTGAGGCGCAATTAAAAGTGAATTTTCTGAATAAATTCTTCTGTAACAGGTAAAAACTTTATTTGTATGCTTTTACAAAGTACTTTTTCGAGCAATACGATGATTTTTAGCGAATGGTATATCTGTTGATATCTGACCTTTAAGAGATCGGATGACCGTGAGGGACCAGATGTCCAAGAAGGTGCAAATGTCCATGAGGCATTGAATATCAATGAAGGACCAGATGTCATTATAGAGCTCGACAAAAAAAGCCCAAAGTGGCTCGACAAAGAAACTGAAAATAGTATTGCTAAAAAGAGACAGGCTTATAAGAAATATAAGTGCTCGGGTGCATCTAATGACTATGGAAGTTATTTATTAATACAGAGAGATTTAAAAAGACAATAAAAAACGAAAACGAAAATACGAAATGAATATCGCTGATAAATCCAAATAGAATCCCAAAGAATTCTATAATTACATTAGAGATAAAAAGGTTCAGGAATCACATTGGTCCACTATTATCTGCTGACGGTCAACTTGAATATTCAAATGAAGGAATGTGTAATATTTTAAACAATTATTTTAGCTCGGTATTCGTAAACGAAACACCTCAAAGTGAACTCCAAACTGAAACCTGTGAAAAGTCTAGGGTAAAATTACTCACTACGGTAAATATAACAAAAGAAAAAATTAAAAGGTATATAGAGACACTCAAAGTTAATAAAACACCAGGGCCTCACGGTTGGCATCCAAGAATCTTAAAGGAAATGAAAAATGAGATTGTTGTTCCATTAGAAATTATTTTCAAGAAATCCATCATATCCGGAGATGTCCCAAGAGAATGGAAGCTAGCTAACGTTACTTCCATATTCAAAAAGGTGACAAAAAGAAACCAAATAACTGTAGGTCTATAAGTTTGACTTCAATCGTAGGAAAAATAATGGAAACTATCATCAGAGATGCTATCGAACATCTTTTAGAAAGTAACCGTTTGTTAAATGATAGCCAGCATGGTTTCAGACGGAAACGTTCTTGCGTGACTAACTTACTCGAATTCTACAACACAGTTAGCTCGAATTATGACAAAAGAAACAATATAGATTTAATATATCTAGACTTTGCAAAAGCTTTTGATACCGTCCACCACAAAAGACTACTTACTAAATTAGCCTAACACGGAATAAGTGGTAGCCTAGTAAGTTGGACTAGTAATTGGTTGAATAATCGAAAACAGAGAGTTTTTTAAATGGAAAAACTTCTAGATGGAAAAATGTTACAAGTGGGCCACTTCTATTCATAGTATATATAAATGATATAGACTATGGACTAAAATCTACTGTTTTCAAATTTGCTGATGTGCAGAATAACAAAAGATCACTTAAACCAATTAGATATTCAAAAAGATTTAGATCAATTACAGCAATGGCCTGAAAAGTGGCTAATGAAATTTAACACAAGTAAATGCAAAGTAATGTACATAGGTAAAAATAGCACTAAGTATGATTACAAGTTACTTGGAAATTCGTTAACAAAAGTGAATAGTGGAAAAGATCTCGGCGTAATCATCAGTAACGATCTCAAATCATCCAAGCAGTGTATTTCAGCCTCTGAGAAAGCAAATAAGATTCTAGGACTGAAAGCGCGATCTTTTGACTTCAAAAGTCCATCACTCATTAACAAGCTATATAAATCGTTAGTTCGTCCACATTTGGAGTATGCTGTTTCCGTATGGTCACCAAATCTCATTTAAGACATTGACAGACTGGAAAAAGTACAACGGCGAGCTACAAAACTGATTCCAATTATCAAAAATAAATCATACGAAAATCGACTAAACCATATGAAACTGTTTTCCCTAAAAAAGCGTAGACTCAGAGATGACTTGATACAGGTCTATAGAATTCTAAAGGGAATTGACGACATCAAAAGTGGCAAAATTTTCACTTTGAATGAGAATCAGACAAGAAACAATGGTCTCAATCTGTCCGGAAATAGATTCAATTTGGAAGTGGATAGAAACAACTTCGCCAACCGTGAAGTTAATGAATGGAATAAACTTTCTGCAGAGACAGTGCAATGTAGTTCAGTTCCAAGCTTTAAGAATCATTTCGATATTCACCTAAGCAAGATGCTGTAATGATTATAATTTATTTTATATATTTTTTTTTGTTTTGTTATCATTTATCTGTTTGATTCTCATCTATTATTAGTTATATGTCAATTTACTATTATTTACTATTTACCTGTTTGTTTATTATTTAACTATACCTATGCATTTATTTGTGTGTTTTATTTGTTATTTACATTATCACAGTTTTTATCTATTCATTTATTATGATTTTTTTGCATCCGACCTAGATATGGACCAAAAGGTCTACTGTCGGCATGCTCCGCCTTTGTAATCCTTTGTAATGTAAGGCATGATGTTGAAGCTCAAAACGTGTCAAAAAGAAATAATCACGAGTTTCCAAGAAATACAGGCGTTTGTTTGAACCTGAATTTAAACAATTCTATCAGGATAGAAACCACAAGAAAGGTGGGGGTGTTCTGTTGTACGTTAAAAACAATGTCCATGCCTGTGTTTTAGAGAAAGTGAAACAGGATGCTTATGATAGTTTGTGGGTAGAATTAACCCAAATAAATTGACAAAAAATAAATGTAGGTGTAATATATAGGTCAAAGACATTGTTATTAGCAGACGACAAACTGTTGTTTCAAGAACTGTCTAGTTTCTGAAACCGGGTCTTATTGATAATGGGTGATTTCAACTTTACTGACATTGATTGGATGGCCCTTGAACATGACCATATAAGTAGTCGCTTGGTAGATTTTCTTGGTGACAATTACTTAGTTCATCATGTAAAACAGCCCACAAGACATGGAAATGTACTCGATCTAGCCGCGAAAGCATGATAACCGATGTAGAATTTGGTGAAACTATTGCAAGTAGCGATCACAACTTAGATTCAAACAGCTAAAAAAAAATTACAATAGGTACTTGTGTTTCTAAAATACCCAATTTCAGTCAAGCTCAGTTCATAGGACTACGTCTGGAGCTTCAGCTCACAGACTGGGAGGCAAAATTAAGCGAAAGATCTGTAGATCAGGTGCGGGAAATTTTCCAATATACGCTTACTAAGATGATTCATACTTACATCCCGTTTAAGGACAGACGCCCGCCCAAATCAGGCTCGTCCAAAATGGCTCAACAAAGAAACTAAAAAAAGTATTGCTAAAAAGTGACAGGCTAATAAGAAATACAAGTGCTCGGATGCATCTAATGACTATCATAGTTATGTAATAATACAGACAGATTTAAAAAGACAATAATAAACCAAAACGACAATACCAAATTAATATTGCTTATAAACCCAAAGAGAATCCCAAAGAATTCTATAATTACATTAGATATAAAAAGTTTATTAGGAACCACATAGGCCCACTATTATCTGCTGACGGTCAACTTGAATGAAAGAATGTGTAATATTTTAAACAACTATTTTAGTTGAGATTGCTGTTCCATTAGAAATTATTTTCAAGAAATCCATCATATCCGGAGATGTCCCAAGAGAATGGAAGCTAGCTAACGTTACTCCCATATTCAAAAAAGGTGACAAAAAGAAACCAAATAACTACAGGCCTATAAGCTTGGATTCAATCGTAGGAAAAAAGATGGAAACTATCATCAGAGATGCCATCGAACATCATTTAAAAAGTAAATGTTAGATAAATGATAGCCAGCATGGATTCAAATGGAAACGTTCTTGCGCGACCAACTTACCCGAATTCTACAACATAGTCATCTCGAATTATGACAAAAGAAACAATATAGATTTAATACATCTAGACTTTGCAAAAGCTTTGATATCGTCCCCCCACGAAAGGCTGCTTACTAAATTAGCTTCACATGGAGTAAGTGGTAGCCTATTAAGTTGGACTAGTAATTGGTTGAATGATAAAAAACGGAGAGTTGTTTTAAATGGCAAAACTTCTAGATGGAATAATGTTACAAGTGGAGTTCCTCAGGGTTCCGTTCTTGGTCCACTTCTATTCATAGTATATATAAATAACATAGACAATGGACTAAAATCTATTGTCTCCAAATTTGCTGATGATATAAAAATGTGTGGAATGGTAAATGATCACTTAAATCAATTAGATATTCAAGAAGATTTAGATAAACTACAGCAATAGTCTAAAAAGTGGCTAATGAAAGGTTATACACATTCGTAAATAATAACAATAAGTACAATCTCAAATCATCTAAACAATGTATTTCAGCCTCTGAGAAAGCAAACAAAATTCTAGGACTGATTGCACGATCTTTTGACTTCAAAAGCTCATCTCTCATTAACAAGTTATATAAATCGTTAGTTCGTCCACATTTGGAGTATGCTGTTTCCGTATGGTCACCAAATCTCATTAAAGACATTGACAGACTGGAAAAAGTGCAACAGCGAGCTACAAAACTGATTCCAATTATCAAAAATAAATCATACGAAAATCATCTAAAACATATGAAACTGTTTTCCCTAAAACAGGGTAGACTCAGAGGTGACTTGATACAGGTCTTTAAGATTCAAAAGGGAATTGACAACATCAAAAGTGACAAAATTTTCACATTGAATGAGAATCAGACAAGTGATGGTCTCAAACTGTTAGGAAATATATCTAATTTGGAATTATGTAGAAACAACTTCGCCAACCGTGTAGTAAATGAATGGAACAACCTTCCTGCAGAGGTAGTGTAATGTAACTAAAACATATGAAACCGTTTTCCCTAAAACAGGGTAGACTCAGAGGTGACTTGATACAGATCTTTAAGATTCAAAAGGGAATTGACAACATCAAAAGTGACAAAATGTTCACATTGAATGAGAATCAGACAAGTGATGGTCTCAAACTGTCAGGAAATATATCTAATTTGGAATTATGTAGAAATAACTTCGCCAACCGTGTAGTAAATGAATGGAACAAACTTCCTGCAGAGGTAGTGTAATGTAGTTCTCTTCGGAGCTTTAGGGTTGATTCACACTATCGGTCCGGTCGCGCTCCAGTCTCGCTACGCTCTCGGTCCGGTCCAATATTGTCTCATTAATTTCAATGGAAGCATTCACACTGGCGCTCTCGCTCCAGTCTCGCTCCGGTCTCGCTCCGGTCACGGTTCCGTCAAAAGATATTTTTACTGGAGCGAGACTGGACCGTGACCGAACCGTGAGCGCCAGTGTGAACTCAGTTGCCACGGTCCTGCACCTGCCAGGGCTGCCGTTTCGTAGAATTTTGTACCAAATAGCGGCATGTGGCAACTGCACAAGGATATGAGGAAATTTTTTCTACATATCAGCGGGCTGTTCATAACATTTAAAAACTCAAACTTTTGTTTAAAAATCATAGAACTGTTATCAAATAATAAATGGTACATCAAAATATGACTTAATTGGTAATTGTGTTACTTATAAAATATTGTACCCCACTTACCAGGGAGGTAGCCAAAAAAGGACAAGGCATAAAATCCTTCCCACCCATTCCATCCCCGAAAACACTCCACACCCCTCCACCCTCCCTCCCATCTTAGCACCTCCTAGATACGTTTTCACGGTGTAGTAAAAAAAATATACGCTAAAGTTTCAGCTTTCTTTTAGCGATAATAATAATAATAAAAAATAATTTTCATATCTTACTGAATATGTTAGGGCATGGGGGCCTTATATACATTCAAGAATAAAAAAACTAGAACCAACATTTTGTCAAAGTTTGACAAGTATATCTTGCTATGAAAGTCTGCACACGCCCGAGAAAAATGTATACCCCGGTATGGCAACACTCCCATTCTACACGGCAGTGTAGAAAACGCTGCAGCCCTGCCTACTGCTCCACTCCAGTCGAGATTCAGTCTTCGTTTAAGCAAATAGTGTTTCCTTCTGTCCTACCAAACCATGGATACCAAGAAAACACCACAATGGAATCATGCGAAAGGTAGATAAATGATAAAAATACGTTTTCTTTTTATTTATCACTGATACAATGGCAATGCGCACAGCTAGGATATACATAAGCACCAACTGAATAAAATATAACCTACAAAACTTACTTTAATTTTGTGGTTTCAGATGAAATGCTAATAGAATTAGTCAAAGGTAAACCAGAGCTCTATGACCTAACTTCGCTGTACTACAGTCACACATCCTTCGTAACTGATGGTAAGACTTCTACTGGTGTCGAGGGAGGGGGGATGACGGGAACGAGAGCGGACCGATAAATACCTCAGAACCGAGAGTGGAGCGTGACCGGACCGATAGTGTGAATCAACCCTGAATACCTCAGAACCGGAGCGTAGCGAGACTGGAGCGCGACCGGACCGATAGTGTGAATCAACCCATAAGATTCGTTTAGATAAACATCTAAGGAAGATCCTGTAATCATTGCCAATTTTTTATATTATTTGTTTATTTGTTTGATAATATTTGTCTATTTGTTTAAGATTTCAATTTACTATTAGTTACCTGTCAATTTATTATTATTTACTATTTACCTGTTTGTTTATTATTTAACTATAAATATGTATTTATTTATTCTATTTATCATTATTTATATTAGTATAATTTTTATTTATTTTATCTTTTTTATCAGCATGCTCCCCCTTTGTAATTCTTTGTAATCCTTTGTAACAGCCTCACCAATTATCGCAGCAACAACTCGTCTCCAGCTCCAAGACCTTCTTCGTAGCATCGATCGAGGACCTCCAGCTCCAGATTTCAGGCTCGCCCTATCTCGCCTGATTCGATGATGAAGAGATAAAGATTACTGTGTAGTCAGGAGTTTTATTTCTTCCTTGGTTGTCCATACCAGAACACTACACAAGGACAAAAAGTACTCCGAATATAATTGCAATAATCTGAATTAAAGTCATTGCTGAAGGGTATTTAAATCCTGTGTAATATCCATCTGGCGCAGGCCCTTTTTTCCTAATTCGGTCTCTGGCACACACTGGAAGGGGCAGGCGATTTCTTCTGCCCAGTCGTTGCCAACACCAGTCCACTAAATTACGATAGGGAAGACACCTGTACAGCCCGAAAGAAATAAAAGTACCGATTTATAACTATTCATTTTGCAGTAAATTCATAAAAATATGCATTTCTACATAGTCTATTGTATATATTTTTTGTTTCGTGTATCCTTGTACCGTACCTACATTGGAACACGAAAGGGCATCCAAATCCGATAAATCTTCTTCGCTCGATGTGAAGTCATTTTCGTATTGCGTGCTGGCCATGTTAAGGAATGTAAACAAAAGCTGTTACATCATCAGTATACCCTAGCGGTGGAAAATATAACTATGACATTGAAAAGTTCGTCTGCTATCAGGCACTTTTAAAATCATGCGATGTGGATAAAATCAAGACTAAGATGCTAGAAACGTGCATTTTAGTGTTCTAACTTCTTCTAAGTTAGATTTTCATGCATGAAATAACAAAAAACAAAGAAATCTAAAATCTTCTCAGTTGACCTATGGCCATTACAATGCCTGCTTGCGGTTGGTTGGCGTCATTTCGTCTGTGTACTGCGCTGTTGTGTATTTTTAGTCTGCCGGATGTATCTATCGATTTTAAAAGTATTATGTCTGGTGTTGTTGTTGTATATGTTACATAGCTAGTTGATTCTATCAAATGTCCTTTGTATTATATTGTGTTGTATAATGTGTATTTGTTACATATTGTTTGAAGTTTGAAAGCTTGTATTTATTGTTTATTCGACGTATCCTGTGTTCCTGTTGTGAAGGTCGGAGTGTCCTTGTTTCAGTGATTAGAATCTAGCTTTCGTTTACTTGTGTTATGGGATATGTGGTTAGGTCTATTGTATCCTTAGCTATCCTTTCAATGATGTCTTTCTCTTGTTGTGGTGTTGTGTACCTAGTTTTACTTTGTGGGTGTTGATCAATGTTTTGAGAGTGCTGTGTGTGGGGTTTGGTGGTATTTATTCAGTTTCCTACCTATGTTACTAGTTGAAGCCCAGACTACTTATTCTGTGCTTGGCTGTGCGTTGTTTCTGTGGGGGTTTAGCTTCGTCGGTATTTGTGTTTGATGCAGATCTCTTCAGAGTTTGTTCAATGGCTTTCATGGGTTCCGTTGTTTCTGTATTGTTAGGTGGGATGTGGGGTTGGGTTTGGTTTTGAAGTGCTTATTGTAACTGTGGGGAGGCCGTTGGTTTGGTTTATGGTGTTCAGTGTTTCTTGGAATGTTCCAGGATTTGCGGTGTCCATTAAGGTGGCTAGTGTTAGGGTTGTGTTTATTGTTGTTATGTGCTGTAGTGGTGTGATTGTCGGTATTGTAGTAGAGGAAGGGGAGGATGCTGATTTTGTGGCAGAGGCATTTGTCTTTGTGTTGGCGTGTGTCTGTTGCTGTGCTTGTTTGACCTTCTCCTTTATCTTTTCCTTCCACTTGGGGCAACGTGAAGTAACGGCTGGATGATTACCCTGGCAAAGAAGGCACTTTGACAAAGCACAACTGCATTTGTCTCTTCTGTGTTCCTTTGAAGCGTAGTTGGAGCAGTCTATCTGCGGCAATGGGTGTGGGCACTGTTTGCTAACATATTCAAGGGAGTAGCAATTGTTATATGTAGGTATATGTCAGTGTTTTTTTTTTTTTTTTTGGGGGGGGGGGTTGTTTGGAAAAACTTTCTGAGTCCCCTTAGAGGCAGTCTTTCACCATTTGTGTTGTTTCAAATTTGATCTTCAGTGTTTTGCTTGTGTGAGGGAGTGTGATAACTTGGGTGACTTTGGTGTTGAGGTTTAGCGCTTCAACTTCTTTGATTTCTTGCGATGGGTATTCTGTAATGTGTGTGTTTACTCGAATATTGACGAGTGTTCGGTTCACGTTGAGTTCGGGAGGGTCTTGTATCTCATATCCTTTAGAGGCAAAGAGATTCTTTGTGTTATTCTGACAAAATGTCTCTGTGGTTGTGTCGTCTATTATGAGGATGTATGCATTGTGTAGTAGAATAAGTTTGTGTATGTAGATGACTTGGCTGGCCGGAGTGTCCCATAGGTCCTTAATCCGGTTACGTTGTTACTGGTTGAGACCCATTGCGCCAAGTGCAATGGCCCAGATGAACTTTGTTCTCTTGGCGAGTGGTTGTATCGTTCGTAGTGTTGAAAAAAGGGGGTGATGATAGGAAAGCGTTTGTTGTGGGGGATTGACAGCGGGACGGTAGGAAGGAATGTTAGGATCTCGAGGGCAGTAGGGGAGAGGGGCGTGGACTGAGTCGGCTATTACTCTAACCCAAGGTCTAAATATACAGGTCAGACCGTTTGAATTCTTCTGCGCAGCTTCTGACGTCATTAGGCTGGGTCCGTTTTCTCTTTGTGAAACACTGAAGAAAACTGTGAAACGCTAAGGAAGACAGGAACTATAATATTTTATATATTATATATATATATTATATATATATATATTATATATTCATATATATAGACAGGAACTATAATATCTTATATATATTTATATATATATTTTATATAATATTTGTCAGAATATAACTAATTGCGTGGAGCGGTGCGAGCGAAGGTAACGACATTCACGAATGACGCGCCAGCTTCAACTGACAGCTATAGGGCCCGCGAACCCCACTTTGAACAGCCAGGTGACGTTCACGGGCCCGCTGCGCCAACTCCCTCGAAATTCGGTCGGAAGTGGTTAGACCTTATATTCTTAGATCTTGCTCTAACCTTCGCTATGACCGTTGACTCGCGAGCGCTATGGGAGAAGGCTATCGTCGCTGGTAAAATTGGCCGGTTATACACTAGTGGTACGAGACCAGGAGGGCTTTCTTCCCTCTTCTGCCGAACCGCCAAGTTTTAAGACATCAAGGGTCATGTCAGTCCTACAGGAGAGATAAAGAAGACATAATTATGTCTTCCGGCAGAGCGAGTTTCCCTTACAGAGAGAAATAGCTCAGACACCGATCATTTCTTCTGGTCAGTTGATGTGTAACTGTGCAGAGCGAGGCTGGGAGAGTTGCTTGAACGACGGCTTGTGTTTGAATTATGAATGACATCCCTCCTCCCACTGGACGAAATAATTACATTTTACACATAAACAAGATGACTCGCCGGTGAACATAATCTCTGGACAAGGAGGGTATATTATGTACTAGTCAAAGACAAGGGGTGACTATAGGCTACAAGTGGTGGTACTGAGGTGAGAACGACCGTGGGAATGAGACTGAAAAGGACTAGCAGATAGACACACCGATAGACAGACTGACCCACACGGCTTGTTGGTGTGGTGCATTATCTCTAACTACATACTCAACGGAACTGAGATCGAACCCTCCTCAGTACTTGAAGCAAAGGAATTGCATGTTGGTGGTATGTGTAAGGTCACATGTGCAAGCAAAGAAGCGTTCATCTGGAAGAATGATAGCTAAGACCATAGTTCTTACTTAGCATTCGTAACAGATTCTCCACATCTGGTGGGCAAAGTAAGTACTTGCGTTCGCACTGTGCAATACCTGCAGGATAATGCGTAGAAAAATCAAACCAATGGAAGACCCTTTCGACTGCATTAAATCCGTTGGCAGAAATTTATATATTTGCTCAGAATAGGTTAGACAATGAATACTAATACACAAAGGATTACAAAGGAGGAGCATGCTGACGGGAGACCTTTTGGTCCATAACTAGGTCGGATAAGAAAAAAATATAATAATGATAAATACAATTATAATAATATAGATAATAATAGATAAGACAAATAGGTAAAGTTCAATAATAAACAAACAGGTAAATTGTAAATAATAAATGAACAGATAAATAATGATAAATGATAATCAAGCAAGTAATAATAAACAAACATAAATAATAACAAACAAATAATATAAAATAAATGTCAGGCTTTACAGCATCTTCCGTGTTTATCTAAATGAACCTTAAAGTTTCGAACTGAACTCCATTGCACTGCCTCTGCAGGAAGTTTATTCCATTCATTAACTACATTGTTGGCGAAATTGTTTCTACATACTTCCAAATTAGATATACTCGTATTTCCTGACAGTTTGAGACCATCATTTGTCTGATTCTCATTCAATGTGAAAATTTTGTCACTTTTGATGTTGTCAATTCCCTTTAGAATCTTAAAGACCTGTATCAAATCACCTCTGAGTCTACCTTTTTTTAGGGAAAACAGTTTCATATATTTTAGTTGATTTTCGTATTATTTATTTTTGATAATTGGAATCAGTTTTGTAGCTCGCTGTTGCACTTTTTCCAATCTGCCAATGTCTTTAATGAGATTTGGTGACCATACGGAAACAGCATACTCCAAATGTGGACGAACTAACGATTTATATAGCTTGTTAATGAGAGATGGACTTTTGAAGTCAAAAGATCGTGCAATCTGTCCTAGAATTTTGTTTGCTTTCTCAGAGGCTGAAATACATTGTTTAGATGATTTGAGATTGTACTAACTGTTATTTTTTACCTGTGTGTATAACCTTACATTTTCATTAGCCACTTTTTAGACCATTGCTGTAGTTTATCTAAATCTTCTTGAATATCTAATTGATTTAAGTGATCATTTACCATTCCACACATTTTTATATCATCAGCAAATTTGGAGACAATAGATATTAGCGCAAAAACAATCATTGTGAACGATCTCCACAGACTAAAATTATAGCGCTGGACTTTTGCCGATCCCACCGCTGCCACCATAATGTTCTGGGTGGCTAAATAAGTACGAAATGGCAACTTTTAAGAAATAATATATTTGGATATACACTCAAACAACAAATGCGTGCTACCGCAACAAGGCCGTCTTCGAAACTGACGTCCAGCTCCAGATTTTGCGCACGAACGTGCAACACATCTGCGATATCTTACATAAATACAAAATAAATTTTATACATAATATAATTATTACAATAAATACTAAAATAATACAATATAATTTTACATTATACACCATGCCATCACAGTCTATATTATTTATGTATACTGTGAATAGAGGTGGACCAAGAACGGAACCCTAAGGAACTAAACTTGTAACATTTTTCCATCTAGAAGTTTTGCCATTTAAAACAACTCTCCGTTTTTTATCATTCAATCAATCACTAGTCCAACTTAATAGGCTACCACTTAGGCTACTCCATATGAAGCTAATTTAGTAAGTAGCCTTTCGTGGGGGGACGGTATCAAAAGCTTTTGCAAAGTCTAGATATATTAAATCTATATTGTTTCTTTTGTCATAATTCGAGATGACTGTGTTGTAGAATTTGGGTAAGTTGGTCACGCAAGAACGTTTCCATTTGAATCCATGCTGGCTATCATTTATCTAACAGTTACTTTCTAAATTATGTTCGATGGCATCTCTGATGATAGTTTCCATCTTTTTCCCTACGATTGAATTCAAGCTTATGGGCCTGTAGATATTTGGTTTCTTTTTGTCACCTTTTTTGAATATGGGAGTAACGTTAGCTAGCTTCCATTCTCTTGGGACATCTCCGGATATGATGGATTTCTTGAAAATAATTTCTAATGTAACAACAATCTCATTTTTCTTTTCCTATAAAAGTCTTCGATGCCAACCGTCAGGTCCTGGTGTTTTATTAATTTTGAGTTTTTCTATATATTCTTTATTTATTTATTTATCTATTTATCTATTAATTTATTTATTTATCTTATTTTATTATTATTATAATTATTTTACCGTAGTAAGTTCACCGTAGACTTTTCACGAGTTTTAGTTTGGAGTTCCCTGGAGTTTCGCTTACGAATACATACATACATACATACATACATACATACATACATACATACATATACCAAGGCTTTTTCTCCCTTACAAGGGAGGTAGCCAAAAAGGAAAAGGCATAAAATCATTTCCACCCATTCCATCCCTGAATACACTCCACACTCCACCCTCCCTCTTATCTGAGCACCTCCTGGATGACGGGATATCCCTGCACCTTGTCCACTGCCGTGGGTCAGAGGCAGTGTCGCAAGACACAGCACATCCACAGCAAGGCCGCTTCATTAAATCGGCGACCCCCCCCTCTCCGTCCCTCCCATTGCATAAAAGGAGAAGACAGGGAGAAATCCCTTCGGGCTGCGTCAAATTTTGCTCACACATACAATCTCACCCCCCATCCCCCCACCCATTTCACCTCATGCAATCACATCATCATCCATATACAACCATTCTCCATTCACCCCTGTCTTCTGTCCTCTCCCATCCTTCCTCAACAGACATTCCCCTCTTCCCCAAAGCCCCCTTCACCCCATCCATCCACCTCATCCTAGGACGTCCCCTCATGTTCACTCCCTCCACATCTGCCTTCCACACCTCTTTTACTAGTCTTTCTTCACTCATTCTTTCCATGTGTCCAAACCATCCTACTATTCTTTCATCAACCCTAACTCCCAGCTCCTTTTCCTCCCCTGTTCTCCTCCTCACCTCCTCATTTCTCACTCTATCCAGCCTAGTAACCCCCATCATACTTCTCAGACACCTCATCTCAAACACATTCAAACTCCTTCTCTCTTCTTCTCTTATGTTCCATGTTTCTGCCCCATACAGTGCTGTTGGCACAACCACTCCTTCATACAGTCTCCTCTTAGCATCCATTCCCAAATGTCTATTCCTCATTACACTCTTTAATCCACCAAGGCATTTACTCGCTTCTCTCAATCTACATTCTACCTCCACCTTCACTCCACCTTTTCCTGCCACATTTGCACCCAAGTATCTAAAACTATCCACTTCCTCCAGTCGCTCTCCCTTAATGCTCACTTCCAGTCTACTGCGACTTTCACCCCTTGTACATCTTATCACCTTACTTTTACCCACATTTATCTTTAGATTTCTTCTATCACATACTCTCCCAAACTCTGTCACCAACTTCCTCAATCCCTCCTCCGATCCTGCCACAAGCGCAGTGTCGTCCGCAAACAACAGCTGGCTCACCTCCCACTTTGCTCCATTTTCTTTAACCATCTCCAATCCCTGACCCACTACCCTTCCATTTACCTCTCGCACCACCCCATCCATGTATAAGTTGAACAGCCAGGGCGACATAACGCATCCTTGACGAAGTCCCACCTTTACCTCGAACCACTCACTCTCTCCATTTCCAATCCTGACACAAGCTCTACTACTCTCATAAAAACTCTTGACAGCTCCTAGAAGCTTTCCTCCTATCCCGTATATCTGCATAACCTCCCACAGTGCCTTTCTGTCTACCCTATCATAAGCCTTTTCCAGATCCATAAAAGCCCAAAAAACATCCTTCCCCTTTCCTATAGCTTTCTCACATATCTGTCTTACCACAAAGATCTGATCTACACAACCTCTACCTGTCCTAAATTACGAATACTGAGCTAAAATAGTTGTTTAAAATATCACACATTCTTTCATTTGAATATTCAAGTTGACCGTCAGCAGATAATAGTGGGCCAATGTGATTCCTAATAATCTTTTAATCTCTAATATAACTATAGAATTCTTTGGGATTCTCTTTGGATTTATCAGCGATATTCATTTCATATTGTCGTTTTTTTTATTTTTTTATTGTCTTTATCTCTGTATTATTGCATAACTTTGACAGTCATTTGGTGCACCCGAGCACTTGTATTTCTTGTAAGCCTGTCTCTTTTTAGCAATATTTTCTTTTTCGGTTTCATTGTATGTCCTGTTACTTCCGTTGTATTCCTATCAAAGTTCACCTAAGCGGCCTTACATAATCATTAGTAATAATATTGCGCAGCAATTCATATTGTACAGTATTAATGACAGTGTGGGGATATTATTGAAGAGCCATGTAGGGACTACAAGATTGGAGTCAACATATTGTGACAATATTATTAATCATGTATAGGCCTATTTCGGGGCAAATATGCCAAACTTCAAACATACATTTCCACCATTTCAAGAATTCAGAGGACAGGAATTAGACTGTTTATATGATCCCTAGCATAGACCTACAGTTGCATTTAATGTCAGGGATGTCCCTTTAATGAATGAAATCGCCTGGAGTTGACTTAAAAGATTCAGCTGTGGCGGAAAGATTATGATTTCGCTCCATAATATATATTTTGAATAAAATGGCTTCCGGTGTGTGACTGCTATCTTCACTAAAATAAACGCCCACTCGTCATTTCTCGGTGTTAATTAAAGTTGTGACAATAGTCGACTGTTGAACTCAGCTCGTATGATGATATAATGCACATTTTCCGAGGGGAATAAGGATTTGTTTGCCTATCGATGCACCCACAAATAGTGTTTGATGCTAAAAGAGTATCATAAGTTAAATGACAAGATCATGGAAAGGGACCGATGAATTATAATTTACTTCAACTGAATTGTATTGTCTGATGTCAAAAAATATTAAATGTGACGACACTGTACCTGGAGGTCCGCCGTGGCTCTGTGGTACCGCGCGCGTCGGGTAAATGCGCAAAGGAAAGAGCATCCACTCTGGGTATTATTGCCCCTGCCCGCTCCTCACTTCGGACCTGAGATAACTTGAACATCACTGTGACGCATCAGTTTCCTTCGGCACCGCCACAGCAGTGGCATATCGTGAACACCTCCGTTAATGTGTGAACTGTTCCGGACCACCTATAAGGTTGAGGTCAAACATCTAATGAATGTGTAGTGACGTGATGCACCCTACGACCCATCACACACTGATCAAAGAAATCTTCGGAGCTAGCCTATCCAAGTTCCCGTAGTTGGCAGGCGTAGTTCGCAAGGGTGTCCCTGCCAGCCAGCGGTCAGCCAATCAGGAACTTGGAAAGCTCCTCACGTTCCCGCCAGCCTCCTTTAAAAGGTCGGCGTTTCGCTGAGATGGGCATCGGACTGCCCAACCAACTGCCGTACATTGAAGACATACAGCTGCAAGCTCCGAATACAAAATTCCCGATACCCGAGCTATTCTCGATTTCTTCCGAGATCTCGCTCTGTCGGACGATTCATGTCCCCCTTAACTCTACTGTAGACAAACATAGCCCCTGCGGTCTGTAAAACTTGGTTGTTCTGCAGTAGAGGGGGGAAAACCTCCCTCCCGGTCTCGTGTCTCCTGTAGCACAACCGACACAGGTACGCGTGCTTGACCTGTCACCACCAGTGACTGAACCTGACTCCCCCACTCTCCCGTATCGAGCATCACCTCCCACGTCGAGATTTCAGCCCCCGTTTTACGGCTCGCGCAATGTCAGTGTATGCCCACGTTTTGCATGCTTTCCGCTAACCCGTTCGATTAACCCCATCGCCCCCGCCACCCACCCCTGCAACAGTCGCTTGACAATCACCACCCATTTACCAAACACGTATTACACTAACAAAAAACACTAGGACACAAGGACGCTTAACCCATTGCGCCGAGCGCAATGGGTCGAGTCAGGATCCGGGACTCGCGTTCCAACACTAACCGACAATCACGAACCAAGGAATTATGGGACACTCTAGCCAAACACAACATATACATACATAAACTCATACCCCAACACAACGCATTTCTTCTCCTTACAGACGACACAACCACTGAAACACTATGCCAGAAACAAACTAAGGACCAATTCTGAAACAACGGATTCGACATTCAGGACCCACCAGAACTTAACGCTAACAGAACACTCGTAATCACACAAGTTGACCCACACGTAACAAACCACACACAAGAAATCAAAGCAGAAATTGAGAGACTTAACATAAGCACCACAGTCACTGAAGTCATCACACTCCCACGCACACAAACAGTCATAAAGATCAGATTCGAAACTACACAAATGGTGAAAGACTGCCTTCAGAAAGGAATCAAGATGTTCTGCCAATCCTTCCCCACACATGCACTTAGGAAAGACACATACACATACATCCCACAATGTAACAACTGTTTTTCACTCGACCACACGCGCAAACACTGCCCACACCCATTCCCATACATGGCCTGCTGGAACTGTGCATCAATGGAACACAGAAGGAACGACTGCCACTGTGCAATAACAAAGTGCCTCCTCTGCCAGGGAGACCACCCAGCTAGTGCAATGCGGTGCCCCAAGAAAAAGGAAAAGATGAAGGAAATCAACAAACACACACCAATACACCATACGCCTCTGCCACCAAGTCAAAACCCGCACTCCTCCCTACACCAACAAACACAATTTCAACACTTCACCACATGACAACATTAAACACAGGCATCACACTAGCTACACTTATGGAAGCAGTAGAACCAGGCTCATTCCAGAACACACTCAACGCCATATACCAAGCCAACGGTCTCCCTACAGTCATAATCCCTCCACAAGCCATCAACACAACCCTACTAGCAAAGGCAGTTAAAGACCAAACACAACACATCATAACACCTAACGTCACACAAATCACAGAACCCATGGAGACAACAGAACAAACACTAAAAAGACCTGCATCACCCACCGAAGAAACCAATCCCCTACAAAAACAAAGACCAACCAACCAAAAACCAATCAACCTGGGACTTCAAATTGTAGCACCAGTAACAGAAGATATACCAGCAGACCCCACACATGACACTCAAAACACTCATCAACAACCAAAAACTGAACATGATATACACATCACCACAACAGGAAAAACACATAATAGAGAAAATAGACAACAACACAATTAACTTAACCAACTACACCATAACGATAATAAGCGAAAAGAAATTCAAGAATCTCAAACAAGGATACTTCGACCTCCACAACAAGAACACAGAACACGAACCAAACTGGACACACAACGCCGAATAAACAACAACTACACACTTCTACATCAACATCATGGAACAAATACACATCATACAACATAACATAATACAGTGGACATTCGACAGAAGAAACGAACTCTGTAACATATACAACATAACAACACCAGACA
Source organism: Oratosquilla oratoria (assembly GCF_046742065.1). Classification (NCBI taxonomy): domain Eukaryota; kingdom Metazoa; phylum Arthropoda; class Malacostraca; order Stomatopoda; family Squillidae; genus Oratosquilla; species Oratosquilla oratoria. Next base: position 17,635,383 of record NC_134803.1, on the reverse strand, counting down.
TAATACTTTTAAACTCGATAGGTACACCTGACAGATTGAAAATGCACAATTACACAGTACACCGACGAAACGACTCTAATCAAGCACAAGCAGGCATAGCAATAGCCATTAAACATAACATTAAACACAAAATACTAGGCTTTCAGGACGAAATACTAGCACTCAAAATTGACACAAACCAAGGACCCATAATAATAGCAACTCTATACTTATCCCCCAGACGCCCCCTCTTCCCTATAGATGACATACAAAGACTAACAAGAAAAAGACTACCTGTATACATATTAGGAGACATGAACGCCAAACATCATACACTAGGAAACAACAACGCGAACACCACAGGAAGACAGATAGCACAACTAATACAGAGAGGACACTTAGCACACTTAGGGCCAGACTTCCCCACCTGCATCACACATAACGGACAAGGAACACCAGACATAATACTAACAAACAGACATCATCACTTAAACTACAGAATCACACCAGGACAACTAACTACATCAGACCACATCCCAATACATCTAACACTGGCAACAAAACCCATAACAATACCTACACCAGAAAGATACACATTCCACAAAGCAGACTGGATAGGATTCAAGAACACACTAGACAAAGAAAGAACAAAATACGACAAAGACAGAGAACAACACGAAATAAACAATACATTGACGACAAACTCAACACATGGTACACTATGATACAATATTTCTTTGTCGCGGCTCGTGCCGCTTAAATTGTTTTTATCGGCTTAAGAAACCTGCACAGCGAAGCTATAATAATAATCCCATACCACACTCCTGGTCATATGGCCACTTCCCGAAGGTTGAGTGTGGTTGGAATTTTCCGCCAAAATCATCAGGAATTCAAAATTCCCGGCTCTGTGCAGGCATGTGCATTGTCGACCCCACCTCCCCCTCCCTACCCCCTCCCTTCTTAGCCGGCTCGCTTGAGTCGTCACTTCAATGAGAAATGAAGGCTTCGCCTGTGGGAGGAGGGAGGGACCCTAAATCTGTGCAGGTTTCTTAAGCCGATAAAAACAATTTAAGCGGCACGAGCCGCGACAAAGAAATATTATCGGCTGAAAGAAACCTGCACAGCGAAGCTATGCATGAGACGAGGACAGGTGGGAGGAGAGGTGAAGCCTGATTCAAACCGTTATTACGTGTGTCTTTCCTATGGGAGACTTATTCATTTTATCACTCAGTAGAGGGGAGAAAAGAAACGTCAAGTACCCACACCGAAGAATGTGACATGCACAACATTGCACTGTTCACACAATGCGTAAATTATACGAAATTCGTATCCTGTTCAGCGGTTCCTGGGCCCCTCCCCACTCCTCGGTCGCCCTTTGCCCCCTCCACCCCCCTTTTTTTATGAGATGAGAGGGGTGGAGCCGTTTCCATGGCGACACATGGGACAGGGGCGACCGAGTAGTAGAGACATCGTGTCCCCAAGGGAGTCGTCGATGTCCAGCCCCTAGGTCCCACACCCGCTTCACAGAGTGGGTGCGGAGAAACGCCAGCTATGCCACGAAGTCCCTGATGCTGTGGGCGTGCGGGGCATGGCCCGGGTCGGCTCTCTCCAAAAAGCGGAAAAGCAGGTGCGTCCGTGACCTCGGGGTTAGGGGAATCCTAAATTTCGAGTTGTAGAAGAGATGATCCTCGGAAATCTCTTCCGTGTGCTCCACGTAGTCTTCGAACGCACGGACCGGGCGCAGCGGATGTGGGCGTCCTCCCTCCCGGAAGGATTGTATTCTGAGAGGGCCAATCATGTCGTCCGCTCTGCCGTTCCTGGTCAGGAATGTTGGTGATGGAGAGAGGGTTAGGGCCGAGCTGTCCTCCTCCAGTTTGGAGAAGGACGGGTGGCGGGTGATTGCCGCCAGCTGTGAAGCCCTGTAGTCCGTAGTCAAGGCGAGCAGAAAGACGACACGTTGAGGGAATTGTTCTTCCTCCATAATGGCCTTTTCGAACGCCAGGTACTGCAGAAGACCAGGCCAGGACCGGTTGATGTCTCGGCTCTCTCGAGGCGCTGATCCCCTTCATTACGAGGGTTCGCGCCCTCTGTGGCACTCGGATGTTCATGCCAAAGCGTAGCGGATCCGAGAGGGCTGTATAGTGAGGCAAGATAGTCGCCGGTGCCCTGTTGGTGGAGTCAGCCAGCCAAGTCAGGAAGTCCAGAACCGTGCTGGCGGCGATGGTCACCATCGCGTGTCTCCGAAGGCAGTTCCGGAATCTCCGTCAGCAGGACCCACACTGCCGCACTGAGGACGGAAGGTGAGCTCTGAGCATCTTGTCTGCTGCCTCTGTAGAGAAGAGTTGGCTGAGAGCTCTCCGTAGAAACTCCAAGTATCAAGTTGGAGTGACGCTTGGAGAGGCGCGGTAAGGCTGTTGGCTAGGCAGTAGAAGGGGAGAAGGGCCCCATCTCATTAGCTCCCCGAACCACGGCTGGGTTGGCCAGTAGGGAGCTATCAGGAGGACCTGACCCTTGAAGGACCTGAGGGTCTGCATCACCTTCAGGAGGACCGGTGTCGCTGGAGGAGGAAAATGAATACGTACTTCCAGGTGTTCCAGTCCTCCGTGAAGGCGTCTGGGCCTCCTGTGCGTGTCCTTTGGATGCAGGTGAGGTAGAGGGGAGGCTGGGTCGTGTTTGGGGAGGCAAACAGGTCCACCTCTGGGGTGCCGTAGCGGAGGGAGAGCGACTCGAACACTTGTGGGCGTAGTTGCCACACCACGTAGGTCTCCTGAAATCTGGATAGAGCGACCGGCGTAGGGCCCCCGACCGAAGACAGGGACGCAACAAGCTGTGGAGTGCTGAGGGTATCGGCCCGGGCAGGTCACGCGGGAGAAGCAGTATGCTCCTGTCGACCTCCCGTACCAGCCGTCGGCGCCCCAAGCGGCTCAGTGGAAGTGCCGGGGTCGCGAAGTTGAGGCAACCCCCCCCCCACACACACACACACCGAAGGAGGGAGAACGTGTGAGAGAAGAACGCTCTCTTGGCGCAGTGGAGCACCCGAAGAGCGCTGACTGTGTCCCACTCAATCCCGAGCCAATAAAGTCTCTGTGTGGGAGCGAGGGAAGACCCGTCCCAGTCCACCCCGAACTCCCGTCCGCCAACACTCTCAGAGCCACCGAGATGTCGGCCGATGCACCCTCTCCGGTGGTCAAATGCATCAACTAGCCGTCTAGGTACATGAGTGTGGAGACGCTTGCTTCCGTCCAACGTACGCCTACCACTCTCACTAGTTTCGTGAAGATCCTCGGGGTAAGCGAGAGTCCGAAAGGGAGTATGCAAGGCCGAGTTCGTTTCCGAGCGACCTCGTCCGTGGGCGTTAGTCAAGAGGCTTCGTCCTGGGTGAAGACGTTCCCTGAGCGTCTCCCGCTAAGACGGGCCTGGACCCTCGGTATGTATCCAACTCACCCCAAGTCTTCCCGCAGGAAGTCTTCGAAGCCCGTGGCGAGCGTCCTCATCCAATAGCGTGCTATGGCAGTTTGTGACATCTCATCACCCACAAGCGGACTTCCATATGTTTAATACCTAGTGACATCATGCGATTATACTGTGACGTCACCGGATTTAATCATGGCGTCATAGGATCGCCTCGTGACGTCACAGGGACACAAACTGACGTCATAGGACTACATCGTGACGTCATTTTATCACACAATGACGTTATCTTATCATACCGTGACATCACTGAGTCACAGTGAGCGTTGAAATAAATTTTAACATGGTAAAATTCTCGACCATCATGACTGTAGATTAAATTAAGTTGAATAGGAAAAGTCATGTTCATTTCGACCTGAGTCACAGTGAGCGTCGAAATTAATTTTAACATGGTAACATTCTCGACCATCATGACTGTAGATTAGCTTAAGTTGAATAGGAAAAGTCATGTTCATGTCGACCTGAGTCACATTGGGCGTTGAAATTAGTTTTAACAAAGTAAAATTCTTGACCATCATGACTATAGATTAGCTTAAGTTGAATAGGAAAAGTCATGTCCATTTCGACCTGAGTCACAGTGAGCATTAAAATTAATTTTAACATGGTAAAATTCTCGACCATCATGACTATAGATTAGCTTAAGTTGAATAGGAAAAGTCTTGTTCTTTTCGACCTGAGTCACAGTGAGCGTTGAAATTAATTTTAACATGGTAAAATTCTCGACCATCATGACTATAGATTAGCTCAAGTTGAATAGGAAAAGTCATGTTCGCTTCGTCCAGAGTCACAGTGAGCTTTGAAATTAATTAAACAAGGTAAAATTCTCGACCATCATGACTGTAGATTAAATTAAGTTGAATAGGAAAAGTCATGTTCATTTCGACCTGAGTCTCAGTGAGCGTCGAAATTAATTTTAACATGGTAAAATTCTCGACCATCATGACTGTAGATTAGCTTAAATTGAATATGAAAAGTCATGTTTATATCGACCTGAGTCACAGTGGGCGTTGAAATTAGTTTTAACACGGTAAAATTCTTGACCATCATGACTATAGATTAGCTTAAGTTGAATAGGAAAAGTCATGTCCATTTCGACCTGAGTCACAGTGAGCGTCGAAATTAATTTTAACATGGTAAAATTCCCGACCATCATGACTATAGATTAGCTTAAGTTGAATAGGAAAAGTCATGTCCATTTCGACCTGAGTCACAGTGAGCGTTAACATCAATTTTAACATGGTAAAATATTACTTTGTCGCGGCTCGTGCCGCTTAAATTGTTTTTATCGGCTTAAGAAACCCGGAAGGAGGGTGGTGCCGTGACCGGGATGTGGAGGGTGTGGACGAGCTGAGCGTCCTAGGCCTCTTGGGAGAGATAGAACTCTTTCTCGAGCGGGACTTCCTGTTGGGTCTACGTGAGCGGCTCCGGGAGGAAGGTGGGCTCACGGACCAGCCCGAAAAGGCAAATCGAAAGGTGCTAGAGGGCCAAGACGGTCGGGGGCACGGGGGCCGCCAAGAGGCCCGCCGACCTCCCGGGGCGCCACCCTCCGCACCACCCGACACGTCCCCTCCCCGTCCCCCATGAGTCCCCGGGCCGCCCACCCACGGACGACCCGGAGACGTCGGACGACGGAAGAGGTCAAAGTCTACGCCTAGGATCTGACGAAGCAAGCCGTGAGGCGTTAGAGGACCATTGATGGTCGGAGGTATGGGGCTGCCGAGGCCTGATGACCCTTGGGGCGCCACCCTCCGTATCATAGGACACGTCTTCCTATCCTCCGAGAGGCCTGGGTTCTTACCACGGACGACTCGAAGACGTATGGGGAACGGATTACGAGTGGAAAAGGTCAAAGTCTACGCCTAGGGCCTGACGATGCAAGCCATGAGGCGTTAGAGGACCATTGATGGTCGGAGGTATGGGGCTGCCAAGAGGCCTAATGACCCTCAAGGGAGCCCCCCTCCGTACCATAAGACACGTCCCCCTGTCCTCCGAGAGGCCCGGGTCCTTACCACGGACGACCCGAAGACGTATGGGGGACGGATTACGAGTGGAAAAGGTCCAAAGTCTACGTCTAGGGCCTGACGATGCAAGCCGTGAGGCGTTAGAGGACCATTGATGGTCGGAGGTATGAGGCTGCCGAGAGGCCTGATGACCCTGGGGGCGCCACCCTCCGTACCATAAGACACGTCCCCTTGTCCTCCGAGAGGACCCGGCTTGTATACCAGGGACGACTCGGAGACGGGGACGGATTGCGATCGTATAAGGTCACAGTCTACGCCTAGGGCCTGACGATACAAGCCGTGAGGCGTTAGAGGACCATTGATGGTCGGAGGTATGGGGCTGCCGAGAGGCCTGATGACTCTGGGGGGCGCCACCCTTCGTATCATAAGACACGTCCCCCTGTCCTCCGAGAGGCCCGGGTTCTTACCACGGACGACCCGAAGACGTATGGGGAACGGATTACGAGTGGAAAAGGTCAAAGTCTACGCCTAGGGCCTGACGATGCAAGCCGTGAGGCGTTAGAGGATCATTGATGGTCGGAGGTATGAGGCTGCCGAGAGGCCTGATGACCCTGGGGGGCGCCACCCTCCGTACCAGGGACGACTTGGAGACTGGGACGGATTGCGATCGTAAAAGGTCAAAGTCTACGCCTAGGGCCTGACGATACAAGCCGTGAGGCGTTAGAGGACCATTGATGGTCGGAGGTATGGGGCTGTCGAGAGACCTGATGACCCTGGGGGGCGCCACACTCAGTACCATAAGACACGTCCCCTGTCCTCCGAGAGTACCCGGGTTGTATACCAGGGCCGGCTCGGAGACGGGGACGGATTGCGAGCGTATAAAATCAAAGTCTACGCCTAGGGCCTGACGATGCAAGCCGTGAGGCGTTAGAGGACCATTGATCGTAGGAGGTATGGGGCCGCCGAGACCAGAAGCCCCCCTCCGCACCACCAGACTCGCAGCAAAGGGCACAAACCGGAGCACAAAGATTTAAGAAGGCAACAACAGGATCACTAATAGGGTAGTCGAAGAATGGGACAAACCGGCAACCATGCAGAAAGCGCTGAAACTATCAGTCGATTAACAAGCAGGAAACGGGCTCACCGGCCCCAAGGCCGGCAGCGGGTGAACCGCTCAGTCCCGTTTCCGCGCTAGAAGTGACGACTCAAGCGAGCCGGCTAAGAAGGGAGGGGGTAGGGAGGGGGAGGTGGGGTCGACAATGCGCATGCCTGCACAGAGCCGGGAATTTTAAATTTCTGATGATTTTGGCGGAAAATTCCAACCACACTCAACCTTCGGGAAATGGCCATATGACCAGGAGTGTGGTATGGGATTATCGCTATAGCTTCGCTGTGCAGGTTTCTTTCAGCCGATAACAAGCCATGGAAAAACACATTCCCAAAACAAAACATAAAATATTATACCACACCCAAGACAATCAGCTACATTAAAACTACTACAATTGCAACATCAGCAGCTACAAACACAAGCACACAATACCGGCACATGGACACCACAAGCAAAACAAGCACTACGCGACATCCAAAATCAACAACTAGAAGAAAACAAAGAACATATGACGAACACTGGAACAATGAAATACGAAAGATAAACCTACAATACAATGACACCCAATACTTCTGGACACAAATTAAACGACTAACAGGAACACCTACTACCACCACCCCTTACATCATACACAATAACCAAAAGATACAAAGAAAAAGAATACATATTCAGACAACACTGGAGAAAGATATTCAGAATCACACCAGCAGAAAACGCAACATTTGACATGGAACACGAAAGAACAATCACAACACAAGTACAAGAAATACAAGATGACATTGCCCCTATCAACTTAGCTGACATGAGACAACTCGACCCAGACAACACAATCACAAAACCCTTTACACTAGCGAACGTCAAACAGATAATAAAGAATTTCAAAGACAAGACACCTGGACAATCATAAGTAAACAAAATAACATTCCAGACTCAACACTACAATTACTCACAGAAATCTTCAATGAAACATTCAGCATGGGATACTTCCCCGACATATTCAAAACAGTTATATTAACATTCATACCCAAACGCGGAAAAAACCTCACAGACATAAACAACTATAGACCAATATCACTACTCGAAGTCCCAGGAAAAATACTAGAAAAACTCCTACTACAAAGACTACTCAAACACTTACACAATAACAACCTAATAAACGAAAACCAACATGGATTCACAAGAGGAAGAGGGACACACACAGCCATAGCCACACTATACGAAACAATAGCCATAAGTCAACGACACAACCACGGATGTAACATAGTATCACGAGACATAACAAAAGCATTTGACAAAATATGGCACACAGGACTTAAATACAAAATACACCAAACACACCTCCCAGACATACTAACAAGGATACTCTGCAATTACCTCGACAACAGACAAGCACAAATACGAATACACCAGTATACAGGAAGACCCTTCAACATATACAGTGGAGTCCCCCAAGGAAGTATCCTTTCATATGTAGGTCAAACACCACCAGAGGCGCCACCGTCGATGACGGGCATAATAGCGCGTCATTTTATGCGCACGCCATGCAAACGGCCAAATTTACATACCGCGGGAAATTGCATTCATACAAATGTTATGCGAGTGTATTTACTACGATCGTAGTAAATTTCAAACAATTACATCATCAGTTACATGTCGGTACATAAAAACATAAAATAAACATGGCGGCTTGCATTCAGCAGTAAATCGAAAATTGGTTTATGTTTCAGCGTAAAAAATGAGCTAAATAAATTCAGTGTATTGGCAACTGACCAAAATTAACGAAAACTACTAGTCTCGCGGATTATTCTAATAGCAAAATAAAGGCAGCGTGTTATGGAAGAGCTGAGAAATCGGTGGTACTATTTATTTTTTTTATTTATTTATTTTTTTTCTAATCGGGTCGGATTATCGGATAACAACATCAACATCCATCCCGCCATCTTATCTACCACTGGTGGTATGGATCAAACTTCACTCTTATTAAGTTTCTTACTATTATGTTATTAGTGTAATAGACTTATAGTTGAATTATTTGAACTATTTTCTTTAAAATGTGTGATTTTCATGTAATGTGATCAAAGAGAAGTTACGTTTCCATCCTCCGTAATATTACGGACCACAGCTACGATTCGTCCTGCCCGCTATCTATGATCACTGGTGGTATGGATCAAACTACACTATTAAGTTTGTTACTATTGTGTTATTAGTGTAATAGATTGCATATAGTTGAATTATTCAAACTATTTTCTTTAAAATGTGTGATTTTCATGTAATTTGACGGTATTCGTAGCTGTGGTGGGTAATTTTGCAGAGGATAAAAACGTAATTCTTTGATCAAATTACATGGAAATCACACATCTTAAAGAAAATAGGTCAAATAATGCAACCATATGCTAAATTTTTATATAAAATTGTGCCTGTCAGTAAAAACCGTCATTGTTTACGTTTGATCGGCGATTAGTCAGACCGCACGTTTCGGCCCGATTTCCTGGGACAAAATAGGCCAGATTTAATTCCATTCAAAATGCAATATCTCGAGAACTAGGACAGCTAGATGGATAATTCAAATTGCATTGTACTCATTTTCATGTTGACCTAGCTGGCTTTCACCAACACTATTCAACCTCTACACACACGACACCCCCAACCCGACACACGGAGTCACACACGTACAATTTGAAGATGACCTGACACAGATAATCACATACCCAAGCAAAAAAGGCAAAAACATGTTAGCACTAAAAACAAGCAGAACAATAGAAACCATAAACACATATGAACAACAATGGAAAATACAAAGAAGCACAACAAAATTCCATCTACTAAACATATCAACACAGAAACCAGCAGAAATATGGATAGGAGACACACATATACACAAACAAAGAAACATAAAAATACTTGGACTAACACTTGGAAACAGAGGTCTACAAACACACAAACAACAGGAAAATGCAAGCAGAAAAAACATTACAGACACTAAGACGATTCAGAAACCTTGACACCAAACTAATATTAAGACTATACAAAGTACTTGTACGACCTTAACTAGAATACATACCAATAACAATAATCACATTAAAACCAAGTCAACTCCAAAAACTAGTGAATACAAACAAAGCACTACGATTCGCCACACACTCCATACCCCCATACCTTAACACAGTAGAACTACACATACAACATAAACTCGAACCACTTAACACAAGACTTCACAGACTAGCTTACAGAACATGGAACAGACTTACAATAACAAACCCAGAAATAGTACAAAACAGCAAAGACATAGACACAGAAGACGGACACGATCACAACTGGTGGCCTAGAATGTCCCCTATCATAAACGGCCCCCATCCGAACATAAATACATACTTTAAACACAAATAAACACAAAATACATCACTATCCTTCATTGTTCTACTAACCATACTAACCCAACTAACAATATAACTACTATTATCACTAACATTATTATTATTATTATTATTATTATTATTATTATTATTATTATTATTATTATTATTATTATTATTATTATTATTATTATTATTATTATTATTATTATTATTGTTGATGTTATTGATAATGATAACACGTGCGTCAATCGCACGTGATATGATATCACATGCGATGATATCATACAAAAATCAATGAGTATGGTAATAGGAGTCACTACCCTCCCCCAACATTGTAAATGCAAAAATAGATAAATAAAAATCACTAGCCGTCATCCCAATGGGAAAAAAAATTATACTCATTGAAAAAAAAATGCATACATGTAGAAATCTAGACACCCCCCCCCCACCATAACAACACAAAAAAATGAATAAATAAAAAAAGATACATACCCCCTAAAAAAAAAAAAAAACCTATAACTAGGCAAGAAATAGTCGTATACATTTTTAGAACAAAAATTAATTTAAAAAATATATACATATATATATCTATATAAATATATAGATATATATAGATATATATATATATATATATATATATATATATATATATATAAATGTCTAAAACTAACAAAATAACAGCCAACAACAATCAAAAACAGCTCAAGAAGAAGCACAGATGTCCCGATCCTGCGGAAGATGGACCAGCCTCCAACCAACATTAAAAGAATAACTAGGCACAGCTTCACAGCACAAAAAAATTATAATTATGTATGACCAAAGTAGCAAGTGGGTCTGCCCCACATCTATTATAACTCTAACTTCCTTCCATTTCCTCCTTACTTCTTTACACACACACACACACGCTCCAACCCTTCCCCCCCTCTCCTCCATCTTACCTATCCTATCCTGTAGTAGATGGGCATCTTTTGCATCGCATCTCGAGAGAAAAGATAGATTCTATATGGAGATCATCCCCCGCTCGATTGATCATCCCATCGATTACGCCCTGTATGCCGTCTATTACCCTAGTCTCTAGCTCTGATTGACGTGCTACACCGAAAACACCGAAAGTACTGCTACCCGAAACAATTCCCCCTTCCTGAGGAATCTCGCTCTGGCAGGATTATGTCCCACATAACTCTCCCTGTACGATTAGCATCAAGAAAGTCCGGTCTCGCACGCTCTAGTGCACCCGGGCCTCGTGTTCGATAATTGCTGCGAGATAGACAGGTTTCGTGCGTTCAGCGAGATAGTGCCAACGCGCTCGTAGGCGCCCGCCCCCCTCCCCCTTAGATTTACGTTGTTGTTTTTTCTCTCTCTACTATTCTCACGCGTTAACACCGTTAACGTTATCAGCACCGCCATGGCGGCCACTGATAACTTGTCAAAACGAAGGCGCTGTGCTCCTGGTTCTGAGACTTCATCTGGTGATGAAGCTCCTGTGGTGATGGCTCCTCCTATTAGTAAGGGTGGCAAGCTCCCCACTTTCAAGGTCGTACCCTCGGCAGGGTACGACACTGTGTTTGAGGTGGTAAGAGCTCTGGAGAAAGGCCCCCTCCATGGCAAGCTGATATCCCCCCGACCCCTTGGCGATGGTAACTTGCTTCTGTTACCAAGCAGTTACCAACTCGTCGAGGAGCTAGAGGCGGTCACGTCATTAGATGGTAAGCCTCTGAACTTGGAGCGTCTCAATCCTGAGGACAGGAGACACAAACTCGTGGTCCATGATTACCCGACCTCTTATATGACCGAGGCCATTGAAGACCACGCTCAGGTAATCGGGGCCACAAGGATGCGCCGTTGGGACAAGGCGCCCACACGTCAGGTCCTCATTACAATTAAAGGCGAACCATTTAATAAAATCGACCTGGGGATGTATGGCAGCTATGATGTACGAACGTACATCCCAGATCCTCTCCATTGCTTTAAATGTCAACGCTATGGTCATCACCAGGCGCGGTGCACAGCAAAGCAACACAAATGCGGCATTTGCAGCATTTCTCATGCCACTGAGACTTGCCTTAATAAGTTGAAGGCTGGCACTGAGACCGTTGCCAGTGCCCCAATTGTGGCAAAAAGCACCACGCCTGGAACACATCTTGCTCGGTACGTAAAGTCCAGGCCGTTGCCTGTAAGGAGAGGACTGAGAAGCGACAGGACTTCATACCTGCCCCCCAAGGAACATTTGTATGGGGCAGCAGAAAGCACTCTCCCACCACCGTTACACAGCCACCTACATCCAGTGCTCCTGACACGAACAATCAGGAGCAATTCCCTGCCCTTAAACCAGCTCCCACACAGAAAATTACAAAGACACAACCAGCTCCCAAAAAATCAAGCACACCTAAACCCATGCCTGCCTCCAATCCCACCCCCAAACCTAAAACCACCCTTAAAACCAGGCCCACGCCCTCAGTACCAACCCCACGAGCACATGAACGGCAGCCTCCTCCACCTCAGTATCTGTCTGATATCATCCCCCTTAGGGAAGATGATATCGACCTGATAGTGACTAGGGGAAAGCGACTCAGAGAAGATGCTAGTCATGGTGGATAGGGCCGTCAAGAATGTGCTCAAACTCCTGAAAGAGAAGAGGAACCCTTCAAAGGATCCAAGGCGAAAGGAGAGGACTCCCTCCCCCTCCACCTCTTCATCTCCCACCTCCTCTTCCTCCTCCTCCCCTGTCTCTGCCTCCTCCTCCTCCCCTTCCACTTCCCCCAAGCCAGTCAAACCCACCTTTACCATTGGGAAAGCAACACCCACATCAGTAAAGACGAGGGAAGTGCTTTCTGCTAAGCCTCAACGCCATTATGCTCTTAGGCTTGAAGACTCCTCTTCTGATGAGGAGGAAAATGTTTCCAATGTCACAAATTCGCAACCCATCTTGTCTTCGAACCCGCGGGGACAAGATGAGGCCGTAATGGAACTTGACAGGGAAGAAAGTCATCCTGTTCAATAGTCAATTAAGGTTGCTACAGTGGAACATAAACGGGTTCGGCAGTAAAAGCTCGTATCTCCTTGCCCTTGCGCAAGAGTATGATTACGATATCATACTTCTCCAGGACATTGGTGAGCGATGAGGTGCGATTTCCGGGATATCGCATCTTCTCCCTCCCTCGCTTACCCACTATTAGGGGGTGTATGATCTTAGTCAAATCATCCATCCCCTGTAGTGAGATCGTGGACCCTGTATCATGTGGGGATGGTGTAGAGGTTCTTGCGGTTCGCCTACATCGAGCCCATGAAACGTACACCATCTATAACATATATAGGGGCCTTAGAGCGGAACTGGACCTTGGAGAAGGGTGTGCTCTTGCTGCGGACAGGCTCCTCATCATAGGAGGGGACTTCAATGCCCATCATAACATCTTGATGTCGCCCCATGGGCCCAATGTCGCTGGGCGCCACTTAAGTTACATATTAGATGAATGCCCTGACATTGCGTTGTTGAATGATGGAAATCCGACGCACGTTCGAGGTGGACGCCTTGATCTGACCTTGGCGACGGTCACTCTCCTCCCTAGGGTAACCTGGAAGGTGCATCCTATTGTCACTAGCGATCACTTCGATGTCTTTGTGCACATACGGGATGCACCACCCATACCAGCTGTATTACCTGTTCCCAGGTGGAAGACTGCTTTGGCAAACTGGCCAGTCTTTGAGAAATCTGTTGAAGAATGGGCAGCGTCTTACGTTCCACCACAGGACGTGGAAACGTTAGAAGCTGACTTTTCTGCAGCCATTCAGGTGGCTGCCAACAGAGCCATCCCAAAGACTCGCCAGTCCCCCAGGGAACATAAGAACAGTTGGTATTACACATCCGAGGTGAGAGAGGCCAACCATCGGGTGAACATGCTTAGGCGTGTTTTCCGACGGCGCCGAACTCAGACCAATTTGGCCAACTTGCGCGATGCAGTTCGTGACGCACATTGTAACGGGACGGGTGTAACGGTATTGTTACGTCGTTCTATCCAACGTCACTTGTAAACACAAAATGTGACGGGTCAGTCACATCATCACGATTAGGGGGGGGGTTCCACTGCACAAACGCCTCTAAGCTTTTGTTTGTTTATTGTCCTATCCAGTATAGTTATATTGGTACACTATTACACAGTCTTATCACTAAGGCACGTCACTGGCAAAACTCGTCTTCCGAGCCCGTGCATCTCGTTTAAGAAGGTCGGAAGTTCCTTAGTGAGGTGCCACGCTCGTATAACTGAATTATTTATGTGAGCTGGATTTAGTTCGTCACATCTTATATTTTAATTTACATAATTAGTTTATAATTTAGTCTGACAGCCAGACTATAATATATATATCCAGGGGAGGTTCGTCAGTATACGTAATAATGTGTTTATTGCTGTGTGATCGCGTGTGCATGGTGCGACAGGGAATGCCTTGTCAGCGGATTGGTACAGGATGTGTCAGGCGCCTTATTGTCGGCCGGCTGGTGTGAGTGTGGGAGTGAGTGGAGGTGAGTGGGTTATATGACTGAGTGATATACTCACTTGTGTATGAGGCGTATACATATCGCTCTCCCCCTGGGGTTAGGTGGCTCCCGGCACCTAGGGTACATGGTTTACAAAAGTATATATATATGGGTAATACATCGAGAAAAAAAATTTCAGAGACACAAAATCCTGTGGGATTATAAATGTGCAGATGGGGGGGTGTTGTTGAAGAGATTCTGAGATCCCAAGGGGGATCATGCACTGTAAATAGGGGTAGTGATGTTGTGTCTCAGAAGTGTAACGTTGTGTCTCACCAGATTACATGTTATATTGGATTTCACATACACTGTTTAATTTACTTTTTAAATGTTATTATTTTTATGGTTTAACACTGTTGGGAGTGATAGGAAGCTATTTCAAGGAATGTTAGTAAGTGTTTTGTTGGCATTACATTTTGACCAAATTGATCAGTGTGAGTCCAAGGAGAGTTATTTTCTAGGTCTTCTCTGACCTCTTTCATTCCGTTTGCCACAAAGTCCATAATGTTAGTAATGGAATGTGGTTGGACTCTAGTGTTATTGAGGAAAGTGATTAGGAATGAAATGTTGTTAGGTTGTTTGTTATGAAAGACCTTAAGAAGGTGGCGTTTATATTCCTGATAAGTGATTCCAGATGCAACTAAGGTGTCTAGCATCCTTGCCTTTGAACGGCAAATGTCAGATGGGTTTATTTTCTGACGGCACAAATTTATTTTATCTGTCTCCGAGTATTGTATGTTCTTGGAGAAAAACAGGTCACATGCTGTCAAGAAATCTGTAATGGATAGTCCGCTATCTTGGGAAAAGGTTGGGATTTCTGTGAGGGGGGTTATGGTTTGATAATTGTTAATTATTGTTGGTTGAGGTTGTGGGTAAGGATAATATTGTGGGTTTGGAGGAAGGTTAGGTGGTGGTTGGTGGTATGGTGTGGAGTGGGTTTGACCAGATGGGGTATGGGGGGAAGGAAAGGGGAAGTTTTGGTACTGCTGCTGAATGGGAGGGGGGTTATTATGTGTTGGGATATGGGGGTTGGATGGATTATGGTTTATAGGAGGTTTTGTTTGCATATTTGGTTGGATGGGAGGAATGGGTGGTTATGGTTGTGAGGGGTGAAAGGGGTCTACTTGAGGAGGCTGGTTGAAAGGTATGATATTAGGAGGAGTAACATGAGGAGTTGGTTGGGTGGGTTGTTGTGGTTGAGATGGGTTGGAGGTGTCTACTTGAGAAAGCTGGTTGAAAAAAGGTAAGACATCGTTCTCATAAGGAGGGTCTATTGGGGTATCTGCATTAGGATTGGTTTTGTCAGGATTATTTAACTGGTCAGAGGTATTGTCAACCTGTGGACATAGGTAAAAATGGTCTGGTTTGTCATTGCCAATTAAGTCTTCTGTGTGTATTTCCTCTTTGTCACTGGATATGTCATTTTGGTGTTTTTCTTCTCTAGACTTTGAGAAGACGCTATGTAAGCTTTGTTTTAGTTTTGATCTGGTGGCAAAGGCCATGTTGTTGAGTCATGTATTAGTTAATAGTTAGTTTTGATTTGTAATCTAAGAAAAAAAGGAGCTGTTAAAATATGAATAATAGGTATATAGTAACTAAGGGTATTATGTTATGCTTAGATATGGGAAGGGGGATATAGTAATGGGATTACAAAAATCATAAAAATATATGTGTATATATAAAACAGTAATAATATTATATAATAAGGAGTTAATTATTGTGATATTATTCTTATAATAGAATTAATTATGGTTGTTCATAAAAAAAAAATTACAGCAGTAAAGTAGGTTACATTGATATAAATGTATAAGTTCTATGTAAATATTGAATTTTAAACATATAAGAGCTATTTGTTTAAACAAGAATTACTTAACTAGAAGAATGCATATGAATGTGATATTATGTAATATTCAAATCTAGTAGTCTTGGAACATAAAATTATGAGAGCTACTGGTTATATTATGATAAAGGTATAATAACCAAAAGAAAAAGGTGTACATATAGTTTCTATATGGATAGAAAACAAATATTTATAATTTTTAGTAAATGTGAAATTAATATATATTTTATATATATATATATATATATATATATATATATATATATATATATATATATATATATATATATATATAGATGGTTTAGATTAAGTTTTACATGCGTTGGGCAGTTGGGTATCTGTAGGTATAATGGTTACCTTGATACCTCGAGCTGAATCGAGTGGTATGTCAATGTCCGGCTGGGGGGTGTGTTGCGGACGTCTCGACTGTAGTAGTCGAAGCAACGTTTGGTGAAAGCGGTTGATGTGGAAGGTGGGTATGCTGACTTGGGGGATGAGGTGGCTGTTACGCGGGTCAGTGCGCAGCCGGTGTGAGTCCTCTGGGGCGGATGAGGTCAGTGCTCAAGCGAAGGAAGTCCAGAGGGCTCGGTGGAATGATGTTCGCATAGAAAAAAAATGCGAGTATCAGGGGTGGTTTGAGTGGGTAATGTATGGTTATTATTACGGAAATATATTGGTGTTAAATATAAGGATTGATGTTACCTTTATAATGTTGATTTTAGTAGTGGGAGATCAGCCTGTGACGATTGCCCGTGATGAAATAGTGTGAACCAAGTTCTTGTTCTTGAGAGCGTTTTGTTCAGTGCGGTTATTTGTTTGTACTTGTATGTAGTTGGCTATGAGTGGACGGGTTTGAAGTTCACCGTAGTAGGTACACCGTAGTCTCTTCGAAGTAGTTGGTTGCGGGGGTGCTGCCACCAGTGATGTAACGGGACGGGTGTAACGGTATTGTTACGTCGTTCTATCCAACGTCACTTGTAAACACAAAATGTGACGGGTCAGTCACATCATCACGATTAGGGGGGGTTCCACTGCACAAACGCCTCTAAGCTTTTGTTTGTTTATTGTCCTATCCAGTATAGTTATATTGGTACACTATTACACAGTCTTATCACTAAGGCACGTCACTGGCAAAACTCGTCTTCCGAGCCCGTGCATCTCGTTTAAGAAGGTCGGAAGTTCCTTAGTGAGGTGCCACGCTCGTATAACTGAATTATTTATGTGAGCTGGATTTAGTTCGTCACATCTTATATTTTAATTTACATAATTAGTTTATAATTTAGTCTGACAGCCAGACTATAATATATATATCCAGGGGAGGTTCGTCAGTATACGTAATAATGTGTTTATTGCTGTGTGATCGCGTGTGCATGGTGCGACAGGGAATGCCTTGTCAGCGGATTGGTACAGGATGTGTCAGGCGCCTTATTGTCGGCCGGCTGGTGTGAGTGTGGGAGTGAGTGGAGGTGAGTGGGTTATATGACTGAGTGATATACTCACTTGTGTATGAGGCGTATACAACATGTCACTGCTGCAGATGCCAGAAGAGCAAATTTTCATTAATGGTGTGAGGGCTTTAACGCTCACACCTCCCTAGCAGAGCTGTGGTCCAAGCTCCGTAGAGCTACTGGCAGGACTCAACCGCGACGCACTCATCATGCCCCTGATGCTGAGGCGCAGCGGCTGGTGCAAGAGTTCGTCTCTCGCTCCAGCAGCACCTCACTCCCGCAGTGTGTTCAAGACACACTGCAGGATCTCCAATGAGTGAGGCGCCATAGTGTTGAGGACATGGTGAGTCGGTCGGATGATACTGACACTAGCTTTACGCTTCAGGAGCTACGGGTCACACACAGAACCAGCTCAGACACGGCACCTGGAGAGGACCTCGTCACCTATTCCATGCTGACTCATCTTGGGCCAGCGGGTGACGAGGCACTTCTAAGGGTGATAAACGCGTCTTGGAGGACTGGCAAGCTCCCAACAGCCTGGAAGACGGCAATCATAACGCCAATTCCAAAGCCAAAGGAACCTAGTGCTTATCGCCCCATCAGCCTGACAAGCTGCATGGGGAAGACAGCGGAGAGAATGGTGCTAAACAGGCTGCTGTGGAAACTGGGCCCAATGCATGAGCATAAACATGTTTACTGCAAGGGCACTGGCACAGCAAACATTATAGCAACACTCCTCAATGCTGTCAGTGGCACACCGTCCATCGTGGTCTTTCTGGATTTGGAAAAGGCGTTTGAGCTGGCCAGTCCACTTGTGATATTGGACACCCTTGCCCGCAAGGGTGTAAAAGGCAAGCTGCTTTCTTGGATTGCTGACTATCTCAGTCACCGGTCTGCGAAAGTACGCTTTCAGGGTCACATATCAGAGGCCAGAATGCTGGAGAATGGCACTCCTCAGGGGGGGGGTGTCTCAGCCCCACTCTGTTCAATGTGCTCCTCTCCAACATTCTGGAACTACCTCTACCAAATGGGTGCAAGGTTATCTCTTATGCAGATGACATTGCGCTCATAATTACTGGGAAACGGCGCTGCTTCAGCAGGGCCCAGCGCTGCTTGAGCACTGTAGCGACGGAGTGTTGCAGGTTAGGGTTAAAGATCTCCCCCACAAAATCGAAGGCCATGGCATTAAGACTCTGGAAAGAGGGGGAGCACCTCACCATCCAGGACCTTAGGCTGGACTGGATTCACCAGTTACAGTACCTGGGGGTCTGGATTGATGAGAGGCTCACCTTTCAGAAGGAACTAGCCTATCTCAAGGAGAGACTGAAGGCAAGAACCACAGTTATGAGAGCAATGACGGGGAAGGCACTTGGTGCCACGCATCAGGTCCTTCGCACATTCTATGTGCAAGCAGTCCGCAGTTTGGTGGACTACACTGCCCCAGCTCTCATAAATGTGGCGACTGCCAAGCTTGAAGACCTGGAGCCTTGCCAAAATGCCGCAGCAAGGATTATCCTAGGAGCTCAACCTTGGACTAAGATTGTTAACCTCCAGATGGAGGCTTCATTGCCTTCATTAGCATCACGGGTCAGAAGGCTGGATGTCGACTTTCTTGCCAAGATAGTCCAGACCCCCAGAATAACTGAGCTGAGTCAGAGCCTTGTGATAGCTCTGGGACGGGTGGATACTCTTATCCACTCCGGTACCTGGCTATCTCAGGCGGCTGGGCTCCTGGACTCCTTCAGGCTCACCAGCGTTCTACTTGAGAACGGTAGAGACTCTCCACACCCAGAGTTCAAGCCCCCAACACCATGGCTGTCGATACCTGCAACCTTCGTTGTCACAAAGCTTCCCAGTAAGAAGAAGTTATGTGATCAGGAAAGAGTACTAGCGCAGGCCCTAGAAGGCATTCGCGCACTATCGGAACCTGGAATGGCGGTCTATTACACGGATGGCTCCGTAGACCCCAACAGGCCCCGTAGTGCGGGGGCTGCTTTCGTGACGGATGGTTTGGTCTTCGGCAGGAGAGTATCTGATCATGCGTCCACTCTCCAAGCTGAGGCCATAGCGGTCCAAGGAGCGTTAGAGCATGCTCTAATATCACGAACTGGTCCTGTGGTGATCCACACGGATTCAGAGTCTCTGCTAGGCAGCTTAGATACAACACAGCCCAGCGACAATGTACGCCTACTGACCTCCATCCTAGCACTCCTGCTGAAGCTACACCAGCAAGGCAGGAGTGTTACGCTCAACTGGGTGGCGAGCCATATGGGCGTCCCAGGAAATGAGCTAGCCGACGCCGCAGCAGAAGCGGCGCACCAAAGACCCAAAGTCGATGTTGTCGTCCCTCTCAGCAGCAATCAGTTGCGCATACGCACCAGTGCTCTTAACCAGGTACAACGGTTCCTTCAGCACAGACTGGAGGCAGAGGTGTCAGAGAGGGCGAGGTGGTACAGGGCAGTCACAGACTACGAGCCCCTTGTACTTCCTCGCTCCACACCAAGAAAGGTGGAAACTCTGCTCTTCCGTCTGCGGCTGGAGGACCGTTGTTTCTGGCAAATCAAGAACAACCCCACATAGGTATGCACATCCAATAAATGTATGAGTGGGCGCGGCCAAAGCCACACACACACATACATTGAATCACCCTCCCCTCTTAAGATTAATACACCATTAGCTATACACACATATCCACTGCATACATCGATCATATTAGAAAGGGTGCATTCACCGAGATGTGCATGCGTATATCACATACGTATGCACATCTTGTGAGTGTATGAGTGTGTGTGGTAAACCCACACACACTCATAATTTAAAAATCACCCTCCAAACGGGCTCACCCTAAAAGCCCGTGGGAATTTAATTCCCAACTTCACACACACACACCGAGATGGGCAGAACAGTACCGACCAGCGCACAAACAACATCTCCTCGTCCGGTCTTCTAGCCGTCCAATCGAGCCTCGCCGTCATCATCTGCTACCGTCTCGCTGACGTTAGGCTCCACGCCCAGCTACAACCATAAGCTCCACTAAGCTGTGGCCTTAGTCCGAGCTTCACCTATATTTCTCATGTGACACTTCTAGTGTCGCACCTTGTGGGTAATTACAAAAAAAAAAAAAGAGAGAGATTAGATATTTTGTGTTGATTTTCATTTGTCCTGCCGTTGTTCCGAACTAAAACTACTACAAAGTGGTGACCCCGGAGTGACAATAGTGCTCTGAGTGAAAACATTCCCGTGTCATATAATACCAGTGACCAAAGTGTGCAGCAGTTACGACAGGAAGTGTCCGACATGAAGACTTTGCTCAACCAGTTTTTAGCCGAGAAGGGAAGCCATCAACCACCACGTAGCCCCGCTCCACGACAGGATACTACCTCCTGCTGGTACCATACCCGCTTCGGAGCCAAGGCACTCAGATGCACACAACCATGCAGCTGGTCCCAGGGAAACGCCAAACGCGGGGGTCGGTAACCACCTCTACCCCCGCTAACCATACCCACACCCTCCTCTCAGTGCATGATCGCCATTCTGGCCTATCTTTCCTGGTAGACACAGGTTCAGCCGTCAGCATCATACCCCCGACGGAAGAACCCAACCACGGTACACGTTGGTCATCCTACGACCTCCTTGCAGCCAACGGTACGCCCATCACAACGTACGGCAGCCACCACAGCGTCCTGGAACTCCACGATGTCAAGTTCCCTTGGACATTCGTCATAGCAGCGGTACAGCAACCCATTCCTGGCTACGACTTCCTCCAGCACTACAATATGGTAGTTAGCGCCAAGGATAACTGCTTGTACCACGGCACAACAAGCATACCAGGAACCACCACTAACGCAACTTCCCACCAGATATCGTCACTCCAACCCGATGGCGATTATGCACGCATCCTGCAGGAGTTTCCCCAGCTAACATCGCCAGACAAGACCAACACCACCACCACCCCTCACAACATCATGCACCACATCCAGACATCTGGACCGCCAGTATACAGCAAGCCTCGACGACTTTCCCCAGAAAAGTTGGCCGCTGCCAAACAGGAGTTCCAAGAACCCCTAGACCAGGACATCATCCAACCATCGGAGAGTGCTTGGGCATCACCACTCCACATGGTTCCCAAGCCACCCCCACAGCCCAACCAATGGCGGGCTTGCGGCGACTACCGTCAACTTAACCGCATCACGAAGCCCGACCGCTACCCCATCCCTCACGCTCAGGACTTCCACTTCAAGCTTCACGGGAAACAGGTCTTCTCCAAGATCGACCTGGTCAGGGCGTTTCATCAAATCCCTGTAGCGCCGGAAGACGTCCAGAAGACAGCCATAGCCACTCCGTTCGGCCTCTTCGAATGGAAGATGGTGGCCTTTGGCCTCCGGAATGCCGCCCAGACGTTCCAGAGGTTCATAGACCATGCCCTCAGGGACTTCGACTTCATCACCGTTTACATCGACATCCTCGTAGCCTCCGATACTCACGACCAGCACCGCCAACACCTCCGCCTCCTCTTCCGCTGCCTCCAAGATTATGGCCTCCGGGTACACCCGTCCAAGTGTCTCCTCGGAGTTTCATATCTCGACTTCCTCGGACACCGTATCTCAACGGCAGGCCTGTATCCTCTCCCTCAAAAAATCGACACCATAAAGACTTCCCACAGCCAACATCCATCAAAATGCTCCGATTCCTAGGAATCGTCAATTATTACCATAGATTCGTCCCCGACGCAGCTGCAAGACTCGCTCCCTTGAACGACCTCACCAAGAACCATTCCAAGCGGTCGGTCAAACATGTGAAGTGGTCTTCCAAAGCGACCCAAGCATTCGGGCAAGTCAAGGCGGCAATCGCTGAGGCCGCCCGCTTGTCCTACCCGGTAGCTCACGCCCCCTCATTCCTTACCACCGATGCCTCCTCCTCAGCAATTGGCGCCGTCCTCCAACAGAAGATCAACGGCCAGCTCCAGCCTATCGCCTTTTTCTCCAAACGTCTGAACCCTCCTCAAATTCGCTACAGCGCCTTTGACAGTTAACTACTAGCCATAGTTTCGGCCGTCAAGCACTTCCTTTACTTCCTTGAAGGCCGGCCTTTCGTCATCCTTACAGACCACAAGCCACTCGCCCATGCCCTAGACAGGGTCTCCGACCATCACTCCCCAAGAGTCTCCCGGCAGCTGTCATTCCTCTCCCAATTTGATACTCGAATTGAGTATATCAAGGGAGAGGATAACCAGGTGGCCGACGCCTTGTCTAGAATCACCTCCAGCATCCTCCCTGACCACAACATAGACTACTCACGCATCGCCGCATCTCAGAATAACGACAGTGAACTCCGCCTCCTACGTATGCACGACACCTCATCCTTACAGCTAAGACAGCTTCCTAACAACCCCGTACCATTGTGGTGTGACGTCTCCACAGGCAAACCCCACCCGTACATTCCCGCCTGCCACCGTAAGGACGTCTTCTCCTCCTTCCATGACCACAGTCATCCGGGCATCCGCGCGACACAACGCCTCATCACGGATCGAGTCGTCTGGCCAGGCATCAACAAGGATGTCAGACAATGGACCCGGACCTGCCTCCCCTGCCAGACGGCCAAGGTTACGCGCCACGTCCACGCACCACTCCAGCGTTTTCCTACACCCACGGCACGTTTCCAGTCAGTCCATGTGGACACTGTGGGCCCCCTTCCGCCTTCTCGTGGCATGCGTTACCTCCTTACGTGTATCGACAGGTACACCAGGTGGCCAGAAGCGATCCCCCTTCCGGATATATCCGCCGAGACGACAGCCCGTGCTTTCCTCTCCGGTTGGGTATCCAGATTCGGCGCACCTCACATCATTGTCACCGATAGGGGCCCTCAGTTCGAATCTGACCTATGGTTCCACCGTCAACTGAAGGAGTCGCTTAAGGCACAACCCTCATGCGACTGGGTCGACGCCCTTCCCCTGGTGCTTCTCACAATCCGCGTCACACCAAAGGTCGACAACGACATTTCCCCATCTCAGCTACTTTACGCTGAGAACCTTCGCCTCCCTGGGGAAATTGCCACGCCTGCCGTCGGCGATCCTGACCGTCACGCCCTCCTCCAACTTATCAAGGAGACATTCGCCAACACCCGTCCAACCCCCCCTCGCCCACCACAACCTCAACCGGAGCACCTTCCCCCGGCCCTGTCTACAAATGACGACGTCTTCCTCAGGCGAGACTCCAAACGAACTCCTCTTCAACACCCATACGATGGTCCCTTCCGAGTCCTCACCAGATCAACAAAACACTTCGTGATCAACCGAGATGCCAAACCGGATCGCGTCTCCATCGACAGGCTCAAGCCGGCCCACCTCCCCACCACTCCAACTACCAAAACTCCAGGGACACTACAATACCTCTTACAACATGGTCCTAACCCCATCCTCACCACCGAACCAAGTCATTCCCCACCCCCCGAAAAAATCTCCCCTCCAAACCAATACTCCCCTCCTGCCCCTAACTCCCCACCACCACAGCACCTGCAGCACCCCCCCCCCCCAAACTCACACAGTTCACGTGTACGCGACGGCGAACCCTTATCCTTCTCCTATCCCACAACCACACCCTTCTACAACTGTTCCCGGTACCCCCCAAGATCCTCCCCACCCCACCCACACCCCCGCTCTACCATGCAATGCAACAATTCTCACCCAACCTTATGTCTCTACAGCTCCATACTCAACCGACCTCCCATCGGCAGGCCTCCGACCTCGACAACACCACCCTGCACTCGAGCCCCCCTCCATCAAGGCCCTCCTCGCCAGACATGCCCCCTGACGGCATGACCACTCGTTCGGGGCGATTGATTCGAAGGCCAGACCGGTTCAAATACGTCACGTGCGTCGCTCCCTATCCTCCTCGACCCCCGCTTTCGAAGAGCGGGGGGAGTGGTGTAGTGACGTGATGCATCCTACGACCCGTCACACACTGATCAAAGAAATCTTCGGAGCTAGCCTTTCCAAGTTCCCGTAGTTGGCAAGCGTAGTTCGCAAGGGTGTCCCTGCCAGCCAGCGGTCAGCCAATCAGGAACTTGGAAAGCTCCTCACGTTCCCGCCAGCCTCCTTTAAAAGGTCGGCGTTTTGCCGAGATGGGTAGTTGTCAGGGGGGGTACAAATAAAGGTTTGTATACTCGGTATCATTGAGAATTCGGGCGAGAGAGAAAGAAACACCAAGGTAACACAACACGTGTTTTTATTTGGATATAACACAGAGCACTATCCTATCTACATCTCCACACAATATATAACTAATAATAATCACCAGCGTGATGTCTACAAGACTACAAGACTACAATATACTACACCACTCCTCGCGCTGCGGCGCGAGGATCTCCTCGAGCGTAGTCTCCTCCTTCCGGTAGAGTCCCCTTTGTGTCCTGCTGCGGACGGGCGCACGTCTCCTCCTTGTGTGACGAGTCCCCGTTGTTGTCCTGGTGCGGACGGGCGCACGTCTCCTCCTTGTGTGACGAGTCCCCGTTTGTGTCCTGCTGCGGACGGGCGCACGTCTCCTCCTTGTGTGACGAGTCCCCTTTGTGTCCTGCTGCGGACGGGCGCACGTCTCCTCCTTGTGTGACGAGTCCCCTTTGTGTCCTGCTGCGGACGGGCGCACGTCTCCTCCTTGTGTCCTGCTTCTCGTGGTCTCCTTTGTGTCCCGGTGCCCTCCCTCCGTGGAACTGGGAGGGGAGGGGGGGGGTCCGCCCTCAACGGCAGACGGCCGTAAGGTGTGTGTGTGTCCTCCTTCTGTCCTTCCCTCTTATACATCCGGTAGGGTGAGGGAGAGTGGGTGGAGGCGATCTGCGCATGCGCGCAGCAGTAGACCTCGTGTAGGGACAGTTGGCAACACTGAAGCCAAGCATGACCTCACGCCACCTTTCGGCCGGTCAGGTGTGCTGGGTCACCAAGCTACGTTCTCGGGCCAAATCACGTGGTCGACGTCCGCGCCGACAGCCCTCCAAGTCTCGTCACGTGACCCACGTGACATTCCTCTAACGTCGGGACAACTCGCGACGCGGGTCGCGAGTTGAAAATGTGCCTAGATATCCAGCCTTGCTACCTCGATCTTGCGGTATGAGCGAAAAACCTCAGGATCTTTCTTTTTCCTTGAGGGAAAACTCCTTACGCAAGATCGAGAAGCTGTGGCTAATGTGACCAATATGGCATGACATATAAGTGTCGAATGTCTGTGCGTGTGTGTGTGTATGTAGACGTGACTGTATAAAAAAAACGATGTCTCCTTCCTCCGGATCTGGGGACAAAAAGATACAGCAGTATTTGTTCTACACACATTCCTACAGCTCTGAATTGCCTATGGCTCACGCTAGCTCACGCTACACTCCTACAGCTCTGAATTGCCTACGGCTCACGCTAGCTGAAACTACTCCTACAGCTCTGAATTGCCTATGGCTCACGCTAGCTCAGGCTACACTCCTACAGCTCTGAATTGCCTACGGCTCACGCTAGCTGAAACTACTCCTACAGCTCTGAATTGCCTATGGCTCACGCTAGCTCACGCTACACTCCTACAGCTCTGAATTGCCTACGGCTCACGCTAGCTGAAACTACTCCTACAGCTCTGACTGGCTGAAAAAAAAACTAGGCACACTCCTATCTACTTCTCTAGCTAAAACCTAGTCACCCTCTCTACAGCTCTCTCTCTACTGAAGCACTGGAACAAACACTCCTATCTGGAACTTCTCTGGTTCCGCTAACCTGATCCACGGCCGGAATTCCTTTCTCGGCTCGCGGGACACGAACGAGGGTAAATTCGCCCTACCTTGCTAACTGGCTCACTCTAGCTCTCACTAGCTAAAACCTAGTCACCCTCTCTACAGCTCTCTCTCTAACTGAGAAAAAAAACTAAACACACTGACTGCTCGGTTGGGTCCAATTGCTGTGGACCAGCACCTTGTGTTTCTATCTCTCTTCTCAACCGAGTCCCTGTTCGACGCGCCAATGTCAGGGGGGTACAAATAAACGTTTGTATACTCGGTATTATTGAGAATTCGGGCGAGAGAGAAAGAAACACCAAGGTAACACAACACGTGTTTTTATTTGGATATAACACAGAGCACTAGCCTATCTACATCTCCACACAATATATAACTAATAATAATCACCAGCGTGATGTCTACAAGACTACAAGACTACAATATACTACACCACTCCTCGCGCTGCGGCGCGAGGATCTCCTCGAGCGTAGTCTCCTCCTTCCGGTAGAGTCCCCTTTGTGTCCTGCTGCAGACGGGCGCACGTCTCCTCCTTGTGTGACGAGTCCCCGTTGTTGTCCTGGTGCGGACGGGCGCACGTCTCCTCCTTGTGTGACGAGTCCCCGTTTGTGTCCTGCTGCGGACGGGCGCACGTCT
Organism: Oratosquilla oratoria; assembly: GCF_046742065.1. Taxonomy (NCBI): domain Eukaryota; kingdom Metazoa; phylum Arthropoda; class Malacostraca; order Stomatopoda; family Squillidae; genus Oratosquilla; species Oratosquilla oratoria. Next base: position 17,608,296 of record NC_134803.1, on the reverse strand, counting down.
CCTCCTTGTGTGACGAGTCCCCTTTGTGTCCTGCTGCGGACGGGCGCACGTCTCCTCCTTGTGTGACGAGTCCCCTTTGTGTCCTGCTGCGGACGGGCGCACGTCTCCTCCTTGTGTCCTGCTCCTCGTGGTCTCCTTTGTGTCCCGGTGCCCTCCCTCCGTGGAACTGGGAGGGGAGGGGGGGGGGTCCGCCCTCAACGGCAGACGGCCGTAAGGTGTGTGTGTGTGTCCTCCTTCTGTCCTTCCCTCTTATACATCCGGTAGGGTGAGGGAGAGTGGGTGGAGGCGATCTGCGCATGCGCGCAGCAGTAGACCTCGTGTAGGGACAGTTGGCAACACTGAAGCCAAGCATGACCTCACGCCACCTTTCGGCCGGTCAGGTGTGCTGGGTCACCAAGCTACGTTCTCGGGCCAAATCACGTGGTCGACGTCCGCGCCGACAGCCCTCTAAGTCTCGTCAAGTGACCCACGTGACAGTAGTACAGTACCGACCAGCGCACAAACAACATCACGTCCAGTCTTCTAGCCGTCCCATCGAGCCTCGCCGTCATCATCTGCTACCGCCTCGCTGACGTTATGCTCCACGTCCAGCTACAACCATAAGCTCCACTAAGCTGTGGCCTTAGTCCGAGCTTCACCTATATTTCTCATGTGACGCTTCTAGTGCCGCACCTTGTGGCTAATTACAAAAAGAGAGAGATTAGATATTTTGTGTTGATTTTCATTTGTCCTGCCGTTGTTCCGAACTAAAACTACTACAAATGCTTTACCCTTTTTCTGGTATGGGCCAGTAGATTACTGTGCGCTAGCGCAACGTTCGTCAACTGGATAAAACCGAATATTTTATTTTACAGTGTTTATATGCCAAATTTTATTAAGCATTTCATCTTCTTGCAAAATATGACAAATATAAAAGTATGCTGGAAAGGCAAATTGCATAATGTGAGGAAACTTGTTACTTGCAATATTCTGACAAGATTTTCCTTTGTTATGACGTAGACAGTTGACTGCGCGACAGTAACAAGGGTTGGGAGTGGGTGAAGGAATAGAGGGCACTTTGAATTCATTGATATAGTTACGTTAAAGTACTTACAGAATGGCAAATATGTTTACATACAATAGAATTAGTTTTCGTGGATGAACAAACGTGTGATATTAACTGGAAAATTATTTCATTTATTTACACATGATTGGGTGTGAAAGAAAACATTATTTCATTCACCAGTTTGAGAGCATGCACTTTATGATTTTGATGGAATGTGTGTATATATATGTGTATATGCGTAAGTAACCACTAGGAAAGGAAACTAACGAAGCAGAGCGCTTTCGTATAATTACATCTTCAGTGCAGATACAAAGAAGGAATTATTAATTCCTTCTTTGTATCTGCACTGAAGACGTAATTATACGAAAGCGCTCTGCTTCGTTAGTTTACTTTTCCTAGTGGTTACTTACGCATTTGTGAACACGCTCCTAGTGTTTTTATTGCATATGTGTATACATATATATATATGCAAAGAAATCACAAAACACACGTGATGAAATATTTTTGCAGAAACCACCGGGAAATTGAAAAAACAGATACCGAACGTTTTCGTCTATTTAGACGAAAACGTTCGGTATCTGTTTTTTCAATTTCCCGGTGGTTTCTGCAAAAAAAAAATATATATATATATATATATATATATATATATATATATATATATATATTTATATATATATATATGCAAAAATAATCACAATAACGCGTGACTTAATGATATCGCAGAAATGAATATTAGGATGAATCAACACAGATATAGTATAAGGACGGGGCAAATGTCTAGTGGGGTTTTTGTCCATGTAAGTGACAATAACCATAGTATTGACTGGGACAATGTTAACAAAATTGTTGTTTGTAATTCTGTTTTAGACAGAAACATCATTGAATTCAGTTTTATAAAGAGCAATTTTGTTACAATATCAACTTGAGTTTAAGTTATTTAAGCTAGATAATTTCATAATTAATAGGATAGTAAAGCAGTACCATGGCTCCTAATTGTGCCAGATGTCCTGTGGACGTTTCGACCACATGGTTATGCTCCCTTGTATTTGCTGTTTTATTGTTTTATTATTACTTTTACTAATTCCATTTGTAAATGAATGTGTATGTATGTATATTGTACGAAACTTTTATGTGGCTATAACCTTCCCCAGTTTTCTTATTTCTGTATAGATATTGTGTTCTATTTCTCTTTCATGTATTCTGAGGATGTCGGAATAGACGAAAACGTTTAGTATTCCGACTTTATTTTCCCTGTGGTTTCTGCAATATATATATATATATATATATATATATATATATATATATATATATATATATATATATATATATATATATATATATATATATATATATATTGTAACGTAATATTAGATATTACGTCATATGTGTAATTATGTTATAGAATTGTGTTCCTTTGTATTACATAACTATGTTCATATTTCTTGTCTATGTATGTATTGTAACAATGTTAAGTAGTAACGCCCGTCCACTATATGTAATCTTGCCTACGTGCGGAGAAAGGTGCGCACTCTTGTAGAACAAACAGACAAGCGAAATCCTGAATAGTTCGGAGCGCACAGATTTGACAGTTACTAAATAAGTAGATTGTTCAAGCGAGTCGAGGGTCTTAAAACTACCCATGTTGACGTGTGTTAACTTACCCTCCCCCCCTTTGCGCTCACCCGCACCCTTCACCGGAAGTATCCCGCTTCCGGTCCAATGGTATATAAGCGGTGGAAATCACTCACACCTTGTCATTTCCCGCATATTGATCTCTTGATAAAAATACAAGTTTGGACTCATGAGACGATTGGTGGGAAGTGAACACCCTTTTTGCCTACATTACGTGTCTTATATACATTGTATTGCATTATACTTATATTTGTACTTATTACTTATTTTGATACATGTTACTGATCTCTTTGTACTTAGTACCATATTGTATGTATCGTGTGTTTCTTATTTGAACGATACTTTCCATATTCTTATAATCATTTAACGGTCCCATTGACCCACCTGCCCATTCTCTTTTGTGTTGATTGCCTGTAAATATTTTCCATGATATTAATAATTTCGTTTACTAGTTTTATCGCTAGTTTAATATTCCTTTCCTGGAATCTTCTTTGTTACCTTTACTTCTAGTCTTACGAATTATCTAGGCCCTGACCAGATAGTTCAGTCCTACAGTGGCTTCTAGAAGTGAGCTGGTTCTTAAGCACTTATCCGTTATACGTAACGTCTCTTCACATAACCAGCCCGTCCCGTAACAAAGTGGCGACCTTGCCAGGATATTTTATCAGGTATTTAACACATTCTTTTAGAGATGGATGATATAATTCAAGAATTCGTTCAAAATCCCAAGGTAAGTTTCTTAAAGAAACAAACTAGACACTTTGATAGAGATAGGCAAGCACTTTGGAGTAGACATTGATACAAGTTTGCGAAAGAAAAAATTTCTTCAGGAACTCGTTGAAAATCTGATCGAAGATATCTTATCTCCAGAAGAGGTTAAAGCTATACAAATTCCTTCAAATAGGTTAGAAATAGAGGCACGACTAACCGAACTTAAGATTAAGGAGATTGAATTAAAGGTCAGGAGAGTAGAAATTGAGGAGGAAGCTAAATTGAAACAAATGCAAATTGAGGCAGAACTTAAAGCTAGAGAGGAGGAAGCTAAACTGAAACAAATGAAAATTGAGGCAGAATTTAAAGCTAGAGAAGAGGAAGCTAAAGTGAAACAAATAGCAAGAGAGGACGAAACTAAAGTCAAATTGGCAGAGTTAGAATTAAAGAAGGCAGAAGTAGAAGCTAGGATTGTTGATAGACAACCCGTAGTTCAGGAAGGTCATATAGATATTTCCAAGTATGTAAAACTTTTACCCCAATTTTCAGAAGGAGAGCCAGAAATTTTCTTTCTTCAGTGGGAAAAATTGGCGCAACAGTTACAAATCCCTAAAGAAAATTGGCCATTAATCATTCAAACACAATTTAAGGGTAAGGCTCAGCAAATTTATACTTCTCTTTCAGAAGCAGAAAGCGAGTATGATAATATGAAAGCTTGTATTTTAAAAGCTTATGAACTAATACCAGAGGCCTATAGACAGAAATTCCGTAATTATAGGAAAACACCTCAGTTAACATACGTAGAATATGCGGCTCAACAAGAGAGGTTATTCAATAGGTGGTGTTTGGCTAGTGAAACGGACACCTTAAATAGACTTAAACAGTTGATTTTATTGGAGCAGTTTAAGAATACCTTAGAGACAGATCTTAGGATTTTTATAGATGATCATGTTCCCGAAACTTTAACTAAAGCTGCTGTATTGGCTGACGAGTTCACACTAAATCATAAACCTAAGTCAAGACAAATGGAATCCCAAAAGTCAAAGTCATATATTCCAGATTCAACAAAATACTCTGATCCTTGGTCCCCAAAGAAACCCTTTGAAAATCAGTCTAGCCCATCACATTCCAGTTACAGGTCTGATTTTAACCAATATCCTCCAAACCAACCTTGGCAAAGAATGGAAAGGTTTAAGACTAATCCCCCTGTAACTTGTTCATATTGTAAAAAGGCTGGCCATCACATTTCAAATTGCAGAAAGAGACTGGCACCCTCATTCTCCAATAAGACACCAACTCTTGTAAGTAATATAAAATCAGATAATTCAAAATCCTCTATTCAGGATAAACTACCAAAGAAGCCGGTATTGTCAAGTAATGTAGAACCCCCCTCATCAGATCATGATCCTTGTTTCAAACCATTTGTATCTTCAGGAACTATATCTCATAGTAGTAGTTCACAACAATATCCTATTTCCATACTCCGAGACACAGGAGCAAAGCAAAGTCTGATTTTAAATTCTGTCTTGCAGAATCTGGGTGAGTCATATACAGGTTATGATATATTGATAGAAGGAGTTGGAGGAATTGTAAAATGTCCATTACATAATGTTTTCTTGCGGTCTGATTTAACAACCGGAATGGTTAAAGTAGCAGTAGTAGACTCTCTTCCCATAGTAGGAATATCCTTATTGTTGGCCAATGACATCGCTGGAAGCAAAGTCATTTCTCCTTTAATAACAAATAACCCTAAGACCTCAGTAGAACCTTCAGATAACTTACAGTTGTTTCCCGCTTGTGCTGTAACCAGATCTCAGTACAAGAAATCTGAAGAGGAGACCTATAATTTAGAATCCCTATTCTCCCAAACTGACCCATCTTCTTCTTCACCAGTTTCTCTATCTAGAGCAGAATTAATCAAAGAACAGAAGTCAGATCCTTCTCTTAAAAATTTGTACGAGTTTGTTTCATCTCCAGAAGAAGTTGAAAATATGTCACGAGGTTTCTATATAGAAAACGGAGTCCTAATGCGAAAATGGAGAGCATCCACCGCAACCGCTGACCAGCCATGGCAAGTAAGGAATCAAATAGTCCTCCTTCTTGGTTTCAGGAATAATGTTCTAAAATTGGCTCATGATACTCCCTTAGCAGGTCACTTAGGGGTAAGAAAGACCTTGTTCAACATAACCCAACATTTCCATTGGCCCACGGTTGTCAAAGATGTTGCCCAATATTGTAAAACATGTCATACATGTCAACTTGTAGGTAAGCCCAACCAGAAAATTGTAGAAGGTCCACTCCATCCCATTCCTTTAATGGAAGAGCCATTTAAAAAAATTCTTATTGACTGTGTAGGACCTTTACATCCTTCTAGTAAAGGAAATCAGTACATTCTCACAATCATGTGTATGAGCACTCGTTTTCCAGAAGCAATTCCTTTGAAAAATATTAAAGCTCAAAACAT
>NC_134803.1:17502444-17597444 GCF_046742065.1 Oratosquilla oratoria | reverse complement strand
GGAATGAGTATAGAGGGAGAGGAACACGGCAAGGGTGGATTATATAAGCTGTTAATTTTCTGAAACTGTATGTACTTTGAGAATGTCCTGGTAAGGACGAAACGTCAGTGAATAAAACTCCAACTGTTCTCTGTGTTTAACTCACCGCCCTTCCACTCATTTGTCTTCCACACTTATATATATATATATATATATATATATATATATATATATATATATATATATATATATGTATAATATATATATATATACAATATATATATATATATATATATATATTAATTATTTCTTTGTCGCGGCTCGTGCCGCTTGAATTTTTTTTATCGGCTTAAGAAACCTGCACAGCGAAGCTATAATAATAATCCCATACCACACTCCTGGTCATATGGCCACTTCCCGAAGGTTGAGTGTGGTTGGAATTTTCCGCCAGAATCATCAGAAATTTAAAACTCCCGGCTCTGTGCAGGCATGCGCACTGTCGACCCCACCTCCCCCTCCCTTCTTAGCCTGAGTCGTCACTTCAATGAGAAATGAAGGCTTCGCCTGTGGGAGGAGGGAGGGACCCTAAATCTGTGCAGATTTCTTGAGCCGATAGAAACAATTTAAGCGGCACGAGCCGTGACAAAGAAATATTATCGGCTGAAAGAAACCTGCACAGCGAAGCTATGCATGAGACGAGGACCGGTGGGAGGAGAGGTGAAGCCTGATTCAAACCGTTATTACGTGTGTCTTTCCTATGGGAGATTTATTCATTTTATCACTCAGTAGAGGGGAGAAAAGAAACGTCAAGTACCCATACCGAAGAATGTGACATGCACAACATTGCACTGTTCACACAATGCGTAAATTATACGAAAATCGTATCCTGTTCAGCGGTTCCTGGGCCCCTCCCCACTCCTCGGTCGCCCTTTGCCCCCCCACCCCCCCACTTTTTTTTTTTTTTTTTTTTTTTTTTTTTTTTTTTTTTTTTTTTTTTTTTTTTTTTTTTTTTTTTTTTTTTTTTTTTTTTGAGATGAGAGGGGTGGAGCCGTTTCCATGGCGACACATGGGACAGGGGCGACCGAGTGGTAGAGACACCGTGTCCCCAAGGGAGTCGTCGATGTCCAGCCCCTAGGTCCCACACCCGCTCCAGAGTGGGTGTGGAGAAACGACAGCGATGCCACGAAGTCCCTGATGCTGTGGGCGTGCGGGGCATGGCCCGGGTCGGCTCTCTCCAAAATGCGGCAAGGCAGGTGCGCCCGGGACCTCGGGGTTAGGGGAATCCTAAATTTCGAGTTGTAGAAGAGATGATCCTCGGAAATCTCTTCCGTGTGCTCCACGTAGTCTTCGAACGCACGGACCGGGCGCAGCGGATGTGGGCGTCCTCCCTCCCGGAAGGATTGTATTCTGAGAGGGCCAATCATGTCCGCTCGGCCGTTCCTGGCCAGGAATGTTGGTGATGGAGAGAGGGTTAGGGCCGAGCTGTCCTCCTCCAGTTTGGAGAAGGACGGGTGGCGGGTGATTGCCGCCAGCTGTGAAGCCCTGTAGTCCGTAGTCAAGGCGAGCAGAAAGACGACACGTTGAGGGAAGTGTTCTTCCTCCATAATGGCCTTTTCGAACGCCAGGTACTGCAGAAGACGATGTAAGGACCAGGCCAGGACCGGTTGATGTCTCGGCTCTCTCGAGGCGCTGATCCCCTTCATTAGGAGGGTTCGCGCCCTCTGTGGCACTCGGATGTTCATGCTAAAGCATAGCGGATCAGTGAGGGCTGTATAGTGAGGCAAGATAGTCGCCGGTGCCCTGTTGGTGGAGTCAGCCAGCCAAGTCAGGAAGTCCAGAACCGTGCTGGCGGAGATGGTCACCATCGTGTGTCTCCGAAGGCAGTTCCGAAATCTCCGTCCGCAGGACCCACACTGCCGCACTGAGGACGGAAGGTGAGTTCTGAGCATCTTGTCTGCTGCCTCTGTAGAGAAGAGTTGGCTGTGAGCTATCCGTAGAAACTCCAAGTATCAAGTTGGAGTGAAGTTTGGAGAGGTGCGGTAAGGCTGTTGGCTAGACAGGCTGACCCCAGTAGAAGGGGAGAAGGGCCCCATCTCATTAGCTCCCCGAACCACGGCTGGGTTGGCCAGTAGGGAGCTATCAGGAGGACCTGACCCTTGAAGGACCTGAGGGTCTGCATCACCTTCAGGAGGACCGGTGTCGCTGGAGGAGGAAAATGAATACGTACTTCCAGGTGTTCCAGTCCTCCGTGAAGGCGTCTGGGCCTCCTGTGCGTGTCCTTTGGATGCAGGTGAGGTAGAGGGGGAGCTGGGTCGTGTTTGAGGAAGCAAACAGGTCCACCTCTGGGGTGCCGTAGCGGAGGGAGAACGACTCGAACACTTGTGGGCGTAGTTGCCACACCATGGAGGTCTCCTGAAACCTGGATAGAGCGTCCGCTCAGTCGTTCTCCCGGCCCGGAACATACTTCGCCGAGAGTGATATGGCCCTGCGTGATGCCTCGGCGAAGATGTCTTCCGACAGGGCTAGGAGTGGACCTGGTCGGTCCGTACCTTGCCTCTGCACGCACTGTACTGCCGTCACATTGTCTATGTCCAAGCGGACGCTCATGCAGGAGAATTCGGGGTGTCGCTCGAGTCATTCTTTCACCACTATCAGCTCCCGAAGGTTGATGTGTAGTGACCTTCTATCTTCCGACCATCCCCGGCAAGCTTGATGTCTCCAGCTCGACTGGAAGCCCCAACCCATGTCCGAGGCGTCCGCCGCTCCTGCCATTCGAGGTGAGGGCGGGGACTATGGGACCGACCGGCGTAGGGCCCCCGACCGAAGCCAGGGACGCAACAAGCTGTGGAGTGCTGAGGGTACCGGCCCGGGCAGGTCGCGCGGGAGGAGCAGTATGCTCCTGTCGACCTCCCGTACCAGCCGTCGGCGCCCCAAGCGGCTCAGTGGGAGGGCCGGGGTCGCGAAGTTGAGCTACCCCCCCCCCCCGAAGTGCTGACCGGACCTGAGCCACCGACACCGTATTGAATCGCAGGGCTTTCAAGAATTTGTTCAGAGCGCTCAGGTTCATAGCCAGTCTCGTTTTCCTGGGCCTTTTTTGGTATGGTAAAGAGAATCAAATTAGTAGGGCAAGGTGGATCTCGATCCCCGTAGGGTGTAGTGAAGTCACAAAATCGATTGTAGAACGTATAACAACATACATGCGAGGCCGAGGTCGTTTCCTGGGTGAAGACGTTCCCTGAGCGTCTCCCGCTAAGACGGGCCTGGACCCTCGGTATGTATCCAACTCACCCCAAGTCTTCCCGCGGGAAGTCCTCAAAGCCCGTGGCGAGCGTCCTCATTCAATAGTGTGCTATGGCAGTTTGTGACGTCTCATCACCCACAAGCTGACTTCCATATGTTTGATACCTAGTGACATCATGTGATTATACTGTGACGTCATAGGATCGCCTCGTGACGTCACAGGGACACAAACTGACGTCACAGGGACACAAACTGACGTCATAGGACTACATCGTGACGTCATTTTATCACATAGTGACGTCATCTTATCACACCGTGGCATCACTTTATCGCATATTGATGTTACCTGATCACATCGTGAGCTATTATCACATCGTGGCATCATGTAATCATATCGTGACGACACCAACAAAATGACGTCACAGGACCCCCATCGTGACGTCATATGTTTTCATTGTAATTCCACTGGACCATACAGTAATGATACAGAATTAGTGATGCCACATGGTCACATCGTGATGCCACAGGGTTACATCACGACGTCACAGGGTCACATTGTGATGTCACTAAAACACATCGTGACATCCAAGAATCATATAGTGACTTCAAAGGATCACTGACGTCACAGGATCACATTGTGATATAGCGAGGTGTCATTTCCTGGGTGCCTGGACAGCCTAGTAGGGCGGAGTCCAGATCGAGACGTCAAATGATGTCATTCAGGTGATGAGAGGACCCCGTACTGAAAAGCGTTTCCACCAGGCGAGACCCCCTCTTTGCTGAATAAAATCCCTCGCCGCTACACAAGGGGGAGGCATGTAAGGTCATACCATGAGAAGGGGCGGATCTCGTAAGAGTCCGTCGTGGTAGGAGGATAAGGTAAAGATGAACGGAGGTGGTCCTCCACCCCGTCCCCCAACCCGACAGTCGTCTGATTGGGGGGGGGGGGGGTTCCTCATGAGAGGGGCCTTTCAGTCCTATACCCGCCGCCGTCGCGGAGGGGCGGAGGGAAGGACCAGGAGGGAGTGTGGGAGGTGGGGCCGGAGCCGGAGGCTCGTTAGAAGGCTGCTCTAGAGAGGGGGGGGATGCTCTGGTCTGCGCGGCCTGAAAGGCCGGATAGCGAGATAGGGCAGAGTCGAAGACGGGGCCTATCAGGGACGGAAGGAGGGTGGTGCCGTGACCGGGATGTGGAGGGTGTGGACGAGCTGAGCGTCCTAGGCCTCTTAGGAGAGATAGAACTCTTTCTCGAGCGGGACTTCCTGTTGGGTCTACGTGAGCGGCTCCGGGAGGAAGGTGGGCTCACGGACCCGCCCGAAAAGGCAAGCCGAAATGTGTTAGAGGGCCACGGCCTGAGTCTTGGCTTTGGCCTGGGACTGGGCCTGTGCATGGGCTTGGGCATGGGCCTGGGCCTGAGCCTGGGCTTCGGCCTCGGACTGGGCTCAGGCTTCGGCCTCGGCCTAGGCTTCGGCTTCGGCCTGGGCCTGAGCCTGGGCCTCGGCCTCGGCCTGGGCTCCGGCTTCGGCCTGGGCTTCGGCCTCGGCCTGGGTTCCGGCTTCGGCCTGAGCCTGAGCCTGGGCTTCGGCCTCGGCCTGGGTTCCGGCTTCGGCCTGGGCTTCGGCCTGGGCCTGAGCATGGGCCTGTGCCTGGTCCTGGGCTTCGGTCTGGGCCTGGGCCTGGGCCTGGGCCTGGGCCTGGGCCTGGGCCTGGGCCTGGGCCTGGGCCTGGGCCTGGGCCTGGGCCTGGGCCTGGGCCTGGGCCTGGGCCTGGGCCTGGGCCTGGGCCTGGGCCTGGGCCTGGGCCTGGGCCTGGGCCTGGGCCTGGGCCTGGGCCTGGGCCTGGGCCTGGGCCTGGGCTTGGGCCTCGGCCTGGGTCTGGGGCCTCGGCTTCGGCCTGTGCCCTGGCCTGGTCCTTGGCCTCGGCCTGGGTCTCGACCTGGGTCTGGACCTGGGGCTGCCGAGAGGCCTCATGACCCTCGGGGGCGCCACCCTCCGTATCATAAGACACGTCCCCCTGTCCTCCGAGAGGACCCGGGTTGTTTACCAGGGACTCTGAGACGGGGACGGATTGCGAGCGTATAAGGTCAAAGTCTACGCCTAGGGCCTGACGAAGCAAGCCGTGAGGCGTTAGAGGACCATTGATGGTCGGAGGTATGGGGCTGCCGAGAGGCCTGATTACCCTCGGGGGCGCCACCCTCCGTATCATAAGACACGTCCCCCTGTTCTCCGAGAGGTCCGGGTTCTTACCATGGACGATCCGAAGACGTATGGGGAAAGGATTACGAGTGGAAAATGTCAAAGTCCGCGCCTAGGGCCTGACGATGCTAGCCGTGAGGCGTTAGAGGACCATTGATGGTCGGAGGTATGGGGCTGCCGAGAGGCCTGATGACCCTCGGTGGCACCACCCTCCGTACCATAAGACACGTCCCCCTGTCCTTCGAGAGGCCCGGGTTCTTACCATGGATGACCCGAAGACGTATGGGGAACGGATTACGAGTGGAAAAGGTCAAAGTCCACGCCTAGGGCCTGACGATGCAAGCCGTGAGGCGTTAGAGGACCATTGATGGTCGGAGGTATGAGGCTACCGAGAGGCTTAATGACCCTCGGGGGCGCCACCCTCCGTACCATAAGACACGTCCCCCTATCCTCCGAGAGGACCCGGGTTGTTTACCAGGGACGACTCGGAGACGGGGACGGATTGCGAGCGTATAAGGTCAAGTCTACGCCTAGGGCCTGACGATGCAAGCCGTGAGGCGTTAGAGGACCATTGATCGTAGGAGGTATGGGGCCGCCGAAAGGCCAGACCACCCCCGGGGGCGCCCCCCTCCGCACCACCAGACTCGCAGCAATGGGCACAAACCGGACCAAATAGATTTAAGAAGGCAACAACTGGTTCACTAATAGGGTGGTCGAAGAATGGGACAAACCGGCAACCATGCAGAGAGCGCTGAAACTATCAGTTGATTAACAAGCAGGAAACAGACTCACCGGCAAAAAAAAAAAAAAAAAAAAAAAAAAGGCCGGCAGCCGGTATACCGCTCAGTCCGTTTTTTGCGCTAGAAGTGACGACTCAGGCGAGCCGGCTAAGAAGGGAGGGGTAGGGAGGGGTAGGTGGGATCGACAATGCGCATGCCTGCACTGAGCCGGGAATTTTAAATTTCTGATGATTCTGGCGGAAAATTCCAACCACACTCAACCTTCGGGAAGTGGCCACATGACCAGGAGTGTGGTATGGGATTATCGCTATAGCTTCGCTGTGCAGGTTTCTTTCAGCCGATAAATATGTGTGTGTGTGTGTGTGTGTGTGTGTGTGTGTGTGTGTGTGTGTGTGTGTGTGTGTGTGTGTGTGTGTGTGTGTGTGTGTGTGTGTGTGCATGTGTGTGTGTGTGTGTGTGTGTGTGTGTGTATGTGTGTGTGTGTGTGTGTGTGTGTGTGTGTGTGTGTGTGTGTGTGTGTGTGTGTGTGTGTGTGTGTGTGTGTGTGTGTGTGTGTGTGTGTGTGATTGTGTGCATTTACCGAGTTGTATTTACCTAGTTGTATTTTACGGGAAGGGGAGCTATGCTCGTGGGGTCCCGTCTTCATATCTCATTTTATCTAAACTATTTTTAAATTCATGTATTGTTTTTGCACACACCACTTTCTCATCTAACTTGTTCCAACTGTCTATTACTCTGTGAGGAAAGCTGTTCTTTTTCACACCTCTTCTATAGCTGTCTTTCTTGATTTTCTTCCCGTGCCCTCTTGTATTTCTATCATCCCATTTTATAAGATTCTCTCTATCAATAATTTCTATGCCTTTCATGATTCTGTAAATAGCTATCAAATCTCCTCTCTCTCTTCTTTGCTCTAGTGTCTGCAGTTCAAGTTTTGCTAGTCTCTCTTCATATGATAGTTTTGAGAGTGTTGGTGCCAATTTTGTAATTGCTCTTTGTATTCTTTCAAGTTTTTTTTATACATTTTTTTGTTCTAGGTGACCACATCGTTGCAGCATATTCCAATCTTGGTCTTATCAGAGTGATTAGAATTTTCTTCACCATTTCTTCATCCAGGTATGTAAATGCCACTAATTGTTCTTATTAAATTATGAGTTTCTCCAAAAATCTTATTTATATGTTTCTCAGGTGACATATTATTCATAACAATGACTCCCAGGTCCTTCTCATTTTCTACTTTTTTTATTCCTTCTTCTCCCAATTTATATGATCCTGTTATTCTGTTTTTGCTTTTTCAAAATTCCATTATACAGGTACTACACTTTTTAGTGTTAAACTCCATCTCCCACTTCCTACTCCATTCCCATACTTTATTGAGAGCACTCTGTAGTGACTCACAATCTTCTTCCGTGTTCACTTTTTTTTAATTGTTTTGCATCATCTGCAAAGAAGCTCATATAACTTTCAATTTCTTCATCCATATCATTAATATATATAGCAAACATTATTGGGGCCAGAACTGTTCCTTGTGGAACACCGCTTATTACGTCATCCCATTTTGAGTGTTTGTCTCTTATCACTACTCTCATTTTTCTTTCTTGCAAGAAGTCTTCCATCCATTTAAGCAGTTTGCCCTGTATTCCTCCTTCAGTTTCTAATTTCTTAAGCAACTTCTTATGTGGTACTTTGTCAAAAGCTTTTTTTAGGTCTAGAAATGCACAATCAGCCCATCCATCTCTTTCTTGTATTATAATTATTAGCCTTGAATAGAGACATATTAAATTAGTGACGTGTGTGTGTGTGTGTGTGTGTGTGTGTGTGTGTGTGTGTGTGTGTGTGTGTGTGTGTGTGTGTGTGTGTGTGTGTGTGTGTGTGTGTGTGTGTGTGTGTGTGTGTGTGTGTGTGTGTGTGTGTGTGTGTGTGTGTGTGTGTGTGTGTGTGTGTGTGTGTGTGTGTGTGTGTGTGTGTGTGTGTGTGTGTGTGTGTGTGTGTGTGTGTGTGTGTGTGTGTGTGTGTGTTCCGACTGTCGTCCCCAGATTCGAACCGGGCTCGTGAAATCACGGCGCCATCGCCTTACCGACTGTGCTATCTTGTGTGCGTGTGTGTGTGTGTGTGTGTGTGTGTGTGTGTGTGTGTGTGTGTGTGTGTGTGTGTGTGTGTGTGTGTGTGTGTGTGCGTGTGTGTGTGTGTGTGTGTGTGTGTGTGTGTGTGTGTGTGTGTGTGTGTGTGTGTGTGTGTGTGTGTGTGTGTGTGTGTGTGTGTGTGTGTGTGTGTGTGTGTGTGTGTGTTATTGGGACCAGTACTGTTCCTTGTGGAACTCCACTAATCACCTCATCCCAATTGGAATGTTTGTCTCTTACACATTTTCCTTTCTTGCAAGAAGTCTTCCATCCACTTAAGTAGTTTGCCCTGTATTTCTTATGTGGCACCTTATCAAAGGTTTTGTCAGGTCTACAAAGGAAATATCAGCCCATCCATCTCTTTCCTGTATTATATCTATTAGTCTTGAATAGAAACACATCAAATTTATGACACATGATCTTCCTTGTCTAAATCCAAACTGCCTCATGTTTAGTACATTTTTTTTCTTCAAATGCTTTACCCATCTAATTTTGATAATTCTTTCACAAATGTTTGCTACCGTACTTGAGACCAGTCTATAGTTTGTAGGGTCTTCTTTGTTTCCCCTCTTATACATTGGTACTATATTTGCTCTTTTCCAATCTCCTAGAACTTTTCCTTCCTTCAATGAACTGCCAATAAGACTTTGTATTTTGTCTGTTAGTTCGTCCCTGCATTCTCTCAATATCCAATTTGCCATTTCATCTGGATCATGCGATTTTCTGACATTGAGATTACTCAAGTGATTTATCATTTCATTCTTTGTTACTTCTATCTCTTTCATAGGGGGACTTTCTCCTCCCCACTCGACATCTCTAAGTTGTATGTTCTCCCTCGTAAACACTGATTTAAAATGCTTGTTCATAATTTCTGCCATTTCTATTTCCTGTGTATTCTATTCCTCCTTGTCGTAGTTTCACTAATTCTTGTTTGTTTTTCGGTTTGTTGTTTACAAATCTATAAAATAGTTTTGATTAATCTTTAAATTTTTCTATGACATCCTTTTTTGTATTTTCTCTTTTCTCCTCTGCGCATATGTACATATTGGTTTCTATAACCGGTCTATATTTTCCATTTTTCTTGTCTTTTGTCTTTCCTCCATTTTATCCAAGCTTTATCCTTTTTATCTTTTAACTCTCTACATCTTTTGTTTTACCAACATTTTACATATCCTTTTTCTTGTTTTTGTCTTGGAACATACCTTTCCACTCCTTTATCAATTTTTGTCCAAATATTCCTTTTCTCTTCTACTGTTGTTTCCTCTTTGTGTGTCCTTTCCCAGTCTGCTTTTTGAAAGAATTCTCTTATTTTGTCTTTTTTTTCCATACATCCATCTTCCCTTTCTATATTCGTTTTTTCTCATGTATTTTTCCTCATTTAGTTCCAGTTCAACCAAAATGTGGTCACTTTTACTTATTAGCGTCTTATATTCAATCTTGTCCACTATTTCGAGTTCTGATGTGATTATTAGGTCCAGTCTCAATAGGTTTTTTTTTTCTATACCCAGTATTCTCTTGTATCCATTGCATCATTGTGCGTTCTATAATCATATCAAGTAGTACATTTCCCCATAGGTCGTCTCCACCCTTCAATGTCGTCTCTTCCCAGCAGATTTCTTTACAATTAAAGTTACCCATTATAACTCTTCTTCCCCCATCTTCCATTATCTTATTTAGTGTTATCCTTGTGTCTTCTAACATATTTTTGTGTTCTCTCTCTTCCCACGTGGCCGTTTTAGGAGGCACATAATTTACCACAAACTTCCTGCTCTTCCCATCCCTGTCCTCTACTTCCATCATAATCATCTCTACTCTATTCTTTCCATATGTGATATTACTCACTTTTATATCCTTCTTAATCAGGAACATAACTCCACCCCTTGTTTTACTTCCCTGTTTCTAATCCAATAATTATATGCACCATGTTCTACACTGTTGGGTGTTAGTGGACCTTTCAATTTTGTCTCAACAACTCCCATTATGTCCGGTTGTTTTTCGTTTAGGTAATCATAAAGTTCGTTCAAGCCTGTTATTAAGCCATCTATGTTTGTGTAAGACACTTTTAATTTTCTGCTACTTCCATCGTGTTTTCTGTTTCCTTTCCGTTTTTCTCTCCTATGAACCATTTTCTCACTTTCATATTCACTACTCTTCAATAGAATTGATCTTTTTCTGACTCTGTTCTTTTCTCGTTTTTTTTTTTTTTTTTTTTTTTAGCTTCTAGTCTTTTTGTTTTCTCATCCTCTTTTTCCTCTTTATGCATTTCTCTTTTTATCCATATACATACATATACCAAGGCTTTTTCCCCCTTCCAAGGGAGGTAGCCAAAAAGGGAAAGGCATAAAAACACTCCCACCCATTTCATCCCTAAATACACTCCACACCCCTCCCACCCTTCCTCTCATCTGAGCACCTCCTGGATGACGGGTCATCCCTGCACCCTGCCCACCGCCCTAGGTCAGAAGCAGTGTCGCAAGACACAGTACATCCACAGCAAGGCCGCTTCATTTAATCGGCGACCCCCCCTCTCCATCCCCCTTTGCATATAAGGCGAGGACGGGGAGAAATCCCTTCGGGCTGCGTCAAAATTTACTCACACATACTACCCCACCCACCCCCCGCCCATTCCTCCTCATGCAGTCACAACATCATCCATATACAACCATTCTCCACTCACCTCTGTCTTCCGTCCTCTCCCTTCCTTCCTCAACAGACATTCCCCTCTTCCCCAAAGCCCCCTTCACCCCATCCATCCACCTCATCCTAGGACGTCCCCTCATGTTCACTCCCTCCACATCTGCCTTCCATACCTCTTTTACTAGTCTTTCTTCACTCATTCTTTCCATGTGTCCAAACCACCCCAATATTCTTTCATCAACCCTATCTCCCAAATCCCTTTCCACCCCCGTTCTCCTCCTCACCTCCTCATTTCTCACTCTATCTAGCCTAGTAACCCCCACCATACTTCTCAGACACCTCATCTCAAACACATTCAAACTCCTTCTCTCTTCTTCTCTTATGTTCCACGTTTCTGCCCCATACAGTGCTGTTGGCACAATCACTCCTTCATACAGTCTCCTCTTCGCATCCATTCCCAAATGTCTATTCCTCATTACACTCTTTAAACCACCAAGGCATTTACTCGCTTCTCTCAATCTACATTCTACCTCCACCTTCACTCCACCTTTTCCTGCTACACTTGCACCCAAGTATCTAAAACTATCCACTTCCTCCAGTCGCTCTCCCATAATGTTCACTTCCAGTCTACTGCCACTTTCACCCCTTGTACATCTCATCACCTTACTTTTACCCACATTTATCTTTAGCTTTCTTCTATCACATACTCTCCCAAACTCTGCCACCAGCTTCCTCAATCCCTCCTCTGACCCTGCCACAAGCGCAGTGTCGTCCGCAAACAACAGCTGGCTCACCTCCCACTTTTCTCCATTTTCTTTAACCATCTCCAATCCCTGACTCACTACCCTAGCATTCACCTCTCGCACCACCCCATCCATGTATAAGTTGAACAGCCAGGGCGACATAACGCATCCTTGACGAAGTCCCACCTTTACTTCAAACCACTCACTCTCTCCATTTCTAATCCTAACACATGCTCTACTACTCTCATAAAAACTCTTGACAGCTCCCAAAAGCTTTCCTCCTATCCCATAAATCTGCATAACCTCCCACAGTGCCTTTCTGTCTACCCTATCATAAGCCTTTTCCAGATCCATAAAAGCCCAAAAAACATCCTTCCCCTTTCCTATAGCTTTCTCACATATCTATCTTACCACAAAGATCTGATCTACACAACCTCTACCCGTCCTAAATCCACACTGTTCCTCACCAATTACTCCTTCTGTTCCTCTCCTAATCCTGTCAATTAAGATCCTCCCATAAGCCTTCCCTACTACACTCAACAGGCTAATCCCTCTGAAATTACTACATTCACACTTGTCCCCTTTTCCCTTGTAAAGAGGAACTATACAGGCACTTCTCCAGTCCTCCGGTACTCTACCCTCTCTCCAGCAAACATTAAATAACCTCACCAACCAGTCCACCATCACTGAACCTCCCTTTTTCAGACATTCTGCATGGCATCCATCCAGACCAGGTGCTTTACCTGCTTTCATCATCTTTACAACTGCCTTCACCTCATCCTTCCTTATTTCTCCTCCATTCTCCTCACTCATCACTCTCATTTTCTTCGCATTTCCCACTGCAGCTATCTTTCCTTCCCTATCCTCCTTCACATTCAGCAACTCCCTAAAATATTCTGCCCATCTTCCCCTCACTGCCATCTCTTCCATTATCATCTCTCCATCTGCACCTTTTACCTTTTCTTCCCTACTTGATTCGCCTCCTCTTCCACTCTTAATTTCTTTCCAAAACATCTTTTTATTACTTTCAAAATTTTCTGTCATACTCCTACCCCATTTCACATATGCTCTCCTCTTTGCCTCCTTTACCTTTTGCTTTACCTTTTCCCATACCTGTTTATATTGATCACTATCTGCTAGTTTCCCTGTTTTTTGCTAAGATATTCTCTGCTGTCGTTTGTGACCTGAATTTGATCTTAATTGGTCTGGTCCTATCTGTTTTATATTTCCCTAGTCTATATATTTTCCGTCTGGGGTATTGGCTGCATGTTATTGTGGCAGAGTAGCATGCAGTTGATACTTTAGGGTCTATATGAGGCGCCCCTACGGACCAGAGCCACACATCATTTTGTCTGTGATAGAGGAAAACTTTGTACAAAGAGAAATTATGACACTTTTATACTACGACTGTCCCTCCGTTATGCTGTCCCCCAGCCCCTTGTTACTGCCCTGTACCATTTCTCTGAATATTCATTTCCTTTTTTCGCCTACCTACCCTGTGGTGGGGGCAAAAGAATACTGCCACCAAGTATTTCCACTTGAGTCGTAAAAGGCGACAAAAAAAAAAGGGATGGGGGATGGGATTAGGAGTCCTACTACCTGTAGTCCCAAAGGGGATTTTCCTAAAAAAGAAAGTAAAGGCATAAGAGGGTCTGGGAGTCTTCCAACCAGTACCCTAAGGTTTGGATCTTTTAATGTACGTGGATGTGGTACAGATGAGAGTAAAAGGGAGGAGATAGGCACTATGTTTGTGAGAAGAAAGATTGATGTACTGGCTTTGAGTGAAACTAAAATGAAAGGAAAGGGCAACTGTGAGTTTGGGAGTGTAGCTGGGAGGTACTCAGGAGTGAAGAGGGGACGAAGGAGAGAAGGGGTGGCTATACTAGTAAGTGAAGAGATAAGTAAGCGGGTAGTGGAGTGGAAGGAGGTGTCATCAAGGTTGATGTGGATTAAGGTGAAGCTGGGAAAGGAGATGTGAGTTTTTGTAAGTGCGTATGGGCCTGGAAGTGAAAAGAGTGTAGAGGAAAAGGAGGCATTCTGGGTAGATATAAATGAGTCCATAGAGGGATTAGGGAGAAATGCCAATGTAGTTGCATTGGGAGACCTAAATGCTAGAGTAGGAAATGAACCAATTGACGGAGTGATTGGGAAGTATGGAGTTCCAGGTAGAAATTGTAGTGGAGAGTTGATGGTGGAGATGTGTCTTGAAAGAGAGTTGATGATAGCAAATACAGTGTTTAAGAAGAAAGTCAAGCATAAATACAAATGGGAGATGGTGGTGGATGGAAGGGTGGCAGATAGAGCATTAATGGACTATATAGTGGTGACCAGGAGTATGGTAGGAAGAGTTAAGGATGTACATGTTCTAAGGGGAGAGAGTGGGGGAATATCAGATCATTTCCTGGTGGAAGGTAAATTGAGAGTGGAGAATAGGTGGAGAAAGAGGAAAAGGGCAGAAGGTAGGGAGGTACTTAGAGTGAACTGCTTAAATGAGGAACAAAAGGAGAATGAGTATAAGAAGGAGTTGAGAGAGGAGTGGGAGAGAGTAAAGGATACAGTAGAACTAGGAGTGGAGGAGGAATGGGGATGGTTCAAGGAGGGAGTCATAAGGTGTGCAAAGATGATGTGTGGAACAAGGAGGGTGGGAGGAAATAGAAAGAAGGGTAGTGAGTGGTGGGATGAGGAACCAAAGAAGGGTGTAAAAGAGAAGAAGCAGGCATTCATAGAGTGGCTACAAATTAGGACGAGGGAATCGTATGTTAGGTACAAAGTAAAGAGAAAAGAAGTTAAGCATAAGATAAAGGAAGCAAAGAGGAGAGCAGATGTGAAATGGGGAATTAGTACGACACAAAATTTTGAACGTAATAAAAAGATGTTTTGGAAGGAAATTAAAAGAGGAAGAGGAGGCGAATCAAGTAGAGAAGAAAAGGTAAAAGGTGCAGATGGAGAGATGATAATGGAAAAGAAGGCAGTGAGAGGAAGGTGGGCAGAGTACTTTAGGGAGTTGCTAAATGTGAAGGAGGATAGGAAGGGAAAGGTAGATGCAGTGGGAAGTGCTAAGAAAATGAGAGTGATGAGTGAGGAAAATGGAGGAGAAATAAGGAAGGATGAAGTGAAAGCAGCCGTTAAGATGATGAGAGCAGGTAAGGCACCTGGGTTGGATGGATGCCATGCAAAATGTCTGAAGAAAGGAGGCACAGTTATGGTGGACTAGCTGGTGAGGTTATTTAATGTTTGTCTAAGAGAGGGTAGAGTGCCAGAGGACTGGAGGAGTGCCTGTATAGTTCCACTTTACAAAGGAAAAGGGGACAAGTGTAAGTGTAGTAGTTACAGAGGGATCAGCTTGTTGAGTGTAGTTGGGAAGGCTTATGGGAGGGTCTTGTTTGAGAGGATTAGGAGAGGAACAGTGTGGTTTTAGGACAGATAGGGGATGTGCAGATCAGATTTTTGTGGTAAGGCAGATATGTGAGAAAGCTATAGGAAAAGGTAAGAATGTTTTTTAGGGCTTATATGGATCTAGAAAAGGCTTACGACAGGGTAGACAGGAAGGCACTGTGGGAGGTACTGCAGATATATGGGATAGGAGGAAAGCTGTTAAGAGCAGTCAAGAGTTTTTATGAGAGTAGTAGAGCATTAAGGGTGAGAAACTGGAGGAAGTGGATAGTTTTAGATACTTGGGTGCGAATGTGACAGGAAAGGGAGGAGTGGGGGGTGGAGGTAGAATGTAGATTGAGAGAAGCGAGTGGATTAAAAAGTGAAATGAGAAATAGACATCTGGGAATAGATGCTAAGAGGAGGTTATATGAGTGATTGTGCCAACAGCACTGTACGAGGCAGAAACATTGAACATGAGAGAGGAAGAGAGAAGGAGTTTGAATGTGTTTGAGATGAAAGGTCTGAGAAGTATGATGGGGGTTACTAGGCTAGACAGAGTGAGAAATGAGGAGGTGAGGAGGAGAACAGGGGTGGAAAGGGAGTTGGGAGATAGGGTTGATGAAAGAGTATTAGGATGGTTTGGAAACATGGAAAGAATGAGTGAAGAAAGACTAGTAAAAGAAGTGTGGAAGGTGGAAGGTGTGAATATGAGGGGGCGTCTTAGGATGAGATGGATGGATGGGGTGAAAGGGACTTTACAAAAGAGAGGAATGTCTGTAGAGGAAGGACGGGAGAGAACAGAAGATAGGGGTGAATGGAGAAGGGTTGTGTATAGATGAGGCTGTGATGCATGAGGGGGAGTGGGTGGGGATAGGGGTGAGGAAGTATGTATGAAAAAAATTGACGCAGCCCGAGGGGATTTCTCCCCGTCTTCTCCTTTTTTTGCATGAGGGGACGGAGAGGGGGGGTCGCCGAATTTATGAAGCGGCCTTGCTGTGGATGTGCTGTGTCTTGCAACACTCCTTCTGACCCAGGGCAGTGGACAGGATGCAGGGATGACCCGTCATCCAGGAGGTGTCAAGATGGGAGGGAGGGAGGAGGGTGAAGGGGAGTGGAATATATGGGAAATGATATGGATGGAAGTGATTTCTATGCCTTTTTCTTTTTTGGCTACCCCCCTGTGTAAGGGGAAAAAGTCTTTGGTATATGTATGTATGCTATATATTTCTTAAATTTCTTTCCCTTTTTCTTGTCCATCCTCTTGAACTACTTCCAATCTCTTGTTTAACTTTTCGTTTTTCTCTTTTACTCATGTGGTCCTATTTGGATCATACTTCTCTTCCATCCCTAATATAATTATACATTTCTTTTTATCCGCTAAGTCACTTACTATATTCTCCTTTTCTCTCATCACTTTAATAACTGTGTCCTTAGTTTGGTCTTTCATATGTTGTTTCACCATATCCGTAAATACAATTTTGTTGTTCTCTTGGACTTTTCTCCAATCCTGTGTTTCTTTTGCTATGGACTCTTTATTCTTCGTTTTTTTTTTTTTTTTTTTTTTTAAGTTTCTCCTCTAGATTTATTAGTCGAAATTAAATCCATAAATAGCTATCAAATCTCCTCTCTAGCTTCTTTGCTCTAGTGTAGTTCAAGTTTTGCTAGTCTCTCTTCATATGATAGTTTTGAGAGTGTTGATGCCAATTTTGTAATTGCTCTTTGTATTCTTTCAAGTTTTTTTATACATTTTTTTTTTTGTACTTGGTGACCACATTGTTGCTGCATATTCCAATCTTGGTGTGTGTGTGTGTGTGTGTGTGTGTGTGTGTGTGTGTGTGTGTGTGTGTGTGTGTGTGTGTGTGTGTGTGTGTGTGTGTGTGTGTGTGTGTATTTACCGAGTTGTATTTACCTAGTTGTATTTTACGGGAAGGGGAGCTATGCTCGTGGGGTCCCGTCTTCATATCTCATTTTATCTAAACTATTTTTAAATTCATGTATTGTTTTTGCACACACCACTTTCTCATCTAACTTGTTCCAACTGTCTATTACTATGTGAGGAAAGCTGTTCTTTTTCAGATCTCTTTTATAACTGTCTTTTTTTATTTTCTTTCCGTGTCCTCTTGTATTTCTATCATCCCATTTTATCAGATTCTCTCTATCAGTAATTTCTATGCCTTTCATGATTCTGTAAGTAGCTTTCAAATCTCCTCTCTCTCTTCTTTGCTCTAGTGTCTGCAGTTCAAGTTTTGCTAGTCTCTCTTCATATGATAGTTTTGAGAGTGTTGGTGCCAATTTTGTAATTGCTCTTTCTATTCTTTGTATTCTTTCAAGTTTTTTTAAACATTTTTTTGTACTTGGTGACCATATCGTTGCTGCATATTCCAATCTTGGTCTTATCAGGGTGATTAGAATTTTCTTCACCATTTCTTCATCCAGGTATGTAAATGCAACTTTGATTGTTCTTATTAAATTATAAGTTTCTCCAAAAATCTTATTTATATGTTTCTCAGGTGACATATTATTCATAACAATGACTCCCAGGTCCTTCTCATTTTCTACTTTTTTTATTCCTTCTTCTCCCAATTTATATGATCCTGTTATTCTGTTTTTGCTTTTTCAAAATTCCATTATACTACACTTTTTTGTATTGAACTCCATCTCCCACTTCCTACTACATTCCTGTACTTTATTTAGATCACTCTGTAGTGATTCACAATCTTCTTCCGTGTTCACTCTTTTCAGTAGTTTTGCATCATCTGCAAAGAAGCTCATATAGCTTTCAATTCCTTCATCCATATCATTAATATATATAGCAAACATTATTGGGGCCAGAACTGTTCTTTGCTGAACACCGCTTATTACTTCATCCCATTTTGAGTGTTTGTCTCTTATCACTACTCTCATTTTTCTTTCTTGCAAGAAGTCTTCCATCCAATTAAGCAGTTTGCCCTGTATTCCTCCTTCAGTTTCTAATTTCTTAAGCAACTTCTTATGTGGTATTTTGTCAAAAGCTTTTTTTAGGTCTAGAAATGCACAATCAGCCCATCCATCTCTTTCTTGTATTATATCTATTAGCCTTGAATAGAAACATATTAAATTGGTGACGCATGATCGTCCTAGTCTGAATCCAAATTGCCTTGGATTTAGCACGTTGTTGTTTTTTCTAAATATTTTACCCATCTACTTTTGACAATTCTTTCACAAATTTTTGCTATTGTAGTTGTTAGAGAGACTGGTCTATAGTTGTTAGGGTCTTCTTTATTTCCTCCTATATATATGGGTACTATATTTGCTTTTTTCCAATCTTCTGGAACTTTTCCTTCTTTCAAGGAACTGTTTATTATGCTATGTATTTTGTCTGCCAGTTCATTCCTGCATTCTTTCAAAATCCAGTTTGCTATTTCATCTGGTCCATGCGATTTTCTGACATCAAGATTACTCAAGTGTTTCAATATTTCGTTCTTTGTTATTTCTATTTCTTTCATGG
Organism: Oratosquilla oratoria; assembly: GCF_046742065.1. Lineage (NCBI taxonomy): Eukaryota > Metazoa > Arthropoda > Malacostraca > Stomatopoda > Squillidae > Oratosquilla > Oratosquilla oratoria. Next base: position 17,578,934 of record NC_134803.1, on the reverse strand, counting down.
GAGGGACTTTCTCTTTCCATTCGATCTCTTCAGGTTGTATGTTCTCCCTTGTAAACACTGATTTAAAATGTTTGTTCATAATTTCCGCCATTTCAATTTCCTCTGTGTATTCAACTCCTCCTTGTCTTAATTTCTCCAAGTCTTGTTTGTTTTTCAATTTGTTGTTTACAAATCTGTAAAACAGTTTTGGTTGATCTTAACACTTTTCTATGACATCTTTTTCATATTTTCTCTTTTCCTCTCTGCATGCTTGTACATATTCATTTCTATAACAAATATATATTTTCAATTTTTCAGGCCTTCTGTCTTTTTTCCATCTGGTCCAAGCTTTGTCTCTTTTGTCTTTTAACTCCCTACAACTTCTATTGTACCAGCATTTTACATTTTTTTTTTTTTTTTCCTTGGGACATACTTTTCCACTCCTTTTTTGTAAATTTTTGTCAAAATATCCCATTTCTCTTCCACTGTTGTTTCTTCTTTGTATATTTCTTCCCAGTTTTCTTTTTGAAAGAATTGTCTTATTTTATCAAAGTTTGTTTTTTCATACATCATTCTTCCTTTTCTATATTGTTCATTTCTTTTCATGTATTTTTCCTCATTTAGTTCCAGTTCAATCAATATGTGGTCACTTGTACTTATTGGTGTTTTATATTCAATCTTGTCCACTATTCTAGGTTCAGATGTAATTATTAGGTCTAGTCTCGATGGTTCTTCCTCATTTCTATACCTAGTGTTCGCCTGTATCCACTGTGTCATTGTATTGTCAGTAATCATCTCAAGTAGAGCGTTTCCCCATGAGCCGTCTCCATCCTTTACTGTCATCTCTTCCCCTCAGATTTCTTTGCAATTATAGTCGCCCATCATAGCTATTCTTCCTCCATCTTCCATTATATTGTTTAATGTTATCTTTGTGTCCTCTAACATACTTTTATGTTCACTCTCTTCCCACGAGGCTGTTTTCGGAGGCACATAATTTATCACAAACTTTCTGCTCTTCTTATCTCTGTCTTCCACTTCGATCATAATCATCTCTACTGTATTCTTTCCATATGTGACACACCTCACGTTTATATCCTTCTTAGTCAGGAACATAACTCCACCCCCTTGCTTTGTCTCTCTGTTTCTAATCCAATAATTATATGCATCATGTCCTACACTGTTGGGTGGTAGTGAACCTTTTAATTTTGTTTCTACAATTCCCATTATGTCCGGTTCTTTTTCCTTCAAATAATCATTCAGCTCATTCAATCCTGTTATTAATCCATCTATATTTGTGTAAGACACTCTTACTTCCATTGTGTTTTCTGTTTCCCTTTTGTTTTTCTCTTGTGTGTCGAATTTCCTTAGTTTCATATTCACTACTCTCCAATAGAATCTCTCTTTTTCTGACTCTGTTCTGTTCTCGTTTTTTTTTTCCTTAGCTTCAAGTCTTTTCTTTTTTTCTTCCTCTCTTTCTTATTTATTCATTTCCCTTTTTATCCATACCTTTTTATATTGTTCATTTGTTGCTAGTTTCCCTCTTTTTGCTAAGATATTCTCTGCCGTCGTTTGTGACCTGAATTTAATCTTAATTGGTCTGGTCTTATCTGTACTATACTTTCCGAGTCTGAACTTCTCTTCGATTTGTTTCATTATTTCTGGTTCATCTTCCTGAACTAATTGTAGTAAACTGCTTACTTTTTCATTTTCCTCTTTGATTCTTGAGGTTCTATCTGGGTTATGTTTCTCTTCCATTCCTAATATAATTATACATTTCTTTTTGTCTGCTAAGTCTCTTACAATATTCTCCTTCTGTCTCATCACTTTGATAACTGAGTCTTCAGTTTGTTCTTTCATTTGCTGTTTAATTATATCAGTAAATGCAACTTTACTATTTTCCTGTATCTTTCTCCACCCCTGTGCCTCTTTTGCTATTGTTTCTTTATTGTCTTTATTGTTCCTTTTTAATTCTTTATTCTCCTCTTTTACTTCTCTTAAATGTCTTTTTAGTTCTTCTATTTCATCAGTTAAGTTTTTGTTCGCCTTCTCTAGTTCTTCCAATCTTTCAAACTTTTCTGCAAGTTTTGACATTTTACCGAACCTAACCTCCCAATGTTCAGTCATTTGTTCAAGCCTTTCCTCCAGTTTTGCTAGTCGGGGGAGGTTGGTATCCGCCTCCCCCTCTTTAAATCCTTGGAAATTGTTATCCTCACCTTCCATTGAATTGTTCTTATCTATGTTTCTAATCTTTACATTTTTGTTAGACATTTCGTCGTCACTAAATTGGTCGGGACCTCTTTTGTTTACATGGCGTCTGCCTGCCTGGGCCAAGTCCTCTCCTTCCTCATTTCCTTCCATTTCCCTCAGTAATCCCTCCCCTTCTCCTTTTTCCTCACTTTCCCCTACACCACGAGCAATCCCCCCCCCTGTAAATACAATAGGCACTTCTTTTGCTTCGGGATCCACGAAATTTCACTTTTTCTTCAGAACGTCCTCTAAGCCGTCCGTTCGTTGAAGTGTGTGTGTGTGTGTGTGTGTGTGTGTGTGTGTGTGTGTGTGTGTGTGTGTGTGTGTGTGTGTGTGTGTGTGTGTGTGTGTGTGTGTTTTGTGTGTGTGTGTGTTTTGTGTGTGTGTGTGTGTGTGTGTGTGTGTGTGTGTGTGTGTGTGTGTGTGTGTGTGTGTGTGTGTGTGTGTGTGTGTGTGTGTGTGTGTGTGTGTGTGTGTGTGTGTGTGTGCGTGTGCGTGTAAGAGAGAGAGATGACCTGGAACGTTCAAGTCGTGATGAACTGGTATACATTCTTGTACATATAATACGTGTAGTAGAGCCCGTGAAGGAATTGGAAATGGAGAGAGTAAGTAAATAAAGGAATCACTACAGGTTTGAGGTAAAGATGGGATTGTGTCAGGGATGTGTCACATCGCCATTGCTGTCCAACGTGTACATGGATGTGGGTTACGGGAGGTAAATGCGAGAGTTATGGCAAGGGACGGAATATGGTTAAAGAAAATGGAGAAAAATGGGAGGTGAGCCAGTAGTTATTTACTGACGACACTCAGCTTGTGGCAGGGTCAGAGGGGAATTAAGGGGATTAGTATGGGAGTTTGGGAAGATATGCGATAGGAGAAAGTTCAAGGTAAATGTGAGTAAAAGTAAGGTGACGAGATGTGCAAGGGGAGAGGTGCAGCGAGTTGGAAGTATGTCTTCAAGGCAAGAGGCTGGAGGAAGTGGATAGTTTTAGGTATTTAGGGTCGCATGTGGCAAGAAAGGAAGGAGTGCAGAAGGAGGTAAATTGTAGATTGAGAGAAGCAAATGAATAATTTTGACAATTAAAAAGTGTTATGAGAAATAGGGATCTGGGAATGTATGGAAAGAGAAGATTTTATGAAGGGATGACTGTCCCAACAGCATATGGGGCGGAGACTTGGAATTTAAAACAGGTAGAGAGAAGTTTAAATGTATTTACGATGAAATGTCAGAGAAGTATGGTAGGGATTACAAGGTTGGATAGAATGAGAAAAGAGGTGGTGAGGAGGAGAGCTGGGATGGAAAAGGAGATGGTTGGTAGAGTTGATGAAAGAGTATTGGGGTGGTTTAAACACATGGAAAGATGAGTGAAGAAGTAGTAAAAGAGATGTGGAAGGCAGAGGAGGATGTAATAAGTTTGATGGGAAGACCGAGGATGACATGGAGGGATGGGATGAAAGGGGCGTTGAGCAAGAGGGGTATGTCTGTTGAGCAAGGAAGGGAGGGGGCAAGAGATAGGGGTGAGTAAATAATGGCTGTGTACAGATGATATTGTGGTGCAAGGAAAGGAAGGGAGGGACCGGGGGATGGGAGGAGTAGGAAGTGGGTATATGTGAATTGTATTTGACGCAGCCCTAAGGGATTTCTCTCCGTCTGCCCCCCCCCACCCCTTTTTCTGCACTAGGGGATGGAGAAGGGGGTGTGCCGGTTAAGTAAAGTGGCCTTGTTGTGGATGTGCTGTGTCTTGCTTGTCACAACTTTGCGTTGTGACACACTGCCTATTAGTTCCCATTTTCTTTTGTCACTTTTCAGTCGCTTCGGCTATTTCTATTCTTTCGCTCTATGGATCCGCTGGAAGTCTTAAGGCCTCTAGTAACTACTTCTTGATATTTTCCCTCCCCTTTCTCTCTAGCAACTGTTGTACGAGTTTAGCGCCAATTAGTTGCAGTGCCTTATCAAGTTTAAGTATCTCCTATTTAATCAGGAATTTTCCCCTTTCCTGTCTTCCAAGATGTATCCGTATGCTTATGATCGAAGTCATCACAAATGTTATAATGTTAAGATTGAAATGTCTCAACTTCTCAGTTTTACTAGTTCACCATATTACATTTGTATCCTTGTACTTTATTATTAGGATTGATATATTTTACCTATGTACTACCATTTGATTTTGTTTCTCAACTGTTTTGCTTATTAGCCCTCCCCTGGTAGATAATTAGGTAGATAGAGGGGTAGGTGACGAGAATTTCATTTTCACGAGTTAGAGGTTTTGAAAACAATAGCCGCGAAGAAGGTGCGGAGCTGCATAATATCGCTCACCATCTAAAGTTTATAAATAACAGCTAGGGTACAGATTTTAATGTTGAGGTGACAATATGTAAACTAGGCCATTCCGCAGTATTGCTTATGACGATGTAACAGTCTTTTTGGTTGGAGAAGGGTGGAGGAGGAGAAAAAAATTATTTGTACATGAGAGAAAAGTCACGTCCTTAAGGGGAGGCACTTATCTGTAACAGTCAAGATTGTTGGATGAATTAAGTAATGACGTCGGAACAGAGATGGCTTAGTGAGTGGATTGGGGATCCCAGGCGGGAGTCTTCTGGTGTACCTAAGACTAATACGTTGTAGAGAATTAGAGAAGAAAAGAAGAAAAACTACCTCCGTTTTCATTCAACCCACCAAGAAACATTAATTACATAGAGACGAAGTGAACTGAAATGAAATTGATGGGGTTGACACCACCTCTTGTCTAGGATAGTTTTAATTAGGCTAGTTAGGATCATATATCCCTCTCTCGTAACTAGTAACTATCTCATAAGACTATTAGAAATGCTTTAACTCCTGCCCAGACATTGCGTTACATTCCTCTCGAAATTTAGTGATTAGAAAAGTGACCACCGAAAAACAGTGCACTGGGCCTTATGCTCAGAGTCCAGCATCACGCAGTAAGTAGGCATCACGTCCTCACGGGAGGAGTGGGCAAGCCACACTCTCCCATAGAGCCCATCTTCTGAGGCCCTCGCATCCTCGACATGCTATTCTTATCGTTGGCCATCGCCAATCACGTTGCAGTGAGTTCTGACCTAGTGTCCCGGAAACTTATTGAAATAAGAAATGTGTTTCGTGACGTGTCCACAAAGGTGCATCGGGACATGCTCGAACTGTGTTTCGCGACATACCCCGAAATCAGAACCTACAAGTTCAATCGGAGTTCATTGCCAAACCCACTCCAGTGATTCACTTCGTACTCAGGAACTAAAATTTTTAGTTAACCTATGAAGCGGAAGATAGGGGGAAAGATACCATCGGACGTGATTCCCCTCCCCCACCTGGTGTTTAGTGTCATCTACTAAGGGCAGGCATTCCCGTCGCTCCTACGCGACGCATGGATTCACGAATATCAACAGCATCCTGTTCAACCGAGGGCATCCACTCATTTGAAGACATCATCAGTCAGTGCACTATAGCAGGAGAGAATGATCGGAGGTATTATTTTGTTGTGTTAGCTAGGACTTGGAGCGCGCGGGGCTAGCCAGGTAGGATAACCAAATGCATAAGTGTGTATCTTGCCCAGTTAATTGATAAATTAATTACTGTGAATTTCTTGATGAATATCAGCGGCATGTCACTGTTTGTGGAAATAATTTGAATCATAATAAAATCAGTGTAGTATGTTTTGTTTAATTAGCCTATGGCTGTGATTTACATGAGTTTGCTCCCCTCTGAGAAACATTTCTCTGGTCCTTCGAAATCGAAATTACACTCACGGATTGAAGGGAACGTGCGTGGACCCGGCTGGCGTCCCAAATTTCCTAGACTTTGGCTCCCAAATGCAGCTATTTCCCTTCGCCAATTTCCCAGTGTACGAGAATTCTCATGCCCTTCAACCACCCCCAGGGATTTCGGAATATTGCTTCTAACGCAGGGTAGTGGGCGAGATACAGGGATGACCCGTCATCCACGAGGAGCTATGAGAGGGAGGAAAGAGTGGTGGATGTGAGTGGTATGGGTGGGAGTAGGTACGTGTCTTTTGACTTGGCTCTCTTCCATATAAGGGGGAAAAGCCCTTGGTATATAGATAGATAGACAGATAGATAACGTGTACAAACATGATCATGTGACACATGTCATAATTTTACCGGTAGTTCAATATTGTTTTGTTAAATGAAAAGAAACAAACAAAAAAAGAGGTAGGACGAAGGCGCAATGATAATTTTTACGTTTAAACGTGGCCTTCCATGATGATTACAGGATCCCACAGCGTATAGCATTTAGCATACTGTCGAGAATCGGCAAGTGTTACTTTGTTTTCAATGCGTGACAGTTGTTCCGCCTGGTTCAGCAGATTGGACAAGGAGGCAGGTTATAGTAGATCACATAAGACATGACTACATATAACAGTGATTTATTTGGATTGTCATGACAAGATAACCATCAATTGAGATGTAGGAACATTACCTCACGATTGTATTTATGTAATTACGTCATAATATAGAATATTAGCTAAGTTATTCGATCCTCCAAATGTATCAGAAGTGTAGATTGACGTTTTCGTGTTAAGTTTAATGTTTCAAGATGCAATTTTTTTATTATTAATAGTAATAGCACTGACATTATGTCATATATTTATAAATATGAGGGTCATGTTTGTCGTATTTTTTTATATACAAACAATGGGTGACAGAAAAGTAGGGCAAGTTTTGATCTTGGTTTGCGGTGATATATTATTATAAATTATAATTTATAATTATATTGGAAGGATTTAGGTTTCTGAGTGTAGATGCCCTAATTAGGGGTGGTTTTGTTGCACTCTGTTATTACTCTGTGTTTCATTCTGTAGTATTTATAAGTTATGTTTGATTTGCAGATTGTTAGGAACCATGCTGTGAAGGTGTATTCTAGGGTGGTTCTTATTAAATATTTTAATATTTACAGATGGTTACTAGAGTTTTTTGTTTCCCAAAGTCTGTGCTAATGATAGTTTTCATTTTTTTTCTCACTGGCAGGTCTTTAATATGTAGACTGAATATCATATGGTTATCAAATGTTAGTCTTAGAATTTTTAGGTTCCTTTCCAATGGAAGAAGGTATTTGTGAATTTGGGTTTTACTAATTAATGCCTGGCGATTTCCTATGGTGCCCAGGCATTGTGTAAGTGTTTTTTTTCAGTTTCAATGGGACATATCATATGAATTATTAATCTACTAGTGAATTCACAAAAAAAAAAATGCTGAATTTAGTAGGAGAAATGATGCACAAAGCAGAAAATTCTTTGCTAAATTTAGCGCCCAGACCGTGGTGTTGGTTTAGGTTAGGTTCCCTAACCTAACCGCCGGTAATTTAATCTAACCTAACCCAACTGCTGGTAATTTAATCTAACCTAACCTAACTGCCGGTAATTTAACCTCTTCCCTCCGGGGCACATCGCACGTCTGGCAGCATTAGCTGCCCGACGTGCGATGTCTCGAAATAATAATCGCATTATAGAAAATAAAGTCGGTGCTAAATTGTCCGTTCTCTTTCACCCGTGTATTTTGATAACCATAGAAAACTGATGAAGCCAGTTTAGAGAGAATGAAAATTACGTAGGTACAACTACATAAAATAAAATCAAGATGGCGACTTCGGGATCAGCAAGTACCTACTTGCTCCTCATGCCGCCTACGTAGGCGGCACTGTATGGAAGTGGTTAATCTAACCTAACCTAACCCAACCCCCAGTAATTTAATCAAACCTAACCACCGGTAATTTAATCTAACCTAACCTAACTGCCGGTAATTTAGCTATTCAACATTTTCAAACGACTGGATATAAACATAGATGGCAATACCGCCATGGTCCGGGCACTAAATTCAGCAAAGGATTTTCCACTTTGTGCATCGCTTCTCCTGCTAAATTCAATGATTTTTTTCATGAATTCAATAGTAGACGAATCATTCATATGATATGAACCATTGGAACTGAAAAAATGGGCTTACGCAATGCCCGGGCACCATAGGAAATTGCCGGTCGCTACTGACCGTTGCTGGGCATTGTTTAGTAGGACTAGTGAATTTTTGTCTCGCCCACTCACAACAATTTGCAGGGACAGATGTTGTTGTTGTCGTTCCCTAGACTGTCTGTCCAAGCTGTCCCGTCTCCCCAAGGAATGCTACAGCCAAAACTGGGTTTTCCCACAAATCCTTTATAGAATGTATGTTGTGTTGTTTGCGTGCATGATTGTGTATAATGCAGTCTTCCATTATGTGTTGTATGGAATGGGGTGAAGTGTTACATCCTGGGCAGCTGTTCACAATGCGGTCATCCAGACTCTTCTGGTAGCTTAGAAATGCTGGGTGGTGGCCGCACCGCAGTCTGGCCAGGTGGACTCTGTCCTTTCGTGGGAGAGAGGATTCAGAAGGGTGGATATCAGGGGGTCTGGCATGCAGCAGTATGTTGTCTTTCAGTGTGTTAATGGAGCGGTGAGTGATATGATTATGTTTCTGGAGGCTGGTATTTGGTGGTTATGGAGGAAGAGAAGAGAGTATCTGTGTGTGATACAGGTCTTTGGGTGTTGTTTTAATGTTTCTTGGTGTGTGTGGGTGTTCTGCTATGTAGTGTAGCAGGTGTGATGTGTTTGTGGTGGCTGCAGTAAGTGTTTGTGTGCCTCTCATGTCGAGGTGGTCCTTGACTTTGAGGACTTTTGTTTCATGGTGTAAATGGTCTGTAGGTGTTGTATTTGTGCAGCCTGTAATTGTTATTAGGGCTTTGTTTTGTATGATTTGAAGGGTGTTGTGGTGTGTCTCACTGAGATTAGCCCATGCGGGACTCGCATAATTCATCACTGAGTGTATGCATTGTTTGTATATTGTTGTATTAGTTTCTTTGTTTTGTCCAAATGCTGTTCCAGTGATTGACTTAAGTGCGTTAAGTCTAGGTGTGCATTTGTTTTTTATGTTTGTGACGTGTTGCTTGAAAGACATGGATGTATCGTGTGTTACGCCAAGATTTTTCGGTGTGTTTGTGTGTGGTATTAGAGTGTTGTTGATGTAGAGATGAGGTATGTATTTGTGTTCTTTTGTCCAGTTGGTGAGAAGTGTTGCTGTAGATTTGGTTGGAGCTATTTTGAGTCTGTTTGTGATGAACCATGTGTTGAGTGTATCTAGGTATGGCTGGATTATTTCTGCAGCTTTGTCTGTGTTACGATGTGTGCATGTGATTGTTATGTCATCTGCGTAGGAAGAGATTTGTATTTCTGAGATGTCTGGTGTGGGTATGTCATGCATATATAGATTAAGGATCTTGCTGATTTTTTCTGTGTGATATCTAGGTCTGAGGAAACCTTCACAGCTTGAGTTTTATTCAGATCTGACAAGTGGTTTTTTATTTTTCAATAAAAAACGTAAAAAATACCATATTTTTGGGCTTCTTTCAAATCCTATCTCCTCTTACAATTTTTATTCGATGTCTTCCATTTTACAGCAAAAGAATCTTCTACATATATAAAAAAACAAAATAGAAAGTTTTTTTAATATCTTTGTTTAACGCCAAGGAAAAAAATATAAAATACATATACATATACCAAGGCTTTTTCCCCCTTCCAAGGGAGGTAGCCAAAAAGGGAAAGGCATAAAAACACTCCCACCCATTTCATCCCTAAATACACTCCACACCCCTCCCACCCTTCCTCTCATCTGAGCACCTCCTGGATGACGGGTCATCCCTGCACCCTGCCCACCGCCCTGGGTCAGAAGCAGTGTCGCAAGACACAGTACATCCACAGCAAGGCCGCTTCATTTAATCGGCGACCCCCCCTCTCCATCCCCCTTTGCATATAAGGTGAGGACGGGGAGAAATCCCTTCGGGCTGCGTCAAATTTACTCACACATACTACCCCACCCCCACCCCCCGCCCATTCCTCCTCATGCAGTCACAACATCATCCATATACAACCATTCTCCACTCACCTCTGTCTTCCGTCCTCTCCCTTCCTTCCTCAACAGACATTCCCCTCTTCCCCAAAGCCCCCTTCACCCCATCCATCCACCTCATCCTAGGACGTCCCCTCATGTTCACTCCCTCCACATCTGCCTTCCATACCTCTTTTACTAGTCTTTCTTCACTCATTCTTTCCATGTGTCCAAACCATCCTAATATTCTTTCATCAACCCTATCTCCCAAATCCTTTTTCACCCCTGTTTTCCTCCTCACCTCCTCATTTCTCGCTCTATCCAGCCTAGTAACCCCCACCATACTTCTCAGACACCTCATCTCAAACACATTCAAACTCCTTCTCTCTTCTTCTCTTATGTTCCACGTTTCTGCCCCATACAGTGCTGTTGGCACAATCACTCCTTCATATACAGTCTCCTCTTCGCATCCATTCCCAAATGTCTATTCCTCATTACACTCTTTAATCCACCAAGGCATTTACTCGCTTCTCTCAATCTACATTCTACCTCCACCTTCACTCCACCTTTTCCTGCTACACTTGCACCCAAGTATCTAAAACTATCCACTTCCTCCAGTCGCTCTCCCTTAATGTTCACTTCCAGTCTACTGCCACTTTTACCCCTTGTACATCTCATCACCTTACATTTACCCACATTTATCTTTAGCTTTCTTCTATCACATACTCTCCCAAACTCTGCCACCAGCTTCCTCAATCCCTCCTCTGATCCTGCCACAAGCGCAGTGTCGTCCGCAAACAACAGCTGGCTCACCTCCCACTTTTCTCCATTTTCTTTAACCATCTCCAATCCCTGACTCACTACCCTAGCATTCACCTCTCGCACCACCCCATCCATGTATAAGTTGAACAGCCAGGGCGACATAACGCATCCTTGACGAAGTCCCACCTTTACTTCAAACCACTCACTCTCTCCATTTCTAATCCTAACACATGCTCTACTACTCTCATAAAAACTCTTGACAGCTCCCAAAAGCTTTCCTCCTATCCCATAAATCTGCATAACCCCCCACAGTGCCTTTCTGTATATCCTATCATAAGCCTTTTCCAGATCCATAAAAGCCCAAAAAACATCCTTCCACTTTCCTATAGCTTTCTCACATATCTGTCTTACCACAAAGATCTGATCTACACAACCTCTACCCGTCCTAAATCCACACTGTTCCTCACCAATTACTCCTTCTGTTCCTCTCCTAATCCTCTCAATTAAGATCCTCCCATAAGCCTTCCCTACTACACTCAACAGGCTAATCCCTCTGAAATTACTACATTCACACTTGTCCCCTTTTCCCTTGTAAAGAGGAACTATACAGGCACTACTCCAGTCCTCCGGTACTCTACCCTCTCTCCAGCAAACATTAAATAACCTCAACAACCAGTCCACCATCACTGAACCTCCCTTTTTCAGACATTCTGCATGACATCCATCCAGACCAGGTGCCTTACCTGCTTTCATCATCTTTACAACTGCCTTCACCTCATCCTTCCTTATTTCTCCTCCATTCTCCTCACTCATCACTCTCATTTTCTTCGCATTTCCCACTGCAGCTATCTTTCCTTCCCTATCCTCCTTCACATTCAGCAACTCCCTAAAATATTCTGCCCATCTTCCCCTCACTGCCATCTCTTCCATTATCAACTCTCCATCTGTACCTTTTACCTTTTCTTCCCTACTTGATTCGCCTCCTCTTCCTCTCTTAATTTCTTTCCAAAACATCTTTTTATTACTTTCAAAATTTTCTGTCATACTCCTACCCCAATTCACATCTGCTCTCCTCTTTGCCTCCTTTACCTTTTGCTTTACTTCTCTTTTCTTTTCTTTGTACGTCTCATATGACTCCCTTGTCCTCTTTTGTAACCAATCTGTGAATGCTCGCTTCTTCTCTTCTACAACCTTCTTTGTTTCCTCATCCCATTATCGAAAAAATGCAAAATTTTGACTTTGGCACATTAAAAAAAATTCTATTTAACATATGCAAAAAAACTCTCTATTTAATTTTTTTGTCATTTATCTAGCTATTAATAGAGACCTCATATGCAAAAATCGGTTAAAAATTGATAGAGATAGACAGACTCTGTGTATCAAAAACTTACATTTTTCAGAAACGAGTGTTAAAGTTTTTTTTTTTTTTTCTTAGTTTTACTAAATTTTACATTGGACCTCCTAAGACCCATTGAAAACAGGTTCCATTGTATTTTCATGATGATTTTGCATCTTTCAAGTAACTCGGGCACTTTGTACCCTCCTACAGTGTAGGATATTATTCACTCAAAGTGAGGGTCTCATAAGCCGCCACCTCACTCTTTGTCGCAAAGTTTGAGTTCTTGGTCTAGAATGACCCAGCAAGGTAGTCTGATTGCTGGGATTCAGCTCTCTTTCTTTTCTTGGGTTTCCTTTCTGGTGTTGGAACAGGCTCTTGCTGCATCAGGGACATCACTGTGAGGTTTGAGACTCTAAACCCAAGGTGTTGCAACAAGGAGGCATCCTTGTAGCCACTTGTTAGCAAACAGTTGTTTGCGTAGAGACAACGTGTCTGATATAGGTGTAGAGGACAGAGGATCAGGTGCTGAGGATGTGGATGTAGATGGCAGGGAGAGAGCTGCTGGAGGGAGTACTAGTGGTGGCGGCAGAGGTGGTGATAACAAAGTTGATGCTGGGGTTCTTTCTTTCTCCCCTTGAGTTGCTAATGCAGACGTTCTTATCTTCTGTAAGTGTGCCTTTTGTTTGGATAGCTTAGGCATGGCTAATATCTTCAAATATCTCTTCACTGAAAAATAGATGCGAATTTCACACAGCAAATTAGTGAACGCGGCAAGCTAACGTGTACATGTCCTTTACTTTGTAAGGCTCAGGCCACTGCCAGTCGTGCAGGCTGAACTTCCTCACACCACATACTCACGTGCATACCGGACGTAAGAGAAAACTTTATGAGGGCATCAAACGCAAAAAAATAGAGTAAAATATGGTCAAAACGTATGTAAACAATGGTTGTGCGCAGCATGTGGTTGCCGGGGGGAGGGAGGGTAGGCCCTTTAAACCCTTTAAAAATGGCGGTACGATAAAAACACTTTACCAGCATCTAGAGCAAGATCCCTACTATGTATTTAGGCAATAAAACATTTTTTTTTTTTTTTTTTTCTTTCTTTTCTTTCTTTCTTTCTTAAATCTGGGGGCAGGAGGTCCCCTTAAAGAGCATGGGGGATAGAACAGAGCCCTGTGGTACTCCATTCTTAATGTTTCTGATATGTGATGATTGGCCATTATATGACACAAGCATTCCTACCTGCCAGATAATTGACCAGCCATCTTTTGGTGTTATTGTGCATGTCTGTGTTATATATTTTATTTGTTAGATTGTGGCGGGGGATAGCATCAAAAGCTTTACTAATGTCTAAAGTTATAAGAGGTGTTGTGTGGTGGGGCCTATCTGAATTGATGCCATCTAAAATTCTTTGTGTGAGGTGTATCAGAAGAGTGTTTGTGGAGTGTAGTGGCCTAAAACTGTGTTGAGTCAGCAAGGGGAATATGTGGTGTGACAAATTGAAGTATTAGGCGTTCAATGACTTTAGAGGGGGTGCAGAGAAGTATGATTGGGCGGTGCGATGTTGGGACTGTTTGGTTTTGGAATGGTGATTATTTTACCATGCTTCCAGATGTCGGATATAGTGTTGTGTGAATAGCTGTAGTTTGCAATGTTTGTGAGTGTGTGTATACCTTGTGGTCCAATGTGTTTTAGGTGGATGTTGCTTATGTTATCAGGGCCACAGGCAGATGAGTGCTTGAGATTATGTATTATGTGTTTTGTCTGGCTGTCTGTAAAGGGTGTATAGTCTGAGTCTGTGGGAAAGTCTTTCTTATGTCGAATAGTGTGTCGGTCATCAGGGTGAGAAGTGAGATGGCTTGTCTGTGCAAAATGATTTATGAGTGTGTTTGCTTGTTGTCTGTTTGAGGATTGTCTGTTGTTGTGATTATTGCTGTGTGAGAGCATGTTGTGTTACTGTTGGATAGTGTAATGCTGTTGAGTGTTTTGTACAATTTGCTGGTGTTTGTTTTGTGATCAAGTGTATTGATAAAGTTTTGCCTTTTTTTTTTGTGTGTGTGTGTGTGTGTATTTTATTGGCAATCACAGTGTTTACTGTTTGTATTTGGTCTGCTATGTTTCGAGGGATAGGTGTGGGGGTATTGTGTTTAAGTGTGTCTAGTTGTCTGATGAGGCCTTGGATTTCTGGTGTGAAGTTGGGGTTGGGTGATTTTCTGTTGCCTCTAGAGATGTATCTCTTGTCTATGTTTTGTATGATTGTATTAAAAGTGTGCATAGCATTGTTTATGTTTGATTGGTGTACTGTTAAGTGTTTCAAAATGTTGTTCTGTCTCTTCAGTAAAAGCTTCCCAGTTAGCTCTCTTGTAATTGGTGTATGTGTGTCTGTGGCCAACTGGGGTGCATCTTGTTTTGGTGGTGGTGATGATTGGAAGGTAGTCAGAACCAAGGGTTCCAACCACTCTCCATGATGTTGGGGTTAGGCAGGGGGAGCAGAAGGTGATATCAGGAGAGGAGGGAGTGTAGAGGGCTTGGTGTGGGATATGTGTATGATTATGTGTGTTGTTCATGATAGTCAATGAGTCAAACTGAGTCCGTATATCAAGCCATCTGTCTGTGTCAGGGTTGTCGACATACCAGGCCGATGACTTGGCGTTGAAGTCACCACCCATGATCAGGTTGGGGATTGAGGCTAGTTGGCTAAATTGAGGCCTGAAGGTGTTTGGAACTGTGGGGGCTCATTGGGGGGGAATATACATGTTAACTATTGTCAGTGTTGATTTATTGCCTGTGCAGATTCGAATGGATTGGATTTCTGTAGTGTTATCTGTGGTAGGGAGGAGAATTTTGGTTGTGGCGCTTGTGTCCACAAAACAGATGGAGTGGTGGATCAGGGTGATGAGTCCACCGTCATTGCCGTCGGTCCGGTCTTGTCTGATGGTGGTGTAATTATGAAATGATGGTGTTTTGTGTGAGTGTCCTAGTTTTGTTTCTTGTATAATTGCAATGTGTATGTTGTGTTGTTTAAGAAAGTGTTCGAGTTCATGTTTTTTCATGTTAATATCGTCAATGTTGTATTGTAATATGTTGATGTTGTGTGTTCTGTATGTGTTGTATGTTGCCGTTTGGGGTTGAGGTTGGAGTGTTAATGGGGGAGGTATAGGATCTGGGTTAGAGGGGGGAAAGGAGAGATTGGGGACAAAGGAAGGGGAGTACTGATTGGGGAAAAGGGCAAAGGGAAATTGGGAGTGGGTAAGGGTGCTAGCTGTGGTTGGGGAGGTGGGAGTTGGGTTACTGGAGAGCAGGTAGAACATGTCCAAGTGCTTGTGTATTGGTTTGTGTCTCCAAGTGTTGTACAAGTGAGGTGGGCCCAGTTTTTGCACATATTGCACTGAACTGAGCCCTTTGTCTGTCTGCTCGAGGTAATGGGTTTAGAACATGTTGGGCGTCTGTATTTTGTGGTGGGCCCAGGATTGCTCTCTACATCTCCAGCTAAAAGTAGAAGAAGAGGGGTGATCGCCGGAGAATCAGCCCTCGGTGCAGAAAAAACGTAACGGTGCATGTTGAGAAAAGGATTGTGGTACTCCCCAAGGCAGTCGTAGCTCCTCTTGGGGATCGGTGCCACCTGCGTAGAGCCGGTGGCCAAGGCTGGTTGCTTGAATCACATTAAAAATAGAAAGGAAATCATGTTTCACAAAAAAAAAAATGGTGGGTGAGATGAAACTACACAAATTCCTGGAAAGGTTTGGTAATTCACCTTCACTATAGGATGATTTTTTTGATTCACGGTTCTCAGGTGAGCAGTGTTACCGTTGATTTCTGAAGTGAAGCCTCCAATCTGTTATTTCTGTGCCATTATTCTAGTTTGTACAAGTTTGTGTGTTTTTTGCTACTATTCTGTAATAACTGCACTAGTTATTATTGTCAAGTCATCAAAATATGAGAGAATGTTGGTATTCAATCCTTGTTCAGGAGTTAGTAGAGTAAAATTTTAGTTGTGCACATTTACGCAATGTAGCAATAGGAAACTAATCATCAATTTTGTAAATTATAATAGATCAATGTAATATGCAATTTTCTTGGCAGAAATCAATAACAAAAAAAGTTGCTACAATCTATTTTCTAACGAACAAAGACGCAACGGTTGAATGATACGCCATGTTTATTTTGATAGGAGCCAAGGTCGAAGAAATAAAAGAATGATAAATTAGTCTATTCTAACCTAACTTAGTTTAAGTGCCGGGGGCAATGATATAGGTAAGTCAGGGAGTGAGGAATTGTTTGCGCAGTTCCGGGATGCACTAGACAAGATTAGAAATAGGGGAGGTGTTCCTGTTGTATGTGGAATCCTTTCAAGGCGTAGAGTTGGAGGCATGTGGCATTCCTGGGCTATTGCAATGAATTGCAGGCTGGCAAAACATTGTAAGGCCAATGGATGGGCATTTGTCGACAACTGGGACTGCTTTTACGGTAAGAATCATCCATATACAAGGGATGGGGTGCACTTGTCGCCCAAAGGATTTTGGCTCCTTGCTGAATCCCTTGAGCGAGAAGTAGGCATCCTACAGGGTTTTTTCAGGTAGATTACGTGGGAGTAGGGGGGGGAAGTATCAGAATATAGTTTAGGCAATAGAAACAACTTAGAGAGGGACTGTGAAAAGAATCACCAAAGCAGGTGGAGGGAGGTTAAACTTAAAGTTTACAATACAAATAGCAGAAGCATAATTAACAAAATTGATTTGCTATGAGGTAAAGCATGCGTAGAGAATTTCAATATTATAGTTGTTACTAAATCCTGGATCAACATGGCTGATAAATATTTCCTTACGGAAATCGAAATAGAAGGATATAAGTATTTTCACAAGGATAGTGTTGGCAGGAGTGGGGAAGGTCACTTTTTGTTAAGAATACAATAAACTGTTTTGTCAACAATTCGATTAACGTAGAAGACTGTACGGAATCTATTTCGGTAGAGATTATAGGCAAGCATAAGAAAGTTATTATTGGCATCTTGTATAGACACCTCAGCATTGAGCAGACTGATCCCCTGATTTATGAAATTCACAGAGCATCCCAGTACAAAAGCGTTGTGATCATGGGAGATTTTAATTATAGAAACATTGACTTGGAAACTTTAATAGATCAGGAAACAAAGAAATTATATGGTGCAAGATAATTTCCTAAAACAAGTGATTACCGATCCTACGAAGGGAGAAAATACCCTGGACTTACTTTTAACTAATAATGTATATATATACCAAGGCTTTTTCCCCCTTACAAGGGAGGTAGCCAAAAAGGAAAAGGCATAAAATCATTCCCACCCATTCCATCCCTGAATACACTCCACACCCCTCCACCCTCCCTCTCATCTTAGCACCTCCTGGATGATGGGTCATCCCTGCAACATGTCCACTGCCCTGGGTCAGAAGCAGTTTCGCAAGACACAGCACATCCATAGCAAGGCCGCTTCAATAAATCGGCGCCCCCCCCCTCTCCATCCCCCCATGCATACAGGAGAAGGCAGGGAGAAATCCCTTCGGGCTGCGTCAAAAATTGCTCACACATACTACCTCATCCCCCATCCCCCCGCCCATTCCACCTCATGCATCACAACATCATCCATATACAACCATTCTCCATTCACCCGTCTTCTGTCCTCTCCCGTCCTTCCTCAACAGACATTCCCCTCTTCCCCAAAGCCCCCTTCACCCCATCCATCCACCTCATCCTAGGACGTCCCTTCATGTTCACTCCCCCCCACATCTGCCTTCCATACCTCTTTTACTAGTCTTTCTTCACTCATTCTTTCCATGTGTCCCAACCATCCTAATACTCTTTCATCAACCCTATCTCCCAACCCCTTTTCCACCCCTGTTCTCCTCCTCACTTCCTCATTTCTCACTCTATCCAGCCTAGTAACCCCCGTCATACTTCTCAGACACCTCATATCAAAGACATTAAAACTCCTTCTCTCTTCCTCTCTTATGTTCCATGTTTCTGCCCCATACAGTGCTCTTGGCAAAATCACTCCTTCATATAGTCTCCTCTTAGCATCCATTCCCAAATGCCTATTCCTCATTACACTTTTTAATCCACCAAGGCATTTACTCGCTTCTCTCAATCTACATTCTACCTCCACCTTCACTCCACCTTTTCCTGCCACATTTGCACCCAAGTATCTAAAACTATCCACTTCCTCCAGTCACTCTCCCTTAATGCTCACTTCCAGACTTCTGCCACTTTCATCCCTTGTACATCTCATCACCTTACTTTTACCCACATTTATCTTCAGCTTTCTTCTATCACACACTCTCCCAAATTCTGTCACCAACTTCCTCAATCCCTCCTCCGATCCTGCCACAAGCACAGTGTCGTCCGCAAACAACAGCTGGCTCACCTCCCACTTTTCTCCATTTCCTTTAACCATCTCCAATCCCTGACCCACCACCCTTGCATTTACCTCTCACACTACCCCATCCATGTATAAGTTGAACAGCCAGGGCGACATAACGCATCCTTGACAAAGTCCCACCTTAACTCGAACCACTCACTCTCCATTTCTAATCCTGACACAAGCTCTACTACTCTCATAAAAACTCTTGACAGCTCCTAGAAGCTTCCCTCCTATCCCGTATATCCGCAAAACCACCCACAGTGCCTTTCTGTCTACCCTGTGGTAAACCTTTTCCAGGTCCATAAAGGCCCAAAACACATCCTTCCTCTTTCCTATAGCTTTCCCACATATCTGTCTTACCACAAAGATCTGATCTACACCTCTACCCATCCTAAATCCACACTGTTCCTCACCAATTACTCCCTCTGTTCCTATCCTAATCCTCTCAATCAAGATCCTCCCATAAGCCTTCCCAACTACACTCAACAAGCTAATCCCTCTAAAACTACTACATTCACACTTGTTCCCATTTCCCTTGTAAAGTGGAACTATACAGGCACTCCTCCAGTCCTCCGGCACTCTACCCTCTCTCCAGCAAACATTAAATAACCTCAGCAGCCAGTCCACCATCACTGTACCTCCTTTTTTTAGACATTCTGCATGGCATCCATCCAGCCCAGGTGCCTTACCTGCTTTCATCATCTTAACAACTGCCTTCACTTCATCCTTCCTTATTTCTCCTCAATTTTCCTCATTCATCACGGTCATTTTCTTAGCATTTCCCATTGCAGCTATCTTTCCCTCTCTATCCTCCTTCACATTTAGCAACTCCCTAAAATATTCTGCCTATCTTCCCCTTACTGCCATCTCTTCCATTATCATCTCTCCATCTGCACCTTTTACCTTTTCTTCTCTACTTGATTCGCCTCCTCTTCCACTCTTAATAAGATCAAACTTTGACAATATATAAACCTATTTGAAATTGAATATGAAAAGTTATACGGACTTTTCAGATGTTTCAGACATTGTTGACGGTGTCAGGTCTAGGTACTTAACCAGGGGTCTGGTCACTGAGGGTGATATGCATACCTTGGGTCAGGTCACTTGGGGGCGGGGGCTCAACAGACAGGTCAGCAATTTGGATGAAATGTATAGCAATCTAACTGATCTAATTATTAATGCACAAAATACATTTATCCACATGAAGTTAATACATAAAAATAGTAATACTCCCAAATGGATGACCAACAGATTGAAACATGAGATCGGACTGAAAAGAGGACTTTACGTAAAAATAAAAAACGGGGAATCACACCTTAGATCAAGATATAACGAAACGGCAAAGCTGGTTAAAAAGAATACCCGTACAGCAAAACGTAATCATGAAATTAAGGTTGCTGGTCATGTAAGATCTAACCCAAAGGGTTTCTTTCATTTCTATAGAACAAAAAATAAAGAATAGGACCAATTAAAAACGATGAAAATGTCACGATAGAATCGAAGGAAAAGATTAGTGAGGAGTTTAACAATTATTTTCTGTTGGTGTTTACTAATGAGAGGTTAGATAAAGTACCTGACTGCAATCCGATTTTCAGAGGGGATGAAGAAAGTAGTCTATCTAATATCAGCATTAGTAAAGAAGAAGTAGTCAAGCAGATTGAAAGACTTAAGCTACAAAATCCCCTTGTCCAGATGAAATTTTTCCGAGAATGCTAAAGGATTTTAAATCTGCAACCAGTTAACTGAAATATTTAATAAAGCAGTAGACACTGGTTTTGTGCCTACTGCATGGAGGCAAGCAAACGTTGTTCCTGTTTTTAAGAAAGGAGATAGATTGTCTATATGCAACTACAGGCCAATCAGTTTGACATCGGTTATGGGAAAAATGCCTGAATCAGTAATAGTAAATAGACTCAGAGAACACATCGAAAGACAATTTATTTCATGATTCACAGCATGGTTTCTCCAAGGGTAAATCATGTGTGACTAATCTTCTATCCTTTTACATTAACCTCTTCACTCCGGGGCACATTGCATGTCTGGCAGCATTAGCTGCCCGACGTGCGATGTTGCGTCATAATAATCGCATTATAAAAAATAAAGTCAGGGCTCAATCATTCGTTCTCTTTCACCTGTGTATTTTGATAACCATAGAAAATTGATGAAGCCAGTTTAGAGAGTGGAAATTACGTAGGTACGACTACAATAAATATACCGTATTTTTTGGACCATAAGGCACGGGCAAAATCCTTAAAATCGGCCAAAATCGGGTGGTGCACCTTATCGTAAGGTATGCCTTATGTGTGGCTTCAGTGCAAAAAAGTGCTTCGGACAGTGACGTACTATTTTCACACGTTTCATAGCTAGCCTGCCGACAGCGACAGTGCATAGACCTAGCAAAAGTTACAACCAAGTTATAATCAAGATGCATGTATCTTGACAAAAAAATTGCGAAAACTTCGACAGTTTTCGAGTCCATGCCACCGCATTTATTCACGCTACCATGGCTATGATATGATAGTGTCCACAACACAGACAGCCATTTTGCATTGGTCTAGTCTCACTCCACTCAGACTGTAGTTATATAGGTATTTTTTTAGTTTCGACCATGGGCGCAACATAGCAATGTAAAATTAATTATTAATTTTGTAAATTAAAATGTATCAACGTAATATAAAATTTTGTGGGCGAATATGAAAATAAAAAATACCTTGCTACAAGCAAATATGCTAATGAACGAAGTCAGTAGCATAGGATCGGGACCCCAACATCTCTCATGACGATGACAACGAGGACAAGCCAGATGGCATTTAATTTGCAGGTAATGATTTATTAAACACAGGTTAGGTTAGGTTAGACGAATTTATCACCCTTTCATTTCTTCGACGTTGGCATCTATCATAACAAACATGGCGTACCATTCGTCCGACACGACTTCGTTACTTTCGAAATCAGTTTTAGCACTTTTTTTTATTTCCGCTCACAAAATTGCATATTATGTTGATACATTATAATTTACAAAATTAATAATTAATTTTCTATTGCTATATTGCGCCCATGGTCGAAACTAAAAATTACCTTCATTTGTAATCTTGTGTTTTTAAGTGAATAGAGAATTCCGGGAATAAAACTGCTAATGTTGGTTTTATTCCCCACAATTCCCGTAACGTGTTTATGTTGTTTTTTAGGGGTATTGGCAGGGCAGACCATCCATGGAGGTGGTCTGATTTCACTGACCAAAATAAAAAATATATATATCATTTATTTTTGTAATTTTGCTAAATCCCAACAGATTTTTCACATTCAACAACGAAAATGTTCAGTTCTGAATGCATTCACATATGCATGATTATCCGATGACGAGACCAGGTGCGCCTTATGTAAGGATGGGGAATAGCAAATTACGGGTGCGCCTTATGGTCTGAAAAATACGGTAATCAAGATGGCGATGTCGGCATCATCGAGTACCCACTTGCTCCTCATGCCGCCTACATAGGCGTCACCGTATGGAAGTGGTTAAAGTATGTAAGACGTCAGATAACAATGATAATTACGATGTTATTTACCATACCAGAGAATACTAAATAAAATCAAAGCCCATGGCATAGGAAGAAAAGTGTTAGAATGGATTAGAACTTGGATTAGTGACAGAAAATAGCGGGTCACCATAAATGGAGTAAAATCTAGGTGGGACAATGTTACTAGTGGGGTCCCCCAGGGCTCACTTTTGGGTCCCTTGTTGTTCATTATGTACATAAACGACTTAGACGATGGGATAAATAGTGATGTTAGTAAGTTTGCGGATGACACTAAAATAGGACACCTAATTAGGTCAGGAGATGATGCAGAGATTCTGCAGGATAATCTTAACAAATTCTTCACATGGTCGGTGAAATGGCAAATGAACTTCAATATCTCTTAAGTATGGCATGTTAAACATAGGGCTACACAACCCCGAAAATAGATACAGCTTAGATAACACGCTTTTAGAGAAAACTGAGTGCAAGAGAGACTTGGGAGTTCTAGTGAGTCCGGACTTTAAAACCAGGAAACAGTGCATTAGCGCCAGAAATAAAGCTAACGGAGCATTAGGTTTCATTGCTATGACGGTAACGAATAGAAGTGTAGAGGTAATTATTAAACTCTAGCGATAGTTAGACCCATCCTTGACTATGTAGTACAGTTTTGGTCTCCATCCTACAGAATGGACATCAATTCACTAGAATCAGTACAGAGAATAATGACCAAAATGATACATGGACTCAGAAATTTGCCTTACGAAGAGAGGCTTAGGCACCTTAACTTACACTCTCTGGAAAGACGCAGAGTGTGGGGTGATCTAATAGAGGTGTTCAAGTGGATCAAAGGCTTTAATAAGGGTGATGCAAACAAGGTCATCATATTAAAACAACAGGGCAGGACTCGCAGTAATGGTTATAAACTAGGCAAATTTAGATTGAAGAAGTTCAAAAGTCCATCACTCACAAGCTATATAAATCGTTAGTTTGTCCACATTTGGAATATGCTGTTTCCATATGGTCAGTGAATCTCATTAAAGACATTGACAGACTGGAAAAGGTACAACGACAAGCCACAAAACTGATAACAAATATAAAAAATAATTCATACGAAAATCAACTAAAACATGAATCTTTTCCCTAAAAAAAGCGTAGACTCAGAGGTGACTTGATACAGGTCTTTAAGATTCTAAAGGGAGTTGACAACATCAAAAGTGACAAAATGTTCACACTGAATGAGAATCAGACAAGAAACAGTGGTCTCAAACTGTCCGGAAATAGATTCAATTTGGAAGTGGGTAGAAACAACTTCACCAACCGTGTAGTTGATGAATGGAATAAACTTCCTGCAGAGGCAGTGCAATGTAGTTCAGATCGAAGTTTTAAGGCATCGAGGGAAGTGCTTAAAGGTGAATGTGTCATAAAAGTTGTTCAATTTCTCTGGTGAACTTATGTATACTTACTCTATTGGAAAGAGTATTATTGCATACTAAATTGTTTTAGTAACATGTAAATGTTACGTGTAGTTTTTTTTTTTTTTTTAAATGATTGTATCTGTGATCATTGAAGTATCCATAGGCATAGGTAATCAGCCTACTATGTAGTAAATGAAAGATTAGAGTCTTGGGAACAACTTCACAAAATAAAATTTCCACTTACTCTCTTATTTATTTATTATTATTATTATTATTTTTTTTTTTTTTTTTTTTTTAATAGTAGAAACTTGAGTGAAAATCTGCTAGGATAAATGAAAAAAAAAACAGTTAGTTTCCTTTTTTTTTTTTTTTTCCAAATTAAAGAATGACTATTTCTCTACACAAATTCGAAAGAATGAATAAAATCGGACAAAAAGAAACAGAGATATGGCTATTTAAATAACAAAAACATTAACTTTTCAGGAGAGGCATTTAAAGTTTAAAAGAAGTACACTGGCATTTAAAATCCTCCGGCCTCGTACTCACTCATGACATTGTCTCTTTGTTTACATTTTTGTGTACAACTTACTTTTTCACGCAACTTATGCTATCGAAAATTTGACTTTATTTCAATATACAGAATGTTTTTTCATGCAATGGGGTTGCCAATGTTGCGTGCATGACTGGTAGGCTGACTGTTACGCAGCAGAGCGACATCCTTTCTCTTCCAGCTTTGAAAAGACACTGAGATGGGTGACTGGTGATTTAGGGTTGGGCAAGTTGCCAGATATCTCCATAAATATTAATTACAGTAAACAAAACGGAACTGGCTATCAAAATTTTGACTTTATTTCAATACACAGAATGTTTTTTCATGCAATGGGGTTGCCAGAGGTCGCCAAAAATTTATCTATTTTATTTTATATATAAGAAAAGAAACAGAATTGAGATGTAATATTTGATCAAAGTGTTACCACCATCATAGAGAATCTTTTGAAATGTTTACCTAAAATTCGTTAATTTTCCAGAATTTTTCGTGTTTTCGCGCCTCAGTCCCTTAAGAATCATTTAGATAAATGCCTAAGCAAGATGCTGTAATAATTATCATTTATTTTCTGTTATTTGTTTTTGTTATGATATCATTTGTCCGTTTCTCATTTATTATTAGTTATATGTCAATTTATTATTACTATTTACCTGTTTATCATTTAACTATACCTATGCATTTATTTATATATTTTTTTTGTTATATACATTATTATAATTTTTATGTATTCATTATTATTCTGATTTTTTTTTTTTTCTCTTTCTTTTTCTTTTTCTTTTTTGCATCCGACCTAGATATGGACCAAAATGTCTCCTGTCGGCATGCTCATCCTTTGTAATCCTTTTGCTTTTGGCAAACACTTTGCAAATATATCAGACACCCTTCACTACTCTCCCTCACAACCCCAACTTCACACCAGAAATCCAAGGCCTCATCAGACAACGTGACACACTTAAACACGATACCCCCACACCTATCCCTCAAAACATAGCAGACCAAATACAAACACTAAACACTGTGATTGCCAATAAAATACATGAACAAAAAACACAAAATTGGCAAAACTTTATCAATACACTTGATCACAAAACAAACACCAGCAAATTGTACAAAACACTCAACAGCATCACACTATCCAACACTAACACTACACGCTCTCACGCAGCAATAATCACAACAACAGATAATCTACCCTCAAACAGACAACAAGCAAACGCACTCATACGTCATTTTGCACAGACGAGCCATCTTACATCTCACCCTGACGACCGACGCACCATTCGACGTAAGAAAGACTTTCCCACAGACTCAGACTATACACCCTTCATAGACAGTCAGACAAAACTCATAATGCATAGTCTCAAGCACTCATCTGCCTGTGGCCCTGATAACATAAGCAACATCCACCTAAAACACATTGGACCACAAGGTATACACGCACTCACAAACATTGCAAACTACAGCTATTCACACAACACTATACCCGACATCTGGAAGCATGGTAAAATAATCACCATCCCAAAACCGAACAAAGACCCAACAATCCCATCATCGCACCGCCCAATCACACTTCTCTGCACCCCCTCTAAAGTCATTGAACGCCTAATACTTAAACTTGTCACACCATATATTCCCCTTGCTGACTCACAACACGGTTTTAGGCCACTACACTCCACAAACACTCTTCTGACAAACCTCACACAAAGAATTTTTGATGGCATCAATTCAGATAGGCCCCACCACAGAACACTTCTTATAACATTGGACATTAGTAAAGCTTTTGATGCTATCCCCCGCCACAACCTAACAAATAAAATATATAACACAGACATGCACAATAACACCAAAAGATGGCTGGCCAATTATCTGGCAGGCAGGAATGCTCATGTGTCATATAATGGCCAATCATCGCACATCAGAAACATTAAGAACGGAGTACCGCAGGGCTCAGTTCTATCCCCCACATTATTTAATCTATACATGCATGACTTACCCACGCCAGACACCTCAGAAATACAAATCTCTTCTTACGCAGACGACATAACAATCACATGCACACATCGTAACACAGACAAAGCTGCAGAAATAATCCAGCCTTACCTTGACACACTCAACACATGGTTCATCACAAACAGACTCAAAATAGCTCCAACCAAATCTACAGCAACACTTCTCACCAACTGGACAAAAGAACACAAATACATACCTCATCTCTACATCAACAACACTCTAATACCACACACAAACACACCGAAAATTCTTGGTGTAACATACGATACATCCATGTCTTTCAAACAACACCTCACAAACATAAAAAACAAATGCACACCTAGACTTAACGCACTTAAGTCAATCACTGGAACAACATTTGGACAAAACAAAGAAACTAATATAACAATATACAAACAATGTATACGCTCAGTGATGAATTATGCGAGTCCTGCATGGGCTCCTAATCTCAGTGAGACACACCACAACACCCTTCAAATCATACAAAACAAAGCCCTAAAAACAATTACAGGCTGCACAAATACATCACCTACAGACCATTTACACCATGAAACAAAAGTCCTCAAAGTCAAGGAACACCTCGACATGAGAGGCACACAAACACTTGCTGCAGCCACCACAAACACATCACACCCGTTACACTACATAGCAGAACACCCACACACACCAAGAAACATTAAAACTACACCCAAAGACCTTTATTACACAAAGATACTCTCTTCTCTTCCTCCACAACCACCAAATACCAGCCTCCGGAAACATATTCATAATCATATCACTCACCGCTCCATTAACACACTGAAAGACAACACACTGCTGCATGCCAGACCCCCTGATATCCACCCTTCTGAATCCTCTCTCCCACGTAAGGACAGAGTCCACTTGGCCAGACTGCGATGCGGTCACCACCCAGCACTTCTAAGCTACCAGAGGAGGCTGGACGACCGTGTTGTGAACAGCTGCCCAGGATGTAACACTTCACCCCATACCATACAACACATAATGGAAGACTGCATTATACACAATCATGCACGCAAACAACACAACATACACTCTATAAAGGATTTGTGGGAAAACCCAGTCTCGGCTGTGGCCTTCCTTGGGGAGACGGGACTGCTCGGACAGACAGTCTAGGGAACGACAACAACAACAACAACAACTCTCCCTCTTTTCAAACCATCAGGAACAATACAAAGGTTGTTCTTCCCAGGGCTATGGAGTTGGAACACAAAACCTCAGACTCCGACTCCAACTCCTCTTAATGTAATTAACTGATTATGGCTTACATATTTTATAAAGCCTATACAATACACATACGCTCCAATCTTGAGTAGACTTATATCATTATAACTGGTTTATATCAAAGAATATGTTATAGTGTGGCTTTCCTATGTTTGACCTCTTCATTAATACTTTATAAGTGAAGTAGAGACAAAATTTTTGAAAGGACATTGAAGAAAATTCGGTAAAAAAACAAAAATTATAATGTAAGACATTTGGCATGATATATATCTTTGCAAATAAGCGATAAGTACATTTCAAAAACAAAAATACTGTACTTTATAACAAAGGTTGAAATATAACCTTTGTAAAGGATATACAAACCTAATAATAAAAAAAAATATAATGGAAGATTATTTTTTACATATATAGTTTTGCAAATACATACATATACCAAGGCTTTTCCCATCTTACAAGGGAGGTAGCCAAAAAGAAAAAGGCATAAAATCATTCCCACCCATTCCATCCCTAAATACACTCCACTCCCCTCCACCCTCCCTCTTCTCTTAGCACCTCCTGGATGACGGGTCATCCCTGCACCTTGTCCACTGCCCCGGGTCAGAGGCAGCATCGCAAGTCACAGCACATCCACAGCAAGGCCGCTTCATTAAATTGGAGACCCCCCCTCTCCTTCCCCCCATGAATAAAAGGAGAAGACGGGGAGAAATCCCCTTGGGCTGCGTCAAGTTTTGCTCACACATACTACCTCATCCCCCATCCCCCCCCCACCCATTCCACCTCATGCAATCACATCATCCATATACAACCATTCTCCATTCACCCCTGTCGTCTGTCCTCTCCCATCCTTCCTCAACAGACATTCCCCTCTTCCCCAAAACCCCCTTCACCCCATCCACCCACCTCATCCTAGGACGTCCCCTCATGTTCACTCCCTCCACATCTGCCTTCCATACCTCTTTTACTAGTCTTTCTTCACTCATTCTTTCCATGTGTCCAAACCATCCTAATATTCTTTCATCAACCCTATTTCCCAACTCCCTTTCCACCCCTGTTCTCCTCCTCACCTCCTCATTTCTCACTCTAGCCTAGTAACTCCCTTCATACTTCTCAGACACCTCATCTCAAACACATTCAAACTCCTCTCTTCCTCTCTTATATTCCATGTTTCTGCCCCATACAGTGCTGTTGGCACGATCACTCCTTCATACAGTCTCCTCTTAGCATCCATTCCCAAATGTCTATTCCTCATTACACTTTTTAATCCACCAAGGCATTTACTCGCTTCTCTCAATCTACATTCTACCTCCACCTTCACTCCCCCTTTTCCTGCCACATTTGCACCCAAGTATCTAAAACTATCCACTTCCTCCAGGCGCACTCCCTTAATGCTCACTTGCAGTCTTCTGCCACTTTCATCCCTTGTACATCTCATCACCTTTTACCCACATTTATCTTCAGCTTTCTTCTATCACACACTCTCCCAAACTCTGTCACCAACTTCCTCAATCCCTCCTCCGATCCTGCCACAAGTGCAGTGTCATCCGCAAACAACAGCTGGCTCACCTCCCACTTTTCTCCATTTCCTTTAACCATCTCCAATCCCTGACCCACCACCCTTGCATTTACCTCTTGCACCACCCCATCCATGTACAAGTTGAACAAACAGGGCGACAACACATCCCTGATGAAGTCCCACCTTTACCTCAAACCACTCACTCTCTCCATTTCTAATCCTGATACATGCTCTACTACTCTCGTAAAAACTCTTGACAGCTCCTAGAAACTTTCCTCCTATCCCATATATCTGCAAAACCTCCCACAGTGCCTTCCTGTCTACCCTATCATAAGCCTTTTCCAGATCCATAAAAGCCCAAAAAACATCCTTCCCCTTTCCTATAGCTTTCCCACATATCTGTCTTACCACAAAGATCTGATCTACACAACCTCTACCCATCCTAAATCCACACTGTTCCTCACCAATTACTCCCTCTGTTCCTCTCCTAATCCTCTCAATCAAGGTCCTTCCATAAGCCTTCCCAACTACACTTAACAAGCTAATCCCTCTGACACTACTACATTCACACTTGTCCCCCTTTCCTTTGTAAAGTGGAACTATACAAGCACTCCTCCAGTCCTCCAGCACTCTACCTTCTCTTCAGCAAACATTAGATAACCTCACCAACCAGTCCACCATCACTGTACCTCCTTTTTTTAGACATTCTGCATGGCATCCATCCAGACCAGGTGCCTTACCTGCTTTCATCATCTTAACTGCTGCCTTCATCCTCATCCTTCCTTATTTCTCCTCCATTTTTCTCACTCATCACGGTCATTTTCTTAGCATTTCCCATTGCAGCTATCTTTCCCTCCCTATCCTCCTTCACATTAAGCAACTCCCTAAAATATTCTGCCCATCTTCCCCTTACTGCCTTCTCCTCCATTATCATCTCTCCATCTGCACCTTTTACCTTTTCTTCTCTACTTGATTCGCCTCCTCTTCCTCTCTTAATTTCTTTCCAAAACATCTTTTCTTTTCTTTGTACGTCTCATATGACTCCCTCGTCCTATTTTGTAACCAATCTGTGTAAGCTCGCTTCTTCTCTTCTACAACCTTCTTCATTTCCTCATCCCACCATTCACTACCCTTCCTTCTATTTCCTCCTGTCGTTCTTGTTCCACACACCATCTTTGCACACTTTGTGACTCCCTCCTTAAACCATCCCCATTCCTCATCCACACCTACCTCTACTCCATCCTTCACTCCCTCCCACTCCTCCTTCAGCTTCTTCTTGTACTCCTTCTCCTTTTCATTTAAAGAGTTCACTCTAAGCACCTCCCTACCTTTTGTCCCTTTCCTCTTTCTCCATCTGTCCTCCACTCTCAACTTGCCTTCCACCAGAAAATGATCTGATATTCCCCCACCCTCTCCCCTTAGCACATGTACATCCTTAACTCTTCCTATCATAATCCTATTTACCACTACATAGTCCATTAAAGCTCTATCTACCACCCTTCCCTCCACCACCCTCCCCCATGTGTACTTATGCTTGACTTTCTTCCGAAACACTGTATTTGCTATCATCAACTCTCTTTCTAGACACATTTCCACCATCAATTCTCCACTATGATTTTTTCATGGAACTCCACATTTCCCAACCACTCCATCAATTGGATCCTTTCCTACCCTAGCATTAAGGTCTCCCAGTACTATTACATTTACACTTCTCCCTAAACCCTCTATGCACTCATTTAAATCTATCCAAAAAGCCTCCTTTTCTTCTACACTCTTCTCACTGCCAGGCCCATATGCATTTACAAAAACCCACATCTCCTTTCCCAGTTTCACCTTCATCCACATTATCCTTGAGGAAACCTCCTTGCACTCCACTACACGTTTACCTATCTCTTCACTTACTAGTATAGCCACCCCTTCTCTCCCTCTCCCTCTCTTCACTCCTGATAACCTTCCACTTACACTCCCAAACTTACAGTCACCCTTCCCTTTCAGTTTAGTTTCACTCAAAGCCAACACATCCATCTTTCTTCTCACAAACATACTACCTATCTCTTCCCTTTTACTCTCATCTGTACCACATCCACGCACCTTAGGGTGTTGGTCCGAGAACTTCCAGACCTTCTTATGCCTTTGCTTTTACTTTTAGGAATGTGCCCTGTGGAGCTACAAGGAGAAGGATGCCTAGTCCCAATCCCCGTCCCATTCTTCTCGCCTCTTATGATCCAAGTGGGAATACTTGGTGGCAGTATTCTTTTCCCCCACCACAGGGAATTTCCCCATCACAGAAAAAGAATACTCAGAGAAATGGTACAGGACAGC
The DNA here is from genome assembly GCF_046742065.1 of Oratosquilla oratoria. Lineage (NCBI taxonomy): Eukaryota > Metazoa > Arthropoda > Malacostraca > Stomatopoda > Squillidae > Oratosquilla > Oratosquilla oratoria. The sequence continues at coordinate 17,547,762 of NC_134803.1, read as the reverse complement.
AACAGGGGGTTGGGGGACAGCATAACAGAGGGACAGTCGTAGCATAAAAGTGTCATCATTTCTCTATGAACAGAGTTTTCCTCTATCATAGACAAAATGATGTGAGGCTCTGGTCCGTAGGGGCACCCCATATAGACCCTAAAGTATCAACTGCATGCTACTTTGCCACAACAAGCAGCCAATACCCCAGTGATTGACTTAAGTGCGTTAAGTCTAGGTGTGCATTTGTTTTTTATGTTTGTGATGTGTTGTTTGAAAGACATGGGTGTATCATATGTTACACCAAGAATTTTTGGTGTGTTTGTGTGTGGTATTAGAGTGTTGTTGATGTAAAGATGAGGTATCTATTTATGTTCTTTTGTCCAGTTGGTGAGAAGTGTTGCTGTAGATTTGGTTGGAGCTATTTTGAGTCTGTGATGAACCATGTGTTGAGTGTATCAAGGTTTGGCTGGATTATTTCTGCAGCTTTGTCCAATCTTTGTTCATATGTACAGTATTCCAATTTTGGTCTTACTAGTGTAACTAGTATCTTCTTTACCATTTCCTCATCCATGTAGTCAAAGGCCACTTTCATTGATCTTATTAAGTTTATCCAACTATTTTGTTATCATGTTTGTCTGGTGTCATGTTGTTTGAGATAATTACTCCTAGGTCCTTTTCTGGGTTTACTTTTATAACTTCCTTTGTACCAATTTTATATTGACCTGATATTCTATTTTTGCTTTTTCCAAATTCCTTTATACTACATTACTTAATGTTGAAATTCACTTCGTTCTTTTTACTCCATTTCCTGACTTTGTCCAGGTCTTCTTGAAAAGATTTGCAATCTTCCTCTGTACTTACTCTCTTCAATAGTTTCACATCATCTGCAAGGAAGTTCATATAACATTCCACGCCTTCATCCATGTCATTTATATAAACAGCAAACATTATCAGAGCCAATACAGAGCCTTGAGGGACTCCGCTTTTCATATCTACCCAATTTGAGTTCTTTTCTCTAAGTACCACCCTCATTTTTCTTCCATTCAAATTTTTCATCCATTCCAATAATTTTCCTTGTATTACACCTATTGTTTCAATTTTTCTTAGCTTTTTGTGTTGTACTTTGTCAAAAACCTTTTGTAAGTCCAATAAGACGCAGTCTGCCCATCTCTTTCTTGTATTATTTCTATTAATCTTGAGTAAAAGCATATTAAGTTTGTAGTACACGATCTTCCTCTTCTAAATCCAAATTGTTTGGGGTTTAGTATGTTGTTCTCTTCCAAATGTTTAATCCATTTATTTTTAATAACTCTTTCACATATTTTTGCAATTGTGCTTGTAAGGGATACCAATCTATAATTTGTTGGATTTTCTTTATCTCCTCCTTTGTATATTGGTATAATGTTTGCAGTTTCCCAATCTTGTAGTACTTTTCCTTCTTTGAGTGTGTATTTTATCTGTAAGTTCATCTATACATTCTTTCAATATCTAGTTCGCTATTCCATCAGGCCCATATGACTTTCTGATGTAAAGGTTCTTTATTTGGTCCCATATATCTTTCTGTGTCACTGTTATTTCTTTCATTTTGGGGGATCTTTCTTGTTGTCCTTCATCCCACATTTGTGAGCTTTCAATCGTAAATACAGACCTGAAATGTCTTCTCATTACTTCAGCCATTTCTACATCTTCTATATATTCTTTGTTTCTTTCATGCAGTTTCACTATTTCATGTTTGTCTTTTAGTTTATTGTTTACATATCTCTAAAATAGTTTAGGTTGGATTTGCATTTATCTAATATATCTTTTTAGTACCGTATTTTTCGGACCATAAGGCGCGGGCAAAATCCTTAGAATTGGCCAAAATCGGGTGGTGCGCCTTATCGTGAGGTGCACCTTATGTGTGGCTTCAGTGCAAAAAAATGCCTCGGACAGTGACGAATTATTTTGACACGTTTCGTAGCTAGCCTGCCGACGGCGACAGTGCATAGGCCCAGCAAAAGTTACAACCAAGTTATAACCAAGATGCATGTATCTTGACAAGAAAATTGCGAAAACTTCGACAGTTTTCGAGTCCATGCCACCGCATTCATTCACGCTATTATGGCTATGATATGATAGCGTCCACAACACAGACAGCCATTTTGCATTGGTCTAGTCTCGCTCCACTCAGACTGTAGTCATTTAGGTATTTTTTTTTAGTTTCGACCATGGGCGCAATATGGCAATATAAAATTAATTATTAATTTTGTAAATTAAATGTATCAACGTAATATGCAATTTTGTGGGCGGAAATGAAAATAAAAAATACCTTGCTACAAGCAAATATGCTAATGAACGAAGTCGGTAGCATAGGATCGGGACGCCAACATCTCTCACGACGACGACAACGAGGACGAGCCGGATGGCATTTAATTTGCAGGTAATGATTTATTAAACACAGGTTAGGTTAGGTTAGACGAATTCATCACCCTTTCATTTCTTCGACGTCGGCATCTATCATAACAGACATGGCGTACCATTCGTCCAACACGACTTCGTTACTTACAAAATCAGTTTTCGCGCCTTTTTTTATTTCCGCTCACAAAATTGCATATTACGTTGATACATTATAATTTACAAAAAATTAATAATTAATTTTCTATTGCTATATTGCGCCCATGGTCGAAACTAAAAATTACCTTCATTTGTAATAAAACTGCTAATGTTGGTTTTATTCCCCACAATTCCTGTAACGTGTTTGTTGTTTTTTAGGGGTACTGGCAGGGCAGACCGTCCAAGGAGGTGGTCTGATTTCACTGACCAAAATAAAAAATATATACAGGTAGTCGTCGACTTTGACCACGAGATAGTGCAATAATATTTAACATTTAATAGAGTAATTAAACTGCAATGTTATGCCTGGCAGCGCAGAACAATTACTCCGCACGCCGCGAGATGCGAGTATGATAGTTTTGGCAGGCTGCCGACACCGTCGGCATCCCAGCCAGCTAAATATTCTTTCAATTTTTTTTCTGTGAAGTAAAATGTTTCCTAATTTTGCATTGCATTTTGTATTTCTATATGTTTTGCAATTAACAAAATGCAACAATAAAACTTTTTTTTTTATGTCTAGGCTAGTTTGTTGTTGATAACAATATGTTCGGTACAGTACGTAAGCGAAAAGAATGTGTTTTGAAATAAAACAAATTCTTAATTTTGCCTTGCAATTTTTATTTTTATGTTTTGCAATTAATAAAATGTAACAGTAAAACTTTCTTATGCCTAGTCTGTTATCGATAACAATATGTTCGGTTCAGCATTTTGTATTTTTATGTTTTGCGATTAATAGAATATAACAGTAAAATTTGTTTATGCCTAGTCTGTTGTCGATAACAATATTTTCGGTACAGTACGTAAACGAAATGAATGTGTTTTGAAATAAAAAAATTCCTAATTTTGCCTTACAATGATTTTAATGTAACCAACAAAAAGTATTAGTAGGTCAAAGATGACAGGACTTTATTCAGTATGCATAGGCCTTGGCTATGTTTCCTAACGAAAATTATAAAAAAAAAAAGTTAATGAATATTAAAAAACATAGCTCAAAAATAATAAGATTTTATTCAGTATGCATATGTTTCCTAAAGAAAGTCTGATGATAAAATAATATTAAAGTTAAAAAATACAGTATTAAATAGCATAGGTTAAAGATGATAGGATTTTATTCAGTATGCTTAGGCCTAGGCTACGTTTCCCAAAGAAAATCAGATAAAACTACAAAAAGGTTAAAAAATACTGTACAACATAGTTCAAAGATGCTAAGATTATTTCAATATGCTAACTATAATATACAATATATGTATATATATATATATATATACAGTAACAAAAATATTTAAAGGGTAATATATACTGTACAGATATAAAGACCGACTTGCGTCCAGATCGACTTACGACCTGTCTGTCGGAACCGAACTCGGTCGTAAGTCGACGACTACCTGTATACAATTTAATTTTGTAATTTTGCTAAATCCCAACCAATTTTTCTCATTGAACAACGAAAATGTTCAGTTCTGAATGCACTCACATATGCATGATTATCCGATGACGAGACCAGGTGCGCCTTATGGTCAGGTGCGTCTTATGTAAGGATGGGGAATAGCAAATTACGGGTGCGCCTTATGGTACGAAGCACCTTATCGTCCGAAAAATACGGTAGTTTTCTTTTTTCCTCTGTGTATATCTACATATTCATTTCTCGATTGATGTATGCTTGCCATTTTGTCACTTTTTTGTCTTTTTTCCATTTTTTTCTAGGCTTTGTCTCTTCTATCTTTAGCATCACTACACTTTTTATCATACCAACACTTTACAGTATGTAAACCCTTTTTTGTTTCTGCTCAGGTACATGTTTATCTGTTCCCTCCTTATATATTTCTTTAAAAATGTTCCATTTCTCTTCCATCTTTGTTTCATCATTTGAAAAATTTTCACAGCTAGCATTTTGAACAAATTTTCTAAGTTTCACAAAGTCAGTTTTGTTGTACCTTAATCTTCCTTCTCTGTGTTTCTCATTTCTTCTTACATCATTTTGTTCCTTAAGCTCAAACTCTATTAGTATGTGGTCACTTCCTAATTGGTGTCTTATAATTCATTTCGTCCACAATTTCAGGCTCAGAAGTGAATATCAAGTCTTGTCTTGATGGTTCTTCATTGTGTCTATATCTAGTGTTTTCTTTGACCCATTGAGTCAATGTATAATTAATCAATGGTCAGATCCAGTAGGACATTGCCCCAGAGTTCCTCTCCACCTTTTATTGTCAATTCAACCCAATTTATTTCCTTTGTGTTAAAGTCACCCATAATTACTATGTTTTCTCCATATTTCAGTGTCTCGGTTAATTAATTCTTCCAGTAATTTTGAGTATTCACTGTCAGACCAAGCCTTAGTTTTTAGGGGCACATATACAACTATAAACTTTATGCTTTTCATACTGCTATTTTCTACTTAACCACTTCCATACAGTGACGCCTATGTAGGCGTCATGAGGAGCAAGTGGGTACACGATGATGCCGACGTCGGCGTCTTGATTATATTTATTGTAGTCGTACCTACGTAACCTCCATTCTCTCTAAACTGGCTTCATCATATTTTCTATGGTTATCAAAATTCACGGGTGAAAGAGAACGAACAATTGAGCACTGACTTTATTTTTTATAATGCGATTATTATGACGCAACATCGCACGTCGGGCAGCTAATGCTGCCAGACGTGCGATGTGCCCCGGAGTGAAGAGGTTAAATTGTGATCAGTTCCACATTTTATTTACCTTCTGCTATCTTTATTACATTTAAGCCCTTTCTAGTCAATAACATGACTCCTCCCCCCTGTTTATCCATTCAGTTTTTCGACCAAAGGTTGTATAACCCTTGTCCCACCATACTTGATTATGTAGGACCTTTCATTTTTGTCTCCACAATTCCCATTATGTCTGGTTTCTCTATTGACAAATAGTCATTTAATTCATTCCAGAAATCACACCATCCATGTTTGTGTATGCCACTTTTAATTTCTTCTTTTCTTCTTCTTTTTTTTTTTTTTCCATTTTTCTGATGTGCCATTTTCTCAGTCTCAGATCCAGTACTCTCTCTAAAAATGAAAATAAATAAAATAAATAAATAAATCAGTCTCCAATCTTTTCTTGTTTTTTTCCCCTCAACTTCATTTCTCAGTGCCCCTCTCCATATCCTCTTCATTTCCTTTTTTATCCACTCATTTTTGTAATTTTCACTGCTAGTTTTGCTGCTTTCAATAGCATCTCTTCAGCCATCATCCGAGTCCTTACTTTGATTTTCTTGGTCTGTAGTTTTATCTTTTGAGTATGTACCCATCCTATGCACATCGTTGATATCCTTCTTCAAATCCTGCCCCTCGTCCCGAACCGTTTTCAGTATCTCATTTGCAATTTCTTTTCTTTTTCTCTTTGGTACTTGTGTACATTGTGTTTTTCTTTGATACCATAAACCACCATGCATTTCTTTTTGTCCACTGTGTCCCTCACCCAGTTTTCCTTTTCTTTGATTACCTTAAGGGACTGTAGGGCGCGAAAACACGAAAAATTCTGGAAAATCAACGAATTTTAGGTAAACATTTCAAAAGATTCTCTATGATGGTGGTAACACTTTAGCCAAATATTACAGCTCAATTCCGTTTCTTTTCTTATATATAAAATAAAATAGATAAATTTTTTGGCAACCTCTGGCAACCCCATTGCATGAAAAAACATTCTGTATATTGAAATAAAGTCAAAATTTTGATACCCAGTTCTGTTTTGTTTACTATAATTAATATATATGGAGATATCTGGCAACTTGCCCAACACTAATCGTCAATCACCACAAGGATCTCAGTATCTCTTCAAAGCTAAAGGAGAAAGGATGTCGCCCTGTCGCGTATCTGTTAGCCTACCAGTCATGCATGCGATCGTATTATCTTTTATTCTACCAACAAGTATTCAAAAGATTCTCTATGATGGCTGTAACACTTCGACCAAATATTACAGCTCAATTCCGTTTCTGTTCTTATATATAAAATGAAATAGATAAATTATTGGCGACATCTGGCAACCCCATTGCATGAAAAAACATTCTGTATATTGAAATTAAGTCAAATTTTCGATAGCCAGTTCAGTTTTGTTTAAAGTTTTAAACGGAAACGTAAAAAAATAGACAATGTCACGAGTGAGTACGCGGCCGGAGGATTTTAAATGCCGGTGCGCTCCTTTAAACTTTAAATGCCTCTCCTGAAAAGTTTGTTTTTATATTTAAATAGCCATATCTCTGTTTCTTTTTGTCCGATTTCATTCATTCTTTCGAATTTGTAAAGAGAAAGAGTAATTCTTTAATTTGATCAGAAAAAAACAAAGGAAACTGTAACTTAATTTTTTTGTTTAATTTATCATAGCAGATTTTCACTGAAGTTTCTACTATTCAAAATAAAAAAATCATAAAAAAGAATAAAAGAGAGTAGGAAAAAATCTAACTCAATGAAGTTGTTTCCAAGACTCTAATCTTTCATTTCCTACATAGTAGGCTGATTACCTATGCCTGTGGATACTTCAATGATTACAGATACTATCATAAAAAAAGAAAGAAAAAAATTAACTACACGTAATATATACATGTTACTAAAACAATTTAGTATGCAATAATACTCTTTCCGATAGAGTAAGTATACATAAGTTCACCAAAGAAATTGAACAACTTTTATGACACGTTCACCTATAAGCACTTCCCACAGTCCCTTAACCACTGTTTCCTTTGCATTCTTTTCTACCTGTTGTTGTACTATTTCTTTGAATGAGAGCTTTTGATTTTCACGTTCCTGTTTCCACTGATTTTTTATTTCATTAAGATTGGTCTCTGATTGATTCTTCCATCTTCAATTCTTCATTTTTGTTTCTAACCATTTTTAACCATTTTCCTTTCTTTCATTTTTTCTTTTAATCATACTCATTTCACTTTTTAGATTGTTTAACTCTTATTATTCATCATTAGTTCTACGTAAGTTTGATACCTCTAATTGCAAAGGTTTGTGATCTAGTTGTTGATGTCTTGATTCCTTATTGCCCTACTAATCCTAATACCTCTTTCCATGTCCATAATTTTATCCATTGCTCCCCTTTCCCTCTGAAATCCCGAAAATACTTCAGAATTGTACCTGTGGAGTTATGCTAATACATGTTGTCTTTAGGATCACTCCCAGTGGTGACTCCACTCTAGTCACATCCAATCCCCTCTTAGTTGGTTCATTGATTCTTTTTTCATCTTTATTACCCTCCAATCTGTGCTAAAAACTATATTTTTCAAGAACTGGATTGGATATGTTACAGGTCACACTAAAACAAAATGTTACATCCCGAAAATAACAACAAGGCGTTTTTCCTGATTCAGGAACAAAGCGCTAGGTCGGAGCTTGATGATTGGACCTTCCTCTACGACGACGTATGTATGTGTATAAGTTAATACAGTGGTGGTCGATGGGAAGACATCCTTGAGTTTGAAACTGATGAACATGCACTGAATGGCCCTATGGCTCCAGCAATTGGCTGAAGTCCATAAATCTTATAAATCAATCCAATCCCCTTGCATTTATCTTTTGTACCACCCATCCATGTACACATTGAATAAACATGGTAACATAACACAGCCCTACCTTCACCAGAAACCACTCACACACTCCATTCCCAGTCATAACACAAGCTCTCATAAAAACTCTTGACTGCCCTTAACAGCTTTCCCCCAATCCAATGTATCTGCAATATCTCCTACAATGTTTTCATGTCTGCCCAGTCATAAGTATTCCTGAAGCATTGGCTACATGTTTCTATGCAATTATATGCAGTCAGGATTTATGTAGGTCAGGATTATTCTTCTTCTTGATTGTATGTATTTATAAGTGTATCATTGTATTTCTTGTGTCCTTGAAAGTGACAGAATATATTTTTTTCAGCTGTGATAGTTATGATTAAGTTGAAGGGTACTGTTATGCTTTGCATATATCAGAAGTGAAAATGGTTGAACAAAGGAGCTTCCACCAAATTATTTTAAGCAAAAGAACAGTCGTGATGAAGCATAATGGACTTCTATGTACTTTGATTATAGTGAGTATAGTGTGTGGAATTGGGGCTAAACAAACAAGTGAAAAAAAAATTGAAGGTCTAGAACAAGGAGTGGCCATTGAAAAACATTCTGGATTGTTACTTCACATTCGTTCAGCAAATGCTGGCAATGGGGATGTATTGGAGAATGGTGATGACAGAACTAGTGGGAAAGAGGAGAACCAAGAACAAGGAAAATCTGAAAACCAGAGCAGTGGGGAAATCCTTCAAGTTAACAGCACAACTGCAAGCACTGCAAAGAAAACTACAATAGGGCAGGATCTTAGTCTGAGTGAGGGCAAAGAGAAAATAAGTGATGTAAAAACTGCAGAAAGTAAAGATAGCAAACAAATATCTGGTGACAAACCTTCTTTAAATGTTAAAGGTGAAGAAAGTGAAAAGGCTAATGCAGAAAGCAACAAGAATTCAAATAAAATTACCTCTTCAAACATTAGAGCAGGGCAAGATCCAAGTATGAGTGAAGTCAAAGAAAAAATTGGTGATGGAAAAACTTCAGAAGATAAAGGTAGTAAAGAAATATCTGTGAAAGAAACCTTAAATATTAAAGATGGCAAAAATGGAAATGCTAATGCTGAAACCAACATGAATTCAAAAAATGTGACTTCTGCAAACACTAAAGGTAAGAAAAAGTATTTACAAAATAAAGTATGTTTTTTAATTAACCTACTTCACATTGAAAACACAAAAACATATGATAAAGTTGAGAAAATATTGGTAATTGCCTCATTAATTTATAACATTATTTTTAAGAGTTCACTTGCCTCAATATTAAAATAGTCATGAACAAGTTATATTGCAGGATGTCCTGTAAATGATAGATAAATTTGTATCAACATTATCTAATTCCAGAGCCAACGGCCACTAAAACAACAGCATCAATGGAAGGCCCCATGCACGACGGAGCATTTCTTCGAGGCTTTTATGTCTTTGTAGGAATTGGAGTGATAGTTATTATTTTCTTCGTGGTAAAAGGGCTCAGGTCAGTTTTATTATATTTTAGGTTGACTTGAATGTAAACATGAAATGGGCAAAGCAAAAGTACTAGGACTATAATTACTGTTTTGTTATTTACCGTATTTTATTTATTTTAGTTATTTATCTATTTATTGATGTATTTATTTATTTTATTTGTTATTATTTATATATATATATATTTTTTTTTCCCCAAGTTGAATTAATCTCTCGAATACAAGTCAAATTCTTATGCCCAGCATTGGATGCCAGAGGTATTATGATTGGTGCATCACAATACATACATATATCAAAGGCTTTTTCCCCCTTACACGGGGGGGTAGCCAAAAAGAAAAAGGCATAGAAATCACTCCCACCCACAATACTCACATAAGATATAAAGTAACTGCTGTATTACTCATTCTCTTTCACTGATTAATAATAAACACAGATCATATGATCAGGTCACTTCACAGAATTTTGGGGTCACCTACAGCTACAAAATAGATATAATCAAGTTCCCGACTCCGGCATCCTCGTATAACCACTCGTGCCTCAGAATGCCCAAGTAGGCATCATAGTATGGAAAAGGTTCAGGAATCATTGTTGAAATTCAGTGTAATTCATACATACCTACTACACCAAAGGCTTTTTTCCCTCCTTATAAGGGAAGTAGCCAAAAAACAAAGGCATAAAAATCACTCTCACCCATTCCATCCCTATCACACTCCACTCCCCTACACCCTCTTCCCTGGGTCAGAAGTAGTGTCGCAAGACACAGCACATCCACAGCAAGGCCGCTTCATTAAATCAGCGATCCCCCCTCTCCGTCCCCTCATGCAGAAAAGAAGATGAGAAATCCCTTCAGGCTTCGTCAAAATTTTCTCCCACATACTCCTCACCCCCCACCCCATCCCCACCCATTCCACCTCATGGATCATAACATCATCCATACACAACAGTTCTCCATTCACCTCTGTCTTCTCCCATCCTTCCTCAGCAGACATTCCCCTCTTCCCCAAAGCCCCTTTTACTCCATCCATTTCATCCTAGGTCGCCCCCTCATGTTCACTCCTTCCACCTCTGCCTTCCACACCTCTGTTACTAGTCTTTCTTCACTCATTCTTTCCATGTGTCCAAACCATCCCAATACAGGTAAACGTCGACTTACGATGGCCGCAACTTACGATTGTTCGACTTTACGATGACGACGGCGACGACGACGACATGATAATTTAACCCCTTCCATACGGTGCCGCACACGTAGGCGTCATGAGGAGCAAGTGGATTCGCGACGCTGCCATATCGGCGTCTTGATTATATTTATTGTAGTCGCCCCTGTGTTTTTACATTCTCTCAAATGTGGCCTGAATCCCATTCTCTGTGGTTTTCAAAATTCGCGGGTGAAAGAGAGAACGATCGATATAAGCGGTGACTATATTTTATGATGCGAGTATTATTACGTCACGTCGTACGGCTGGCATTAGCTGCTGCTCGCGAGATTTAAGTGCCGTACTGAAAATACATATTATAGTGTTTGAATATGGTAAAAAGGATAAAAACAATTAAATAAACTACTGTACATGTTTAATAGGCTATATTCAGTATCTCTAGTGGTTAATATACAAGTAAGCTAGGTACAGTGACCACGGAACAGAGTGATACACAAATTGGGGATCGACTTACGATGAAATCGTCTTACGATGGCTCTATCGAAACCTAATGCCATCGTAAGTCGACGTTTACCTGTACTCTTTCATCCACCTTATCACCCAACTCCCTTTCCACCCATTCTCCTCCTCATCTCGTGTCTCACTCTATCCAGCCTAGTAACCCCTATCATACTTCTCAGACTCCTCATCTCAAACACATTCATACCCCTTCTCTCTTCCTCTCTTATGTTCCATGTTTCTGCCCCATGCAGTGGTGTCGGCACAACCAATCCTTCATGCAATCTTCTCTTAGCATCCATTCCCAAGTGTCTATTTCTCATTACACTTTTTAATCCACCAAGGCATTTACTCACTTCTCTCAATCTACATTCTACCTCCATCACCACTCCTCCCTTTTCTGCCACATTTGCACCCAAGTATCTAAAACTATCCATTTCCTCCAGTCTCCCTTAATACTCACTTCCAGTGTGCTGCCACTTTCACCGCTTGTACATCTCATCACATTACTTTTTCCTACATTTATCTTCAACTTCCTTCTTTCACACACCTTCCCAAACTCTGTCACCAACTTCCTCAATACCTCCTCTGATCCTGCTACAAGCACAGTGTTGTCTGCAAACAACAGTTGCCTTATCTCCCACTTTTCTCCATTTTTTTTAACCATCTCCAATCCCTGACCCACCGTCCTTGCTTTTACTTCTCATATCACCACATCCATGTATAAATTGAACAGTCAGGGTGACAACACATCCCTGACGAAGCCCCACCTTTACCTCGAACCACTAGCTCCCTTCATTTCTAATCCTGACACACACACTCCAGTACATACATACATCATACATATACCAAGGATTTTTCCCCCTTCCAAGGGAGGTAGCCAAAAAGGGAAAGGCATAAAAACACTCCCACCCATTTCATCCCTAAATACACTCCACACCCCTCCCACCCTCCCTCTAATCTGAGCACCTCCTGGATGACGGGTCATCCCTGCACCCTGCCCACCGCCCTGGGTCAGAAGCAGTGTCGCAAGACACAGCACATCCACAGCAAGGCCGCTTCATTTAATCGGCGACCCCTCCTTGCATATAAGGAGAGGACGGGGAGAAATTCCTTCGGGCTGCGTCAAAATTTACTCACACATACCAGCCCACCCCCCCGCCCATTCCTCCTCATGCAATCACAACATCATCCATACACAACCATTCTCCACTCACCTCTGTCTTCCGTCCTCTCCCTTCCTTCCTCAACAGACATTCCCCTCTTCCCCAAAGCCCCCTTCACCCCATCCATCCACCTCATCCTAGGACGTCCCCTCATGTTCACTCCCTCCACATCTGCCTTCCATACCTCTTTTACTAGTCTTCACTCATTCTTTCCATGTGTCCAAACCATCCTAATATTCTTTCATCAACCCTATCTCCCAAATCCTTTTTCACCCCTGTTCTCCTCCTCACCTCCTCATTTCTCACTCTATCCAGCCTAGTAACCCCCACCATACTTCTCAGACACCTCATCTCAAACACATTCAAACTCCTTCTCTCTTCTTCTCTTATGTTCCACGTTTCTGCCCCATGCAGTGCTGTTGGCACAATCACTCCTTCATACAGTCTCCTCTTCGCATCCATTCCCAAATGTCTATTCCTCATTACACTCTTTAATCCACCAAGGCATTTACTCGCTTCTCTCAATCTACATTCTACCTCCACCTTCACTCCACCTTTTCCTGCTACACTTGCACCCAAGTATCTAAAACTATCCACTTCCTCCAGTCGCTCTCCCTTAATGTTCACTTCCAGTCTACTGCCACTTTCACCCCTTGTACATCTCATCACCTTACTTTTACCCACATTTATCTTTAGCTTTCTTCTATCACATACTCTCCCAAACTCTGCCACCAGCTTCCTCAATCCCTCCTCTGACCCTGCCACAAGCGCAGTGTCGTCCGCAAACAACAGCTGGCTTACCTCCCACTTTTCTCCATTTTCTTTAACCATCTCCAATCCCTGACCCACTACCCTAGCATTCACCTCTCGCACCACCCCATCCATGTATAAGTTGAACAGCCAGGGTGACATAACGCATCCCTGACGAAGTCCCACCTTTACTTCAAACCACTCACTCTCTCCATTTCTAATCCTGACACAAGCTCTACCACTCTCATAAATACTCTTGACAGCTCCCAAAAGCTTTCCTCCTATCCCATAAATCTGCATAACCTCCCACAGTGCCTTTCTGTCTACCCTATCATAAGCCTTTTCCAGATCCACAAAAGCCCAAAAAACATCCTTCCCCTTTCCTATAGCTTTCTCACATATCTGTCTTACCACAAAGATCTGATCTACACAACCTCTACCTGTCCTAAATCCACACTGTTCCTCACCAATTACTCCTTCTGTTCCTCTCCTAATCCTCTCAATTAAGATCCTCCCATAAGCCTTCCCTACTACACTTAACAGGCTAATCCCTCTGAAACTACTACATTCACACTTGTCCCCTTTTTCCCTTGTAAAGAGGAACTATACAGGCACTTCTCCAGTCCTCCGGTACTCTACCCTCTCTCCAGCAAACATTAAATAACCTCACCAACCAGTCCACCATCACTTAACCTCCCTTTTTCAGACATTCTGCATGACATCCATCCAGACCAGGTGCCTTACCTGCTTTCATCATCTTTACAACTGCCTTCACCTCATCCTCCCTTATTTCTCCTCCATTCTCCTCACTCATCACTCTCATTTTCTTCGCATTTCCCACTGCAGCTATCTTTCCTTCCCTATCCTCCTTCACATTTAGCAACTCCCTAAAATATTCTGCCCATCTTCCCCTTACTGCCATCTCTTCCATTATCATCTCTCCATCTGTACCTTTTACCTTTTCTTCCCTACTTGATTCGCCTCCTCTTCCTCTCTTAATCTCTTTCCAAAACATCTTTTTATTACTTTCAAAATTTTCTGTCATACTCCTACCCCATTTCACATCTGCTCTCCTCTTTGCCTCCTTTACCCTTTGCTTTACTTCTCTTTTCTTTTCTTTGTACGTCTCATATGACTCCCCCGTCCTCTTTTGTAACCAATCTGTGAATGCTCGCTTCTTCTCTTCTACAACCTTCTTTGTTTCCTCATCCCACCATTCACTACCCTTTCTTCTAATTCCCCCTGTCCTTCTTGTTCCACACACCATCCTTGCACACTTTGTGACTCCCTCCTTGAACCATCCCCATTCCTCCTCCACACCCATCTCTGCTCCATCCTTTACTCCCTCCCACTCCTCCTTCAGCTTCTTTTCGTACTCCTTTTCCTTTTCATTCAAGGAGTTCACTCTAAGAACCTCCCTACCTTTTGTCCCTTTCCTCTTTCTCCATCTATCCTCCACTGTCAGCTTACCTTCCACCAAAAAATGATCTGATATTCCCCCACCCTCTCCCCTTAGCACATGTACATCCTTAACTCTTCCTATCATAATCCTATTTACCACTACATAATCCATTAGCGCTCTATCTACCACCCTTCCCTCCACCACCCTCTCCCATGTGTACTTATGCTTGACTTTCTTCCGAAACACTGTATTTGCTATCATCAACTCTCTTTCTAGACACATTTCCACCATCAACTCTCCACTACGATTCTTTCCTGGAACTCCACACTTCCCAACCACTCCATCGATTGGACCATTTCCCACCCTAGCATTAAGGTCTCCCAGTACTATTACATTGACATTTCTTCCTAAACCCTCTATGCACTCATTTAAATCTATCCAAAAGGCCTCCCTTTCTTCCACGCTCTTCTCACTGCCAGGCCCATATGCACTTACAGTACTCTCTTAAAAACTCTTGACAGCTCCTAAAAGCTTTCCTCCTATCCTGTGTATTTGCAATGCAATACCTCCCATAGTGCCTTCCTCTCCTAAGCCTTTTTCAAATCCATAAAAGCCCAAAAAACATCCTTACCTTTTCCTAGCTTTCTCACATATCTGTCGTACCACAAAAATCTGATCTATACAACCTCTACCTGTCCTAAACCCACACTGTTCCTCACCAATTACTCCCTCTGTTCCTCTCCTAATCCTCTCAATCAAGACCCTCCTATAAGCCTTCTCAACTACACTTAACAAACTAATCCCTCTGAATCCACTACTTTCACACTTGTCCCCCTTTTCCTTGTAAAGTGGAACTATACAGGCACTCCTCCAGTCCTCCGGCACTCTACCTTCTCTTAAACAAACATTGAATAACCTCACCAGCCAGTCCACCATCACTGTACCTCCTTTTTTCAAACATTCTTCATGACATCCATCCAGACCAGGTGCCTTACCCACTCTCATTATCTTAACAACTGCCTTCACTTCGTCCTTCCTTATTTCTCCTTCATTTTCCTCGCTCACCACAGTCATTTTCTTAGCACTTCCCACTACAACTACCTTACCTTCCCTATCATCCCTCACATTTAGCAACTCTCAAAAATACTCAGCCCATCTTCCTCATACTGCCTTCTCTTCTATTATCATCTCACCATCTGCACCTTTTACTTTTTCTTCTCTACTTGATCTGTCTGGGGTATTGGCTGCATATTATTGTGGCAAAATAGCATGCAGTTGATACTTTAGGGTCTATATGGGGCGCCCCTATGGACCAGAGCCACACATCATTTTGTCTGTGATAGAGGAAAACTCTGTACATAGAAAAATTATGACACTTTTATACTACGACTGTCCCTCCGTTATGCTGTCCCCCAACCCCTTGTTACTGTCCTGTACCATTTCTCTGAACATTCATTTCCTTTTTTTGCCTACCCTGTGGTGGGGGAAAAGAATACTGTCACCAAGTATTTCCACTTGAGTTGTAAAAGGCGACAAAAAAGGGACAGGGGATGGGATTAGGAGTCCTACTACCTGTACCCCCAAATGGGGACATTCCTAAAAAAGAAAGAAAAGGCACAAGAGGGTCTGGGAGCTTTCCAACCAGTACCCTAAGGATTGTGTCTTTTAATGTGCGTGGATGTGGTACAGATGAGAGTAAAAGGGAAAAGAGAGGCACTATGTTTGTGAGAAGATTGATGTACTGGCTTTGAATGAAACTAAAATGAAAGGAAAGGGCAACTGTGAGTTTGGGAGTGTAGCTGGGAGGTACTCGGAGTGAAGAGGGGACGAGGGAGAGAAGGGGTGGCTATACTAGTAAGTGAAGAGATAAGTAAGTGGGTAGTGGAGTGGAAGGTGTCATCAAGGTTGATGTGGATGAAGGTGAAGCTGGGAAAGGAGATGTGGGTTTTTGTAACTGCGTATGGGCCTGGTAGTGAGAAGAACGTAGAGGAAAGGGAGGCATTTTGGGTAGATATAAATGAGTGCATAGAGGGATTAGGGAGAAATGTCAATGTAGTTGTATTGGGAGACCTAAATGCTAGGGTAGGAAATTAACCAATTGACGTAGTGATTGGAAAGTATGGAGTTCGAGGCAAAAATCATAGTGGAGAGTTGATGGTGGAGATGTGTATTGAGAGTTGTTGATAGCAAATACAGTGTTTAAGAAGAAAGTCAAGCATAAGTACACATGGGAGAGGGTGGTGGATGGAAGGGTGGCAGATAGAATGTTAATGGACTATATAGTGGTGACCAGGAGAATGGTAGGAAGAGTTAAGGATGTACATGTTCTAAGGGGAGAGAGTGGGGGAATATCAGATCATTTCCTGGTGGAAGGTAAATTGAGAGTGGAGAAAGAGGAAAAGGACAGAAGGTAGGGAGGTACTTAGAATGAACTGCTTAAATGAGGAACAAAAGGAGAATGAGTATAAGAAGTTGAGAGAGGAGTGGGAGAGAGTAAAGGGTAGAGTAGAACTAGGAGTGGAGGAGGAATGGGGATGGTTCAAGGAGGGAGTTATAAGGTGTGCAAAGATGGTGTGTGGAACAAGGAGGGCGGGAGGAAATAGAAAGAAGGGTAGTGAGTGGTGGGATGAGGAAGCAAAGAAGGGTGTAGAAGAGAAGAAGCAGGCATTCATAGATTTGCTGCAAATTAGGATGAGGGAATCGTATGAGAGGTACAAAGTAAAGACAAAGGAAGTTAAGCACAAGATAAAGGAACCAAAGAGGAGAGCAGATGTGAAATGGGGAAAGAGTACGACACAAAATTTTGAAAGTAATAAAAAGATGTTTTGGAAGGAAGTTAAAAGAGGAAGAGGAGGCGAATGAAGTAGAGAAGAAAAGGTAAAAGGTGCAGATGGAGAGATGATAATGGAAGAGAAGGCAGTGAGAGGAAGGTGGGCAGAGTATTTTAGGGAGTTGCTAAATGTGAAGGAGGATAGGGAGGGAAAGGTAGTTGCAGTGGGAAGCACTAAGAAAATGAGAGTGATGAGTGAGGAAAATGGAGGAGAAATAAGGAAGGATAAAGTGAAAGCAGCTGTTAAGATGATGAGAGCAGGTAAGGCACCTGGGTTGGATGGATGCCATGCAGAATGTCTGAAGAAAGGAGGCACAGTTATGGTGGACTGGCTGGTGAGGTTATTTAATGTTTGTTTAAGAGAGGGTAGAGTGCCAGAAGACTGGAGGAGTGCCTGTATAGTTCCACTTTACAAGGGAAAGGGGGACAAGTGTGAGTGTAGTAGTTTCAGAGGGATCAGCTTGTTGAGTGTAGTTGGGAAGGCTTATGGGAGGGTCTTGATTGAGAGGATTAGGAGAGGAACAGAGGGAGTAATTGGTGAGGAACAGTGTGGTTTTAGGACAGGTAGGGGATGTGTAGATCAGATTTTTGTGGTAAGACAGATATGTGAGAAAGCTATAGGAAAAGGTAAGGATGTTTTTTGGGCTTTTGTGGATCTGGAAAAGGCTTACAACAGGGTAGACAGGAAGGCACTGTGAGAGGTACTGCAGATATATGGGATAGGAGGAAAGCTGTTAAGAGCAGTCAAGAGTTTTTATGAGAGTAGTAGAGCTTGCATTAGGATTAGAAATGGATAGAGTGAATGGTTTTAATTAAAGGTGGGACTTCGTCAGGGGTGTGTTATGTTGCCCTGGCTGTTCAATCCTTACATGGATGGGGTGGTGTGAGAGGTGAATGCAGGGGTAGTGGGTCAGGGGTTGGAGATGGTTAAAGAAAATGGAGAAAAGTGGGAGGTGAGCCAGTTGTTGTTTGCCGACGACACTGCGCTTGTAGCAGGATCAGAGGGGGGATTGAGGAAGTTAGTGACAGAGTTTGAGAAGGTGTGTGAAAGAAGGAAGCTGAAGATAAATGTGGGTAAAAGTAAGGTGATGAGATGTACAAGGGGAGAGAGTGACAGTAGGCTGGAAGTGAGCATTGACCCCTTCCATACGGTGCCGCATACGTAGGCGTCATGAGGAGCGAGTGGATATGCGAGGCTGCCATATCGGCGTCTTGATTATATTTATTGTAGTCGCCCCTGCGTTTTTTCTGCCCTTAATCACATTCTCTATGGTTTTCAAAATTCACGGGCGAAAGAGAGAACGATCAATATTAGTGGTGACTATATTTTATAATGCGAGTATTATTACAACACGTCGTACGGATGGCATTGGCTGCTGCCCGCGAGATTTAAGGCCCGTACTGAAGAGGTTAAGGGTGAGAAACTGGAGGAAGTGGATAGTTTCAGATACTTGGGTGCGAATGTGACAGGAAAGGGAGGAGTGGGGGTGGAGGTAGAATGTAGATTGAGAGAAGCTAGTAAATGCCTTGGTGGATTAAAAAGTGTAATGAGAAATAGACATCTGGGAATGGATGCTCAGAGGAGGTTATATGAAGGAGTGATTGTGCCAAAAGCAATGTACGGGGCAGAAACATGGAACATGAGAGAGGAAGAGAGAAGGAGTTTGAATGTGTTTGAGATGAAATGTCTGAGAAGTATGATAGGGGTTACTAGGCTAGATAGAGTGAGAAATGAGGAGGTGAGGAGGAGAACAGGGGTGGAAAAGGAGCTGGGAGATAGGGTTGATGAAAGAGTATTAGGATGGTTTGGACACATGGAAAGAATGAGTGAAGAAAGATAAGTAAAAGAAGTGTGGAAGGTGGAGGTGGAAGGAGTGAATATGAGGGGGTGTCGTAGGATGAGATGGATGGATGGGGTGAAAGGGACTTTACAAAAGAGAGGAATGTCTGTAGAGGAAGGATGGGAGAGGACAGAAGATAGGGGTGAATGGAGAAGGGTTGTGTATAGATGAGGCTGTGATGTATGAGGGGGAGTGGGTGGGGGATGGGGGGTGGGGAAGTATGTATGAGAAAAAAATTTGATGCAGCCCAAAGGGATTTCTCCCCATCTTCTCCTTTTTTTGCATGAGGGGACAGAGAGGGGGGGTCGCCGAATTTATGAAGCGGCCTTGCTGTGGATGTGCTGTGTCTTGCGACACTGCTTCTGACCCAGGGCAGTGGACAGGATGTAGGGATGACCCGTCATCCAGGAGCTGCCAAGATAGGAGGGTGGAGGGGAGTGGAATATATGGGAAATGAAATGGGTGGGAGTGATTTCTTTGCCTTTTCTTTTTAGCTATCCCCCGTGTAAGGGGGGAAAAGCCTTTGGTGTATGTATGTATGTACTTGATCCGCCTCCTCTTTCTCTCTTAATTTCTTTCCAAAACACCTTTTTATTACTTTCAAAAAGTTTCTGTCATACTTTTACCCCGTTTCACATCTGCTCTCTCTTTGCCTTCTTTATCTTATGCTTTACTTGTCCTCTCTTTTCTTTGTACCTCTCATGATTCCGTCATCCTATTTTGTAATCACTCTGTGAAAGCTCACTTCTTCTCTTGTACAACCCTCTTTGCTTCCTCATCCCACCACTCACAAAATTACCAGGTGAACTGACATGAAATTGAATATGCAGACGCTCCTCAACTTACGTTTTAGTTACATTCCGAACGGCCAAACTTAACGTGAAAATGAACGTAATTTGTTACTGTATGTTTCAGTAATGTATGACCGTTCATACTGTACTATACATCCATAAATTCTATTACCGCATCTTATAAAACACCCCTAAATAATTAATTATAAACATTGTAAAATAATAACATTAATTTCAAATAAATTAAATTCAAGCAACATTAAGTGAGATGGTGGAGGAGAAGGGGGAGGAGGAGGAGGCAAGGCACATTCAGTCTGTCATTTGTGCCATGTAAACAATGGACGCAGCGTCATGCGTAAGTATCATTTGAACATCTCGTACTACAGAGAGCCCGCTAAACTCAAAAATTCACTAAAAATTTTTTTTTTTTACAGTCAGTTCAAACGTAAAATCGAAAAAACGTAAAACGAATTAACGTAAATAGAGGAGCATCTGTAAAATCCTTTATCAGTTTTTCCATAAATATTATAGATAAGGAGAAATTGATTATTGAAGTAAATAGCTTATGCAACCAAACCTTATGGCAGAATGATCAAAACCCTCCAAACCCCATATGCGTCAGTAGTATGGTCTCCACTCAGAGTGAAGGATATAAGCAAAATTTAAGAGAATGCAAAGGGTAGCAACCAAACTGGTCAGGCCTGACAGATAAACCAAGGAAAGATTAATACCACTGGGTCTGCCAACTTTGAAAGATCAAAGAGAAAGAGATGATACGAGTACAGTGTTAGGGTCACTAAAGGGGATAGATTGCATTGACTGAAGGTCTCCTCATTAAAGATGAGAGGGCTTTAGGAGATAATGGGAAATTAAGACAGGTCACTAAGAAAGAACACAAATACAAAAGGAAATGAATGATGAGGGAAAGGAGAAGACAAAGCACTTAGAATTGAAGCAAATGATAGGAATGAAAAGAGAACAGAAGCAGAAAATAACAAGTTTTTTTGGAGAGTACTGGACTTGAGACTGAAAAAATTGTATATCAAAAAAATGGAAACCTAAACCAAAAAAGTAAAGAAAATACGAAATTAAAAGTGGCATATACAAACATTGATGGTATGATCTCTGGACTAAATGAACTAAATGACTATTTAGAAACTGAAAAACCTGACATCATGGGCATAGTAGAGACAAAATTGAAAGGACCACTATTAACAAAGTGGGACATGGTCTATATAACCAATGGGCAAAAAGCAGAACTGAAAAGAAAGGAGGAGGTGTCATGATACTAACCAAAAAAGGATTAAATGTGACCAAGGTTATTGAAGGAAAGGGAAATACAGAAATAATTATGATTAAAATTGACTATAAAAAGACTATAAGGTGGATGGATGGGGTGAAGGGGGCTTTGGGGAAGAGGGGAATGTCTGTTGAGGAAGGACGGGAGAGGACAGAAGACGGGTGAATGGAGAATGGTTGTATATGGATGATGATGTGATGCATGAGGTGGAATGGGTGTGAGCAAAATTTGATGCAACCCAAAGGGATTTCTCCCATCTTCTTTTACGCATGGGGGGACAGAGAGGGGGGTCCCCGATTTAATGAAGCGGCCTTGCTATGGATGTGCTGTGTCTTGCGACACTGCTTCTGACCCAGGGCAGTGGACAAGGTGCAGGGATGACCCGTCATCCAGGAGGTGCTAAGATGAGAGGGAGGGTGGAGGGGTGTGGAGTGTATTCAGGGATGGAATGGGTGGGAATGATTTTATGCCTTTTCCTTTTTGGCTACCTCCCTTGTAAGGGGGGAAAAGCCTTGGTATATGTATGTATGCATGTATAAAAAGATAAGCAGAAAATTTATAGTATATGTACCACCAAAAACCCATGCATGGTCAGATAGTGATCATTCCAATTTATTGGAAGAAACAACGGAGGTGCTTAACAAGTTGCTGAAAGAAGGTGGAAACTTAGTAATCATGGTTGATTTTAACACAAAAGAAATAATCTGGGAAGAAATGATAGTCAGAGGAGGAGAGGAACTTTGGAGCAACACCCTATTGGATATGACTATTGAGCATACACTAACACAATGGGTTGAGGAAAACACTAGATGTAGAAATAATGAAGAACCATCAAAAATAGACCTAATATTAACATCTGAACCGGAAATTGTAAACAAAATGGGTATAAAATACCTATGGGAAAAAGTGACCACATACTAATAGACTTTGAATTAAAAGATCAGTGTAATATAGACAGAAATGATAAACATAGAGAAGGTAGATTTATGTACAACAAAACGGACTTTGAAAAACTAAGGCAATTTTCCCAAAACGCAAATTGGGATAGGTTCACAAAAGAGGAAACAAATATGGAAGACAAGTGGAACATATTTAAAGAGAATTACAAAGAGGGAGTAAACAAATATGTACCAATAAAGAAGCATAAAGAGATATATATGAAATGTTGGTTTAACAAAAGATGCAGTTATAGTCTGGAAAAAATGGAAGAAAGATAGAAAAACATCCAAATGGCAAACATATAAATTACTTAGAAACGAATATGTGAACATACGCAGGAAAGAAAAAAAGAATATGAAGGATATTATAGACAAATGTAAGGATCAACCATAACTCTTTTACAGATATGTAAATGACAAAATAAAGGAGAAGCATGACATAGTTAAATTACGTGAAGGTGATAAGGAATATGCAGATGATGCAGAGATGGCAGATGTTATGATCAGACATTTCAAGTCTGTTTTTACAATCGAGAACTCTCAACCCTGGGAGGATGATCAGTTAGAAAGTTCACCCATGATGAAGGAAATAACAATAACTCGGAAGGAAATATGAGATCAAATAAAAAGCCTCGATGTCAGAAAATTGCACGGACCGAATGAAATCACAAATTGGATATTAAAAGAGTGCATAGACAAACTGACAGATAAAATACATAAGATAATAGACTTCTCATTAAAAGAGAGAAAGGTATCACAAGATTGGAAAGATGCAAACATAGTGCCAATACATAAAGGAGGAATCAGGGAAGATCCTACAAACTTTCAACCGGTGTCCCTCACTAGTACAATAGCTGAAATATGCAAAAAGATCATCAGAAGCAGATGAATCAAACATTTGGAAGAAAACGATATAATAAACCCCAAACAATTTGGTTTTAGAAGTGGAAGATCATGCACCACAAACCTAATATGCTTTTACTTGAGACTGATTGAAATAATACAAGAAAGAGATGGTTGGGTAGACTGCACCTTCCTGGATCTGCAAAAGGCTTTTGACAATGTACCACACAAAAAATTAATAAACAAAATTGAAAAAAATAAGAGGAATTCAAGGCAGGCTGTTGGAATGGATGAAAGTCTTTCTAAATGGAAGAAAAATGAGAGTGGTACTTAGAGATATAAACTCAAAATGGATAGAAGTAAAAAGTGGTATCCCTTAGGGCTCTGTTTTGGCTCCCTTAATGTTTGCCATATACATAAATGATATGGACAAAGAAGTGAATTGTTACATGAATTTCTTTGCTGATGATACTAAATTGCTCAAGAGAGTGAGAATTGCAGATCAGTACAAGATGACCTACATAAAGTATGGGAATGGAGTCAGAAATACAAAATTAATTTCAACATCAAGAAATATAGCATAATGAAGTTCGAAAAAGGCAAAAATAGAGTTTTGGGAAAATATATGATTGGAGACAAAGAAGTAAAGAAAGTTAACTCAGAGAGGGACCTAGGAATAATAATCTCAAGTGACTTGACACCTGACAGACATGTAAACAAGATATTTGGAGAGACTTACAATTTGTTAAGATCAATGAAGGTGGCATTCGACTACATGGATGAAGAGATGGTTAAGAAATTAATTGTTACATTGATAAGACCAAAACTAGAATATGCTATATCAATGTGGGCACCTAGCACAAAGAAATTAGAAATAATGCAAAGAGCAGCGACTAAGATGGCACCTACACTATCAAATTTGACATATGAACAAAGATTGGAGAAATTACAACTAACAACATTAGAGCAGAGAAGGGAGAGAGGCGATTTGTTGACCATTTTCAGAATTATGAAAGGAATGGGGAAGTTCTTGATATAGATGATGTATTAAAATGGGACAAAAGAGAAACAAGAGGACATGCAAAGAAACTAAAGAAAGACAGCTACAGAAGAGATCTGAGAAAGAACAGTTTCCCACACAGAGTGATTGACGTCTGGAACAAATTGAACAGTTAAACAATTAATGCCAGAACTATACACAAATTCAAAATGTCACGTCCTAGGCTCTGTATTTGAGTTGATACATTGAATCATAACCCAGGATTCGAGTAGTTCCTGATCTATTAAAATGGGACAAAAGAGAAACAAAAGGACACGCAAAGAAACTAAAGAAAGACAGCTACAGAAGAGATCTGAGAAAAAACAGTTTCCCACACAGAGTGATTGACGTCTGGAACAAATTGAACAATGAAACAGTTAATGCCAGAACTATACACGAATTCAAAATGTCACGTCCTAGGCTCTGTATTTGAGTTGATACATCGAATCATAACCAAGGATTTGAGTAGTTCCTGCAATCTAGATTTCTAGGTTGACAAATTCATATGAACAATTTAACTTCACTGGGATAAAGAAAGGTGGAGTGTAGTCACTAAATTTACTATCAATAATTGTACGAGTTAATCTTACTAATTAATTGGTGAGAACAGAGTGCGGGCGCGGTAATCTTGCAAAAAGTGCTCGCCCTCCTTTTTCATACTACAACTGGTCCTATTTCTATTTATCCAGTTCCACACATTTCACAAGTATTTTTATTTTTGTGTGAAGAGGGCTTACAATATACAGACGCTCCTCTACTTACGTTCATTCGTTTTTCGATTTTACGTTTGAACTGACTGTAAAAAAAAATTGTAGAAAAAATGTAAAAAAAAAATTTTGAGTGAATTTTTTAGTTTAGCGCGCTCTCCGTAGTTCAAACGATACTTACGCATGATGCTGCGTCCATTGTTTACATTGCACAAACGACAGACTGAAAGTGCCTTGCCTCATCCTCCTTCTCCTCCTCCCCTCCTCCTCCACCATCTCAATTTATGTTGCTTGAATTTAATTTATTTGAAATTAATGTTATTATTTTACAATGTTATGTGTATAATTAATGATTTAGGGGTGTTTTGTAAGATACGGTAATAGAATTTACGGATGTATAGTACAGTAACAACTTACGTTCATTTTCAACTTACGTTCGGCCGTTCGGAACGTAACTAAAACGTAAGTTGAGGAGCGTCTGTAGTCACTATTTTATATCTTATCCTAAAAGTTAGTATGGCAAGGAAATGGGGGGTTTCTACTTCCTTGCTTGGTTTGATTTACATGCCCTTTGACCTCTGCTGGCAAAAGGCCCTGATTTCGTACTTTTCCACTGCCGACCCACAAGTACCTTCATGCATAGTACTCACACCCAATAGGTCACGGTGCTTTATGCTTAGGCTCGCGTCAATGTAGGTCGCGGTGAAAGAGATGCGTAGCACGATTTCACCATGATCACAGTGTGAACATGACATATCCCCCTCCACCGAAGAAAAATGTTTAAGCCTGGGAAACAAGGCCTGAACATTTTGTGTCAGGGCACGACAAGGTGTCAGCTACCACATTGGACTTTCCTGGAATATGTTGTATAGTTAAATCATACCCTTGGAGTGTTAATGTCCACCTAGCTAATCTATCATTTTTTGTCCTTCCCTCTATGATATACTTTAATGGGTTATAGTCACTTAGGATAACTACTTTCTTATCTAGAAACACATGGAATTTCCTAAGAGCTAATACAAGGCTGAGGGCTTTCCTATCAATGGTAGAATACCGTGTTTGATACTCCTTGAGAATTTGAGACGTAAAGGAGATGGGTCTCATGACACCATCCTTTTCCTGAGCAATCATGGCACCTACAGCTACATGACTGGCATCACAAAAAAGATAAAAGGTCTTACTACAGGGTCTAACAGATAAATCCGTACAACTTCTTATCACATGTTTTAAGATTAATATCTCGGGTTATAATAAAAAGAGAGTTATGAAATTTTCAGTATATTTAGAAAAGGCAATAAGAACAATGATTTCATTCAATGTAACCACCTTCAGCTGTTATGACGCTTTCAACGCGTTTACGAAACTTGGATACAGCGTTGATGATCTCAGACTTTGATAATGAACCCACAGCCTTCTTGATGTCTGTCTTCAGGGTTGTTATACTTCTGTGTGGCTTGTCACATGCCTTGGCCTCAATTCGCGCCCAAAAATAATAATCTAAAGGGTTTAGGTCTGGCGAATTTGAGGGCCACAACTCTTTGTTCCAGAACTGCACATTTGACCCTTCGAGAAGGTTGGTGGTCCTCTTCGCTGTGTGGGCTGGAGCCGAGTCTTGTTGGAAGACAAACTGGTTGCCACTAGCCTTATCTTTCATCCAGGGTATTATTTTCTCTTCTAGAACTTTGCAATAGACAACGGCATTGACTTTCTCTTTGTTGTTGAAGAAGTGAGTGAAGACGTCCCCCTCAGTTGACACCACACAGAGCACCATGACACTTGCTGGTTTCTTCGTCGTTGTCTTGTGTTGAAGCTCTGAGGATGATGAGGCTATCCAGCGATCACTCCGCTTATTGAAAGTCGCATCAACCGTGAAAATCTTCTCGTCGGAAAAAAACTTGATGACTGAGCCATTCGACTTCATCCAGTTCAACAGCTTTTGGCACCTGGTCAAGCGGATTTCTTTCATTTTTCGTGTCAAAAGATGTCTTTTTCCTTGTGAGAATGAGGTTAATCCCAATTTCTTTAATGCTCTGTGAATTGTCATTGTGCTGACACCTCTCTTCTTTGCCCATGTCGATAATGGTAAGGCTGGATTTGCATTGACACTTCTCTTGAGACCAGCTAAAAAGCGAGGTGTTAGAATTCTGCCCCTTCTGGGCTTGTGAGCAGCTCGTTGGTCTTCGCCGATCTCATCAAAACGTTTACAAACATCGTAAACAGTTTGTCTGGAGTATTTTAGCATCCTTATTATGGCGCTAGGAGTGTGACCCGCGCGACGAAGTTCGCATATGGCTGAGCGTTTGGTTTGTTCCATTGCCTAATGTTTATTGCACCGGTGCTAGTATACAACTGGCTAAATTATTAGACAAATGGAAGTATCTGGAAACAATCAGAATTGCCATATGTTACTTTTTAAGTGCTTAAAACCTCTTCAAAGTTTGTACGGATTTATCTGTTAGACCCTGAATAATCTGGGGCTATCAAGACAGGACGATCTGAAAGAAGCTTCTTGCACTTGTCAATGGCTGCATCAGCGCCCTCTTCCCACCTGAAATGATTATAAGAGAGCATGCGGGTCAAAGGAGCAGCTATGTCTGCAAGGTTTGGACAATACCTCCGATAAAATCCGAGCATGCCTATAAATCTTCTAATGCCTCTCTTCGTCTTCGGAACCTGTAAATCCATGATGTCTTTCACTCTGGCTTCCAATGGAGTGATGCAATTTTGGCCAACTTGATGTCCCAGGTAGTCAATGGTACATACATACATATACCAAGGCTTTTTCCCCCTCCCAAGGGAGGTAGCCAAAAAGGGAAAGGCACAAAAACACTCCCACCCATTTCATCCCTAAATACACTCCACACCCCTCCCACCCTTCCTCTCATCTGAGCACCTCCTGGATGACGGGTCATCCCTGCACCCTGCCCACCGCCCTGGGTCAGAAGCAGTGTCGCAAGACACAGTACATCCACAGCGAGGCCGCTTCATTTAATCGGCGACCCCCCCCCCTCTCCGTCCCCCTTTGCATATAAAGCGAGGACGGGGAGAAATCCCTTCGGGCTGCGTCAAAATTTACTCACACATACTACCCCACCCCCCACTTCCCCGCCCATTTCTCCTCATGCAGTCACAACATCCTCCATATACAACCATTCTCCACTCACCTCTGTCTTCCGTCCTCTCCCTTCCTTCCTCAACAGACATTCCCCTCTTCCCCAAAGCCCCCTTCACCCCATCCATCCACCTCATCCTAGGACGTCCCCTCATGTTCGCTCCCTCCACATCTGCCTTCCATACCTCTTTTACTAGTCTTTCTTCACTCATTCTTTCCATGTGTCCAAACCATCCTAATATTCTTTCATCAACCCTATCTCCCAAATCCTTTTTCACCCCTGTTCTCCTCCTCACCTCCTCATTTCTCACTCTATCTAGCCTAGTAACCCCCACCATACTTCTCAGACACCTCATCTCAAACACATTCAAACTCCTTCTCTCTTCTTCTCTTATGTTCCACGTTTCTGCCCCATACAGTGCTGTTGGCACAATCACTCCTTCATACAGTCTCCTCTTCGCATCCATTCCCAAATGTCTATTCCTCATTACACTCTTTAAACCACCAAGGCATTTACTCGCTTCTCTCAATCTACATTCTACCTCCACCTTCACCTTTTCCTGCTACACTTGCACCCAAGTATCTAAAACTATCCACTTCCTCCAGTCGCTCTCCCTTAACCCCTTCCATACGGTGCCGCACACGTAGGCGTCATGGGGAGCGAGTGTATTCGCGAGGCTGCCATATCGGCGTCTTGATTATATTTATTGTAGTCGCCCCTCCATAATGACATTCTTTCTAATTCTTTTGTAATCGCATTTTCTATGGTTATCAAAATTCACGGGTGAAGAGAGAACGATCGATATAAGCAGTGACTATATTTTATTATGCGAGTATTATTACGACACGTCGTACGGCTGGCATTGGCTGCTGCCACCGAGATCTAAGTCCATGACGCCTACGTGTGCGGCACCGTATGGAAGGGGTTAATGTTCACTTCCAGTCTACTGCCACTTTCACCCCTTGTACATCTCATCACCTTACAAAAGCGCTTTTCTTCATGTTCACAGTGAGATGGGCTTGTGCCAGCCTATCAAATAAATTCCTCAACCTGTGCAGGTGATCACTCCATGTGTCAGAGAACACTATTATGTCATCCAAGTATAATCTGACACCGGACAATCCCTCAACTAGCCAATTCACAAGGCACTGGAAGGATGCTCCACTATTCTTCATCCCAAATGGAGTCACTTTCTACTGAAAATGCCCATGTGGGGTAACAAAAGCAGATATCTCAGTGGCCCTACTTGTAAGGGGGATTTGATGATATCCCTTCATCAAATCCAATCTAGACAGGTATTTTGCAGCAGCAACCTCCTCAATGAGGTCATCAATTCTGGGGAGAGGGTAAGGATCTGCTTTAGTGACTGCGTTGACCTTTCTGTAATCAACACATAATCTCCACTCACCTCCAGGTTCTGGTACCAACACAGCCGGCGAGGCCCATGGAATAGTACTAAGTTCCACCAATCCTTGGTCCATGAGTTGTCTTACTTCCTCCTCCATGATTCTCTTCTTCTGGGGTGACAATCTGTATGGTGTCTGCTTCACTGGCTTAGCTCCATCTTCTAGAACAACGTTGTGATGAATCACTTGAGTAACGGTGGGGTATGAGGAAAATATCTGGACATTCTTGCAGAGAAACGCTCTGACTTCCTCCCGCATCTCTCCTTTCAGTGATGACAAAGAGTTCTCCAATGCCTCACTGGTGTCTGATCTGCCTAAATCATAAAAGAAGGTTAGATCCTCGATATCTGAATCAAGGCTTCTATCAGTTCGCTCTGTCTCAACCATGCCAATTGCTTCTTCCTCTACTACTCCCTTGAATTCTTTCAGAAGATTGATATGTGCTTGTTGGACCCCAGATCTCCTCATCGGATTTCTCAAAACATAATTATGACCCCCTTTTCTCTCAAGCACCTTGAATGGTCCCTCATATTTTGGATGCAATGATGTCTTCTGAGGGGACAGTACAAGCACATATTTTCCAACTTTTAGTTCCCTCTTAACTGATTTCCTATCATAATAATCCTTATAATTTCCCTGTGCTATTTCAAGGTTTCTTTTTGCTATTTGCCTGACCTTCTTTAACTTCTCGAAATTGGTACCCACTAACCTGGCATATGTGGTACTTTCCCCTGGGGTTTTTGACAATAGCTGATCATACAGGGAAGCAAGGGGCTCCCTTGGGGTTCTACCAAACATCAAGTACATACATACATACATATACCAAGGCTTTTTCCCCCTTACCAGGGAGGTAGCCAAAAAGAAAAAGGCACAAAATCACTCCCACCCATTCCATCCCTGAATACACTCCACACCCCTCCACCCTCCGTCTGGGGTATTGGATGCTTGTAATTGTGGCAAAGTAGCATGCAGTTGATACTTTAGGGTCTATATGGGGCGCCCCTATGGACCAGAGCTACACATCATTTTGTCTATGATAGAGGAAAACTCTGTTCATAGAGAAATGATGACACTTTTATACTATGACTGTCCCTCCATTATGCTGTCCTCCAACCCCTTGTTGCTGTCCTGTACCATTTCTCTGAGTATTCTTTTTCTGTGATGGGGGAATTCCCTGTGGTGGGGGAATTCCCTGTGGTGGGGGAAAAGAATACTGCCACCAAGTATTCCCACTTGGATCGTAAGAGGCGAGAAGAAAGGGACGGGGATTGGGACTAGGCATCCTTCTCCTTGTAGCCCCACAGGGGACATTCCTAAAAGAAAGAAAAAAAAAGAAAAGTAATAAGGAGAAAAACCTAGACCTTCATGTATAGTTATCCTAGAGGCATATAGTAATAAGTCTATGCCTTCATCCCAATCCTTCTCAAATTCTAACACAAAGGCTCGAATCATGCGCTTCAAGGTTCCGTGGAACCTTTCGAGACTTCCCTGACTCTGGGGGTGATATGCTGATGAGATCACGTGTTTTATGTTGAAGCCTTCCAGGGCTCCTTTGAATATCCCACTTAAAAAATTAGTGCCTCTATCACTCTGCACTTCCCGAGGCATACCCATCTTACTAAAATAAGATATTAGGGCCTTGGTAATTGTCCTGGCCTTAATGTTTGAGAGAGGTATCGCTTCAGCATACCGAGTAGCTTGACACATTATGGTGAGAAGAAATGTTTTCCCTGATTTCATCTTTGGGAAAGGGCCCACACAATCAACAACAACCTTGATAGGATCTTGGCATATAGGTATTTTCTTAGGCGTGTCATTTGGCTGCCCAGTCACTTGACACACAACACATTGCCTAAAAACTCTTTTGACATCTTCTGACATTTGAGGCCAGAAGAAATGCGCTGATATTGTTTGTTTTGTTTTGGGGATCCCAAGGTGGGCACACGTAGTTTCATGAGCTAGCCGGACAATTTTCTCCCTCATCACTTGGGGTACGACCACTTGTAGAAGAATGTCCCCTCCTACCTTTTCTGGTGTCTTGCATTTTCTCAAGAGCACACCGTCCTCCATGACAAATTCCCTCTCGCTATATTTCCCTTTCTCTTGCTCTTCCTCCTCCACTGCTCGGCATACCACTTCCAACTCAGGATCCTCCTGCTGTAGTCTGATGAGTTCCTTCTTATCCACGACCATCTCATGGACAATCTCCTCTGCTAGGACGTCTTCTCCCTGGCCTTCAGCTACTCTTCTACTCAGTACTTGTTTTTCTTCCTCATCATCCTCATTTTGTGATTTCTTCAGGGTCTGCGCTGAACAGGGGACCCAGATTACTGTCGCTTTGTTCCTCCTCTTCTCGTGCTTTCTTGGCCTGGCCTCTAGTGATGAAGGCCACAGGGTCGGCCATATCATCTTTGTCCGTATGTGTATGCATCTGTCTGGGTATAGGGTCATTTACTGTCTTGAGTCTGACCTGAACTATCTCACCTACATAATTTCCTAGGAGGACATCTATCCCTTCTATTGGGAGCTCTGCTAATCCTACTTCAACGCTCGCTGTCTGATCATCTATCTCCAGTAACACTTTAACTATGGGTGCTAACTTTGTCACTCCCCCTGCTAACCCCATGGAGAACTGACCTATATGTCTATTTTTTAGACCTGGTATCATGTCTGGCCTCACAATAGTGTAAGATGCCCCAGTGTCCCACAGAGCTTTAACCACATATTTTCTTCCACTCCCCTCTGCTCCTATTCTGGCATCCATCACATATGGTAACCGCTCTGGGCTGATCCCTGTTTTGTTTGTCTCACCTGCCCTGCTTCTACCTATGCAGTAATATCTATCTACCGTCTCTTACACTACCCCTTCTTCTTCTGCCTTACTGTTATCCTGTCTTTGTCTCCAGTCTTGTGTCTCCCTTCTGTTTTCCTTTTTGGGGCAAGTTTCCCATGACCGAAGGTTCCACAAGAATAGCACCTCCTAGCTTTGTCTGTATGCATTTCACTTTCCTCTATGCACATTATTCCTTTCCTAGTTTGCCTGTTTCCCATGTCCTGCCTATACACCTGTTCACTGAGCCTAGCATAGCAATCCTGAGATCTGTGCCCGTATCTCCCACATCTGAGACATTTGTGTGGTTTTCTCCAGCTATCTCCTACTTGTGGTCTTGTATACCTCTGATTCAGAACCACAAATGCGCCTCTGTTCTCACCTCTCTGAGTTTGGATTGTGCTTCCATTTTTACTTTGATTCTTGCTCATTCTTAGCGCAAAGTTTTCAGCAAGACTTGCTGCGTCTACTAATGTCTCACATTTCTGCGTGGTTACATACAGCTTAGCTTCATTGCTTAGTAAGTTAAGAAATTGCTCCCTAGCTATCACTTCTAAGACCTCCTCAGTATTTACCGCATTTATCACTCGCATCCATTTCACTAGGTCGCTCCTTAAATTCCTAGCCAGATCTATATATCCATGACTGATATCTTTCCTATCTTCCCTGAATTTCTTTCTGAAATACTCTGGGGTAACCTCATATACCTTTAGTATTTCATTCTTAATCTGATCATAATCATAAATGCCATCTCTATCAAATATTGTGTACACCTTTAAGGCTCTTGGAGTTAGGCTAGACCTTGTCATCGCTGACCAGATATCTCTTCTCCATCCTAACTGTTTGGCAAGGCCCTCGAATGAGGAGAAGAACAGATCTGGATCCTCTTCAGTAAATTTGAGGATAAGATGATTTGCTTTTATGATGCTATCTATTATATTTCCCTCACTACTCGTCCCCACTTGTTGTTGTTGTTGTTGTCGTTCCCTAGACTGTCTGTCCGAGCAGTCCCGTCTCCCCAAGGAATGCCATAGCCGAAACTGGGTTTTCCCACAAATCCTTTATAGAGCGTATGTTGTGTTGTTTGCGTGCATGATTGTGTATAATGCAGTCTTCCATTATGTGTTGTATGGTATGGGGTGAAGTGTTACATCCTGGGCAGCTGTTCACAATGCGGTCATCCAGCCTCTTCTGGTAGCTTAGAAGTGCTGGGTGGTAACCGCACTGCAGTCTGGCCAAGTGGACTCTGTCCTTTCGTGGGAGAGAGGATTGAGAAGGGTGGATATCAGGGGGTCTGGCATGCAGCAGTATGTTGTCTTTCAGTGTGTTAATGGAGCGGTGAGTGATATGATTATGAATATGTTTCCGGAGGCTGGTATTTGGTGGTTGTGGAGGAAGAGAAGAGAGTATCTGTGTGTGATAAAGGTCTTTGGGTGTTGTTTTAATGTTTCTTGGTGTGTGTGGGTGTTCTGCTATGTAGTGTAGCGGGTGTAATGTGTTTGTGGTGGCTGCAGTAAGTGTTTGTGTGCCTCTCATGTCGAGGTGGTCCTTGATTTTGAGGACTTTTGTTTCATGGTGTAAATGGTCTGTAGGTGTTGTATTTGTGCAGCCTGTAATTGTTTTTAGGGCTTTGTTTTGTATGATTTGAAGGGTGTTGTGGTGTGTCTCACTGAGATTAGGAGCCCATGCAGGACTCGCATAATTCAACACTGAGCGTATGCATTGTTTGTATATTGTTATATTTGTTTCTTTGTTTTGTCCAAATGTTGTTTCAGTGATTGACTTAAGTGCGTTAAGTCTGGGTGTGCATTTGTTTTTTATGTTTGTGATGTGTTGTTTGAAAGACATGGATGTATCGTATGTTACACCAAGAATTTTCGGTGTGTTTGTGTGTGGTATTAGAGTGTTGTTGATGTAGAGATGAGGTATGTATTTGTGTTCTTTTGTCCAGTTTGTGAGAAGTGTTGCTGTAGATTTGGTTGGAGCTATTTTGAGTCTGTTTGTGATGAACCATGTGTTGAGTGTGTCAAGGTATGGCTGGATTATTTCTGCAGCTTTGTCTGTGTTACGATGTGTGCATGTGATTGTTATGTCGTCTGCGTAGGAAGAGATTTGTATTTCTGAGGTGTCTGGCGTGGGTAAGTCGTGCATGTATAGATTAAATAGTGTGGGGGATAGAACTGAGCCCTGTGATACTCCGTTCTTAATGTTTCTGATGTGCGATGATTGGCCATTATATGACACATAAGCATTCCTACCTGCCAGATAATTGGCCAGCCATCTTTTGGTGTTATTGTGCATGTCTGTGTTATATATTTTATTTGTTAGGTTGTGGCGGGGGATAGCATCAAAAGCTTTACTAATGTCTAATGTTATAAGAAGTGTTCTTTAGTGGGGCCTATCTGAATTGATGCCATCTAAAATTCTTTGTGTGAGGTTTGTCAGAAGAGTGTTTGTGGAGTGTAGTGGCCTAAAACCGTGTTGTGAGTCAGCAAGGGGAATATGTGGTGTGACAAGTTTAAGTATTAGGCATTCAATGACATTAGAGGGGGTGCAGAGAAGTGTGCTTGGGCGGTGCGATGTTGGGATTGTTGGGTCTTTGTTCGGTTTTGGAATGGTGATTATTTTACCATGCTTCCAGATGTCGGGTATAGTGTTGTGTGAATAGCTATAGTTTGCAATGTTTGTGAGTGCGTGTATACCTTGTGGTCCAATGTGTTTTAGGTGGATGTTGCTTATGTTATCAGGGCCACAGGCAGATGAGTGCTTGAGACTATGTATTATGAGTTTTGTCTGACTGTCTATGAAGGGTATATAGTCTGAGTCTGTGGGAAAGTCTTTCTTAAGTCGAATGGTGCGTCGGTCGTCAGGGTGAGAAGTGAGATGGCTTGTCTGTGCAAAATGACGTATGAGTGCGTTTGCTTGTTGTCTGTTTGAGGGTAGATTATCTGTTGTTGTGATTATTGCTGCGTGAGAGCGTGTAGTGTTACTGTTGGATAGTGTAATGCTGTTGAGTGTTTTGTACAATTTGCTGGTGTTTGTTTTGTGATCAATTGTATTGATAAAGTTTTGCCAATTTTGTGTTTTTTTGTTCATGTATTTTATTGGCAATTACAGTGTTTAGTGTTTGTATTTGGTCTGCTATGTTTTGAGGGATAGGTGTGGGGGTACCGTGTTTAAGTGTGTCACGTTGTCTGATGAGGCTTTGGATTTCTGGTGTGAAGTTGGGGTTGTGTGATTTTCTGTTGCCTCTAGGGATGTATCTCTTGTCTGCATTTTGTATGATTGTATTAAAAGTGTGCACAACATTGTTTATGTTTGTGATTGGTGTACTGTTAAGTGTTTCAAAATGTTGTTCTGTCTCTTCAATAAAAGCTTCCCAGTTAGCTCTCTTGTAATTGGTGTAAGTGTGTCTGTGGCCAACTGGGGTGCATCTTGTTTTGGTGGTGATGATGATTGGAAGGTGGTCAGAGCCAAGGGTTCCGACCACTCTCCATGATGTTGTTGGGGTTAGGCAGCGGGAGCAAAAGGTGATATCAGGAGAGGAGGGAGTGTAGAGGGCTTGGTGTGGGATATGTGTATGATTATGTGTGTTGTTCATGATAGTCAATGAGTCAAACTGAGTCTGTATATCAAGCCCTCTGTCTGTGTCAGGGTTGTCGACATACCAGGCAGACGACTTGGCGTTGAAGTCTCCACCCATGATCAGGTTGGGGATTGAGGCTAGTTGGCTAAAATGAGGCCTGAAGGTGTCTGGAACTGTGGTTAAGAAAGTGTTCAAGTTCATGTTTTTTCGTGTTAATACCGTCAATGTTGTGTTGTAATATGTTGATGTTGTGTGTTTTGTATGTGTTGTATGTTGCCGTTTGGGGTTGAGGTTGGGGTGGTAGTGGGGAAGGTGTAGGATCTGGGTCAGAGGGGGGGAAAGGAGAGATCGGGGACAAAGGAAGGGGAGTACTAATCGGGGGTAAGGGCAGAGGGAAATTGGGAGTGGGTGAGGGTGCTGGCTGTGGTTGGGGAGGTGGGAGTGGGGTTACTGGAGGGCAGGTAGAACATGTCCAAGTGTTTGTGTATTGGTTTGTGTCAGCAAGTGTTGTACAAGTGAGGTGGGCCCAGTTTTTGCACATATTGCACTGAACTGAGCCCTTTGTCTGCTCGAAGTAATGGGTTTAGAGCATGTTGGGCATGTGTATTTTGTGGTGGGCCCAGGATTGCTCTCTACATCTCCAGCTAAAAGTAGAAGAAGAGGGGTGATCGCTGGAAAATCACCCCTCGGTGCAGAAAAAACTTAATATTGCATGTTGGGAAAAAGGATTGTGGTACTCCCCAAGGTAGGCGTAGCTCCTCTTGGGGATCGGTGCCACCTGCGTAGAGCCGGTGGCCAGGGGTGGTTGCTGCCGTTTGGCCCCCAACTCTTGGGGTTGGGGGGTGGTCCCACGACGTAGACGCTGCAGCTCCAGGACCGTCCCCACTTGTTGGTGTGTAGGCTGTTCCGTTCCAAAACTATTTGTATCCTTTTTTGTTTCTATCCCCTTTCTAGGGTAACGCTCACTGCTTAACTCAACTCGAGGGTCCCTACTTATTCTAACTCTGCTCACATCGTCTACTACATATATACATACATATACCAAAGGCTTTTTCCCCCTTACACAGGGGGTAGCCAAAAAGAAAAAGGCATAGAAATCACTCCCACCCATTTCATTTCCCATATATTCCACTCCCCTCCACCTTTCTCCCTCCCTCCTATCTTGGCACCTCCTGGATGACGGGTCATCCCTGCATCCTGTCCACTGCCCTGGGTCAGAAGCAGTGTTGCAAGACACAGCACATCCACAGCAAGGCCACTTCATAAATTCGGCAACCCCCCCCCCCCCTCTGTCCCCTCATGCAGGAAAGAAGAAGACGGGGAGAAATCCTTTCGGGCTGTGTCAAAATTTTTCTCATACATACTTTCCCACCCCCCATCCCCCACCCACTCCCCCTCATGCATCACAGCCTCATCTATACACAACCCTTCTCCATTCACCCCTATCTTCTGTCCTCTCCCGTCCTTCCTCTACAGACCTTCCTCTCTTTTGTAAAGCCCCTTTCACCCCATCCATCCATCTCATCCTAGGACACCCCCTCATATTCACTCCTTCCACCTCCACCTTCCACACTTCTTTTACTAATCTTTCTTCACTCGTTCTTTCCATGTGTCCAAACCATCCTAATACTCTTTCATCAACCCTATCTCCCAGCTCCCTTTACACCCCTGTTCTCCTCCTCACCTCCTCATTTCTCACTCTATCTAGCCTAGTAACCCCTATCATACTTCTCAGAGATTTCATCTCAAACACATTCAAACTCCTCTCTTCCTCTCTCATGTTCCATGTTTCTGCCCCGTACATTGCTGTTGGCACAATCACTCCTTCATATAACCTCCTCTTAGCATCCATTCCCAGATGTCTATTTCTCATTACACTTTTTAATCCACCAAGGCATTTACTAGCTTCTCTCAATCTACATTCTACCTCCACCCCCACTCCTCCCTTTCCTGTCACATTCGCACCCAAGTATCTGAAACTATCCACTTCCTCCAGTTTCTCACCCTTAATGCTCACTTCCAGCCTACTGTCACTCTCTCCCCTTGTACATCTCATCACCTTACTTTTGCCCACATTTATTTTGAGCTTCCTTCTTTCACACACCTTCTCACATTCTGTCACTAACTTCCTCAATCCCTCCTCTGATCCTGCTACAAGCACAGTGTCATCAACAAACAACAGCTGGCTCACCTCCCACTTTTCTCCATTTTCTTTAATCTCCAACCCCTGACCCACTACCCTTGCATTCACCTCTCACACCACCCCATCCATGTAAAGATTAAACAGCCAGGGTGACATAACACACCCCTGACGAAGTCCCACCTTTACCTCAAACTATTCACTCTCTCCATTTCTAATCCTAACACAAGCTCTACTACTATCATAAAAACTCTCGACTGCTCTTAACAGCTTTCCTCCTATCCCATATATCTGCAGTACCTCCCACAGTGCCTTCCTGTCTACCCTGTTGTAAGCCTTTTCCAGATCCATAAAAGCCCAAAAAACATCCTTACCTTTTCCTATAGCTTTCTCACATATCTGTCTTACCACAAAAATCTGATCTACACATCCCCTACCTGTCCTAAAACCACACTGTTCCTCACCAATTACTCCCTCTGTTCCTCTCCTAATCCTTTCAATCAAGACCCTCCCATAAGTCTTCCCGATTACACTCAACAAGCTGATCCCTCTGTAACTATTACACCCACACTTGTCCCCCTTTCCTTTGTAAAGCAGAACTATACAGGCACTCCTCCATTCCTCCGGCACTCTACCCTCTCTTAACCTCTTCCATACGGTGCCGCCTATGTAGGCATCATGAGGAGCAAGTGGATTCGCGATGCTGCCATATCGGCGTCTTGATTATATTTATTGTAGTCACCCCTGTGTTTTTACATTCTCTCAAATGTGCCCTGAATCCCATTCTCCGTGGTTTTCAAAATTCGCGGGTGAAAGAGAGAACGATCGATATAAGCGGTGACTATATTTTATGATGCGAGTATTATTACAACACGTACGGCTGGCATTGGCTGCTGCCCTCGAGATTTAAGTCCCGTACTGAAGTGGTTAAACAAACATTAAATAACCTCACCAGCCAGTCCACCATAACTGTGCCTCCTTTCTTCAGACATTCTGCATGGCATCCATCCAACCCAGGTGCCTTACCTGGTCTCATCATCTTAACGGCTGCTTTCACTTTATCCTTCCCTATTTCTCCTCCATTTTCCTCACTCATCACTCTCATTTTCTTAGTGCTTCCCACTGCAACTACCTTTCCCTCCCTATCCTCCTTCACATTTAGCAACTCCCTAAAATACTCTGCCCACCTTCCTCTCAATGCCTTCTCTTCCATTATCATCTCCATCTGCACCTTTTACCTTTTCTCTACTTCATTCGCCTCCTCTTCCTCTTTTAACTTCCTTTCAAAAAATTTTGTCGTACTCTTTCCCCATTTCACATCTGCTCTCCATTTTGCTTCCTTTATCTTATGCTTAACTTCCTTTCTCTTTACTTTGTACCTAACATACGATTCCCTCATCCTAATTTGTAGCCAATCTATGAATGCCTGCTTCTTCTCTTCTACACCTTTCTTTGCTTCCTCATCCCACCACTCACTACCCTTCTTTCTATTTCCTCCCGCCCTCCTTGTTCCACACACCATCTTTGCACACCTTATAACTCCCTCCTTGAACCATCCCCATTCCTCCTCCACTCCTAGTTCTACTGTATCCTTTACTCTCTCCCACTCCTCTCTCAACTTCTTCTTATACTCATTCTCCTTTTGTTCCTCATTTAAGCAGTTCACTCTAAGTACCTCCCTACCTTCTGCTCTTTTCCTCTTTCTCCACTCTCAATTTACCTTCCAGGAAATGATCTGATATTCTCCCACTCTCTCCCCTTAGAACATGTACATCCATAACTCTTCCTACCATACTCCTGGTCACCAATATATAGTCCATTAACGCTCTACCTGCCACCCTTCCATCCACCACAGTCTCCCATGTGTACTTATGCTTGACTTTCTTCTTAAACACTGTATTTGCTAATATCAACTCTCTTTCAAGACACATCTCCACCATCAGCTCTCCACTACGATTTTTGCCTCGAAGTCCATACTTCCCAATCACTCCGTCTATTGGTTCATTTCCTACCCTAGCATTTAGGTCTTCCAATACAACTACATTGACATTTCTCCCTAATCCCTCTATGCACTCATTTATATCTACCCAAAATGCCTCCCTTTCCTCTATGTTCTTCTCACTACCAGGCCCATACGCACTTACAAAAACCCACATCTCCTTTCCCAGCTTCACCTTCATCCACATCAACCTTGATGACACCTTCTACTCCACTACCCACTTACTTATCTCTTCACTTACTAGTATAGCCACCCCTTCTCTCCCTCGTCCCCTCTTCACTCCTGAGTACCTCCCAGCTACACTCCCAAACTCAGTTGCCCTTTCCTTTCATTTTAGTTTCACTCAAAGCCAGTACATCAATCTTTCTTCTCACAAACATAGTGCCTATCTCTTCCCTTTTACTCTCATCTGTACCACATCCACGCACATTAAAAGACACAAACCTTAGGGTACTGGTTGGAAGACTCCCAGACCCTCTTATGCCTTTACTTTCTTTTTTAGGAATGTCCCCTTTTGGGACTACAGGTAGTAGGACTCCTAATCCCATCCCCCATCCCTTTTTTGTCGCCATTTACGACTCAAGTGGAAATACTTGGTGGCAGTATTCCCCCCCCCACAGGGTAGGTAGGCAAAAAAAGGAAATGAATATTCAGAGAAATGGTACAGGACAGTAACAAGGGGTTGGGGGACAGCTTAAAGGAGGGAAAGTCATAGTATAAAAGTGTCATCATTTCTCTATGTGCAGAGTTTTCCTCTATCACAGACAAAATGATGTGTGACTCTGGTCCGTAGGGGTGCCCCATATAGACCCTAAAGTATCAACTGCATGCTATTTTGCCACAATAACATGCAGCCAGTACCCCAGACGGGGCACTTTTATTTGGAATCCAGCTGAGTTAAACAAAGTTTTGTTGCTTTCTCTATGAGTGAGACAGGATAAGAAAAATCATTATGAAAAGAATGTGTGGTAGAAACAATCTCTGACCCCAGGAGAGAAGAATGTTGTCAATCCTCCTCTGTTAATTCAGAGAAAATTTATCTGCCTCCTTTGCATATGAAGCTAGGGTTGAATATTTTTGTTAAAGATATGAATAGAACTAGCAAGGGATTCACATATTTGAAAAATAAGTTTCCTAGAGTAAGTGACGCAAAAATCAAAGAAGGTATTTTTGTTGCACCAGAGATTAAGGTGCTGATGAGAGACCTGAATTCTGATGAAGAGCTAAATGATCTAATTATGGACCAAAATGTCTCCAGTCAATATGCTCTTCCTTCCTTTGCATGTGCTTTTAAACTATAGTCCATAACAAAAACATCACATGGCAGGAAATGGAGGTTTGGGGGTGGAGGTAAAATGTAGACTGAGAGAAGCAAGTAAATGTCTTGGATTGAAAAGT
The DNA here is from genome assembly GCF_046742065.1 of Oratosquilla oratoria. Lineage (NCBI taxonomy): Eukaryota > Metazoa > Arthropoda > Malacostraca > Stomatopoda > Squillidae > Oratosquilla > Oratosquilla oratoria. The sequence goes on along the minus strand of NC_134803.1, from coordinate 17,506,420 downwards.
GTCATGAGCATCTGGGAATAGATGCAAAGAGGATATTATATGAAGGGATCATGCCTACAACACTGTATGGGACAGAGACTTAGAATTTAAGAGAGGCAGAAAGGACCCGTCTGGGGTATTGGCTGCATGTTATTGTGGCAAAGTAGCATGCAGTTGATACTTTAGGGTCTATATGGGGCACCCCTACAGACCAGAGCCACACATCATTTTGTCTGTGATAGAGCTAAACTCTGTTCATAGAGAAATGATGACACTTTAATACTATGACTGTCCCTCCATTATGCTATCCCCCAACCCCTTGTTACTGTCCTGTACAATTTCTCTGAATATTCATTTCCTTTATTGCCTACTTACCCTGTGGTGGGGGCAAAAGAATACTGCCACCAAGTATTTCCACTTGAATCGTAAGAGGCGAGAAAAAAAGGGATGGGGATTGGGACCAGGCATCCTTCACCCTGTGGTCCCACTGGGGACATTCCTAAAAAAAGTAAAGGCATAAGACGGTCTAGGACTTTTCCAACCAGCACCCTAAGGTTTGGGTCTTTTAATGTGCATGGATGTGGTATAGATGAGAGTAAAAGGGAAGAGATAGGTAGTATGTGAGAAGAAAGATGGATGTGTTGGCTTTGAGTGAAACTAAGTTGAGAGGGAAGGGCGACTGTAAGTTTGGGAGTTTAAGTGGGAGGTTATCAGGAGTGAAGAGAGGGAGAGGGAGAGAAGGGGTGGCTATACTAGTAAATGAAGAGATAGGTAAACCTGTAGAGGAGTGGAAGGAGGTTTCCTCAAGGATAAGGTGGATGAAGGTGAAACTGGGAAAGGAGATGTGGATTTTTGTAGGTGCATATGGGCTTGGTAGTGAGAAGAATGTAGAAGAAAGGGAGGCTTTTTGGATAGCTTTAAATGAGTGCATAGAGGGATTAGGGAGAAATGTCAATGTAATAGTACTGGGAGACCTTAATGCTAGGGTAGGAAATTAACCAATTGACGGAGTGGTTAGGAAATGTGGAGTTCCAGGAAAGAATCGTAGTGGAGAATTGATGGTGGAGATGTGTCTAGAAAGAGAGTTGATGATAGCAAATACAGTGTTTCAAAAGAAAGTCAAGCATAAGTACACATGGGAGATGGTGGTGGATGGAAGGGTGGTAGATAGAGCGTTGATGGACTATGTAGTATAATAGGAAGAGTTAAGGATGTACATGTTCTAAGGGGAGAGAGTGGGGGAATATCAGATCATTTTTAGGTGGAAGGTAAGTTGGGAGTGGAGGATACATGGAAAAAGAGGAAAAGGACAAAAGGTAGGGAGGTGCTTAGAGTGAACTCTTTAAATGAAAAGGAGAAGGAGTACAAGAAGAAGCTGAGAGAGGAGTGGGAGGGAGTGAAGGATAGAGTACAGCTAGGAGTGGAGGAGGAATGGGGATGGTTCAAGGAGGGAGTCACAAAGTGTGCAAAGATGGTGTGTGGAAAAAGAAGGACAGGAGGAAATAGAAGGAAAGGTAGTGAATGGTGGGATGAGGAAACAAAGAAGGTTGTAGAAGAGAAGCAAGCTTTCACAGATTGGTTACAAAATAAGACGAGGGAGTCATATGAGAGGTACAAAGAAAAGAAAAGAAGTAAAGCACAAGGTAAAGGAGGCAAAGAGGAAAGCAGATGTGAAATGGGGTAAGAGTATGACAGAAAATTTTGAAAGTGATAAAAAATATGTTTTGGAAAGAAATTAAGAGAGGAAGAGGAGGCGAATAAAGTAGAGAAGAAAAGGTAAAAGGTGTAGATGGAGAGATGATAATGGAAGAGAAGGCAGTAAGGGGAAGATGGGCAGAATATTTTAGGGAGTTGCTTAATGTGAAGGAGGATAGGGAGGGAAAGATAGTTGCAGTGGGAAGTGCTAAGAAAATGACCGTGATAAGTGAGGAAAATGGAGGAGAAACAAGGAATGATGAGGTGAAGGCAGTTAAGATGATGAAAGCAGGTAAGGCACCTGGTCTGGATGGATGCCATGCAGAATGTCTTAAAAAAAAAAGGAGGTACAGTGATGGTGGACTGGCTGGTGAGGTTATTTAATGTTTGCTGGAGAGAGGGTAGGTAGAGTACTGGAGGACTGGAGGAGTGCATGTATAGTTCCACTTTACAAGGGAAAAGGGGACAAGTGTGAGTGTAGTAGTTTTAGAGGGATTAGCTTGTTAAGTGTAGTTGAGAAGGCTTATGGGAGGATCTTGATTGAGAGGATTAGGAGAAGAACAGAGGGAGTAATTGGTGACGAACAGTGTGGATTTAGGACAGGTAGAGGATGTGTGGATCAGATTTTTGTGGTAAGACAGATATGTGAGAAAGCTATTGGGAAGGGGAACGATGTTTTTTTGGCTTTTATGGATTTGGATAAGGCTTACGACAAGGTAGACAGGAAGGCACTGTGGGAGGTTTTGCGGATATACGGGATAGGAGGAAAGCTTCTAGGAGCTGTCAAGAGTTTTTACGAGAGTAGTAGAGCATGTGTCAGGATTAGAAATGGAGAGAGTGAGTGATTCGAGGTAAAGGTGGGACTTCGTCAAGGATGTGTTATGTCACCCTAGCTGTTCAACTTGTACATGGATGGGATGGTGCAAGAGGTAAATGCAAGGGTGGTAGGTCAGGGATTGGAGATGGTTAAAGGAAATGGAGAAAAGTGGGAAGTGAGCCAGCTGTTGTTTGCGGACGACACTGCACTTGTGGCAGGATCAGAGGAGGGATTGAGGAAGTTGGTGACAGAGTTTGGGAGAGTGTGTGAAAGAAGAAAGCTGAAGTTTATATAAATGTGGGTAAAAGTAAGGTGATGAGATGTACAAGGGATGAAAGTGGCAGCAGACTGGAAGTGAGCATTAAGGAAGAGCGCCTGGAGGAAGTGGATAGTTTTAGATACTTGGGTGCAAATATGGCAGGAAAAGGTGGAGTGGAGGTGGAATTAGAATGTAAATTGAGAGAAGCGAGTAAATGCCTTGGTGGATTGAAAAGTGTAATGAGGAATAGATATTTGGGAATGGATGCTAAGAGGAGACTGTATGAAGGAGTGATTGTGCCAACAGCACTGTATGGGGCAAAGCATGGAACATAAGAGAGAAGGAGTTTGAATGTGTTTGAGATGAGGTGTCTGAGAAGTATGATGGGGGTTACTAGGCTGGATAGAGTAAGAAATGTGGAGGTGAGGAGGAGAACAGGGGTGGAAAGGGAGTTGGGAGATAGGGTTGATGAAAGAGTATTAGGATGGTTTGGACACATGGAAAGAATGAGTGAAGAAAGACTAGTAAAAGAGGTATGGAAGGCAGATGTGGGGGGGAGTGAACATGAGGGGAGGTCCTAGGATGAGATGGATGGATGGGGTGAAGGGGGCTTTGGGGAAGAGGGGAATGTCTGTTGAGGAAGGACGGGAGAGGACAGAAGATGTGTGAATGGAGAATGGTTGTATATGGATGATGTGATGCATGAGGTGGAATGGGTGGGGGGATGGGGGGTGAGGTAGTATGTGTGAACAAAATTTGACGCAGCCCGAAGGGATTTCTCCCCGTCTTCTCCTTTTATGCATGGGGGGACAGAGAGGGGGGTTGCCAAATTAATGAAGCGACCTTGCTATGGACGTGCTGTGACTTGCAACACTGCCTCTGACCCACGGCAGTGGACAAGGTGCAAGGATGACCCGTCATCCAGGAGGTGCTAAGATAAGAGGGAGGGTGGAGGGGAGTGGAGTGTATTTAGGGATGGAATGGGTGGGAATGCTTTTATGCCTTTTTCTTTTTGGCTACCTCCCTTGAAAGGGGGAAAAAGCCTTGGTATATGTATGTAGAAAGGCCAAGTTTAAATGTGTTTGAGATCAAGTGTCTGAGAAGTACAGGAGGGGCAGCAATAACAGATGAGATGGATAGATGGGGTTAAGGGCTTTGAGCAAGAAAGGGAGGAATCAGGGGATAGGGGTGAGTGGAGGATGGTTGTGTATGGATGATATTTTGAT
>NC_134803.1:17389944-17497444 GCF_046742065.1 Oratosquilla oratoria | reverse complement strand
CCATCAGTAATTTCCATGCCTTTCATGATTCTATAAATAGTTATCAAGTCTACTCTCTCTTCTTTGCTCTAATGTCTGTAGCTCAAGTTTTGCCAGTCTCTCCTCATATGATAGTTCTGAGAGTGTTGGTGCCAATTTCATAATTGCTTTTTGTATTCTTTCAAATTTTGTTATACATTTTTTTTTCAACATTTTTTTTTGTACTTGGTAACTACGTCGTCGCTGCATACTCCAATCTTGGTCTTATCAAAGTGACTAGTATTTTCTTCACCATTTCTTTGTCCAGGTATGTAAATGCCATTTTGATTGTTCTTATTAAGTTATAAATTTCTCCAAAAATGTTGTTTATATGTTTCTCGGGGACATATTATTCATAATAATGATTCCCAGGTCTTATTCATTTTCTACTTTTTTAATTTCTTCCTCTCCCAATGTATATGATACTATTCTTTTTTTGCTTCTTCCAAATTCCTTTATACAACACTTCTTAATGTTGAATTCCATCTCTCACTTCCTACTCCATTCCTATACTTCATTGAGATCACTTTGCAGTGATTCACTATCTTCAGTGTTCACTTTTTTCAACATTTTTGCATCATCTGTGAAGAAGCTCATATAACTTTCAATTCCTTCATCTATATCATTAACATAAATAGCAAACATTATTGGGGCCAGTACTGTTCCTTGTTGAATTCCACTAATCACTTCATCCCAATTGGAATGTTTGTTCATCATCACTCTCATTTTCCTTTCATGCAAGAAGTCTTCCATCCACTTACCGTATTTTACGGCTTGCAAGACGCTGCATCTTGGAAGACGCACCCTAATATTTGAAAGAAATTTCTAAGAAAAAGTCATTCTAATACAAGAACACATTCACCATATACCCGACCACTGAACAAAAAAAACATAAGAAGCAAGGAGTCTGCTAGACTCTATTGTCTCAACTCTCATCATAAATTTGCTGAAGCACTCACCATCGATTCACAAATATGTAAATAAAAATAGCATAGGTAAATTTTTTAAAGGTTTTAGTGGTGGGCGACGGCACGTATTGTTTACATTACGTAATCACTTATCCGATTTTGTTTGTATGACGATCACATACTAGTTGGTGGTTAGTAAATATACCACACATTTTTCATTGTCCAAGGGTGGTTTTATTTTCATAAAAATAAATTAAAATTTTCAAAAATATGCATGTAAGAATATAAAAATTAAATATATATATATATATACAGTAGAAGCCCGATTTAACGAATGTCAACTTAGCGGAAGCTCAAATTAGCGAACTGCAAATAGTAATAACGAAAATGGTCCGCTAAGTTGACCATTTTCCGCTAGCTGGCCAGACGCGCGTCTACAGAAATAGCTCAATTTAGCGGGAACGGTAAGCTAATTTGAGCATTTTCCGTCAACTGGCCACATGCGTGTCTCAGAGTCCAATGTTACCAGATTGTGGTGGTGGAGTCAAGGAAAAATTATAATTTAGTACTTTGGAGGTATATAAATATATATATATATATATATATATATACATACTATAATATATATACAATAATATATAATTCAGTATATGTATAAAGTATAATTGTAGCAGAAATATATTAAAGTAGAAATAGACAGTATAATAGGAAAACAAAAGAATGAAACAGTAAGTTGATGGGAAAATTCAAAATCAAAACGCGAGAGTAATCACCACGAAAAACACTTCTATAACAACGAACTACGTTTTCTGCAACAACACAACAATAACGCTCACTATCCAAAAACCAACTGCCCAGTCCTATTAATCGCTAGAATTATGTACATTGAACCAAACACGAAGCTATGACTAATATTCCGCAAAATTCACAGACAGCTCATATCATTGTTACACGACACACACACACTTATACACACACACACACACACACACACACACACACACACACACCTGAGAAACATATAAATAAGATTTTTGGAGAAACTTATAATTTAATAAGAACAATTAAAGTGGCATTTACATACCTGGATGAAGAAATGGTGAAGAAAATTCTAATCACTCTAATAAGACCAAGATTGGAATATGCAGCAAAGATGTGGTCACCAAGTACAAAAAAATGTATAAAAAAACTTGAAAGAATACAAAGAGCAATTACAAAATTGGCACCAACACTCTCAAAACTATCATATGAAGAGAGACTAGCAAAACTTGAACTACAGACACTAGAGCAAAGAAGAGAGAGAGAGGAGATTTGATAGCTATTTACAGAATCATGAAAGGCATAGAAATTATTGATAGAGAGAATCTGATAAAATGGGATGATAGAAATACAAGAGGGCACAGAAAGAAAATCAAGAAAGACAGCTATAGAAGAGATGTGAAAAAGAACAGCTTTCCTCACAGAGTAATAGACAGTTGGAACAAGTTAGATGAGAAAGTGGTGTGTGCAAAAACAATACATGAATTTATAAATAGTTTAGATAAAATGAGATATGAAGACGGGACACCCTTCCCGTAAAATACAACTAGGTAAATACACACACACACACAGAAAATAGAAAGAATCCAAAGAGCAGCTACAAAAATGGCACCTGCACTTGCAAACCTATCATACGAAGAGAGATTGGCTAAACTGGAGTTACCGACACTGGAGCAAAGAAGAGAGAGAGGTGACCTATTGACCATCTACAGAATCATGAAAGGCACAGAGGTACTCGATAGTGAGAACTTACTTAACTGGGACAAAAGAAACACAAGAGGACATGGAAAGAAAATAAAAAAACATAGCTATAGAAGAGAACTGAAGAAAAACAGTTTTCCTCATAGAGTTTTGGACACTTGGAACAAACTGGACAATGAAATAGTATGCGCAAAAACCATTCATGAGTTTAAAAACAAACTAGACACTGCAAGATACAAAGGCGGGACAACACGAGCATAGCTCCCCTTCCCGCAAAATACAACTAGGTAAATACAACTAGGTAAATACACACATGTTGCAACAAATTATTGCACGTTGCTGTTCGTTTGCAATTCACGATTGTGCTGCCTATAATTCACTTACAATGATATATATACTGTATGTGTGTGTGTGTACACTAGGGAATTTTTAGGTACGTATCATTTTTATAATCCGCTCTGGAAACACTGTTACACCAACGCTCACTCGCTCAATTTAACGGAAAATTCAATTTAGCGGACTGGACCTTGGCTGAATTAGTTTGTTAAATCGGGCTTCTACTGTATATATATATATATAGATATAGATGTATATATGTATATATATATCCATATATATGTAAATATATATAATATATATATATATATATCCATATATATATAAATATATATATATCCATGTATATATATATATATATATATGTATATATATATATATATATAAATAAAGGGACATTCCTAAAAAAAACAAGGTATAAGAGGGTCTAGGAGTTTTCCGACCAGCACCCTAAGGTTTGGGTCTTTTAATGTGCGTGGATGTGGTACAGATGAGAGTAAAAAGGAAGAGATAGGTAGTATGTTTGTGAGAAGAAAGATGGATGTGTTGGCTTTGAGTGAAACTAAGTTGAGAGGGAAGGGCGACTATAAGTTTGGGAGTGTAAGTGGGAGGTTATCAGAAGTGAAGAGAGGGAGAGAAGGGGTGGCTATACTAGTAAGTGTAGAGATAGGTAAAGGTGTAGTGGAGTGGAAGGAGGTTTCCTCAAGGATAATGTGGATGAAGGTGCTAGGAAAGGAGATGTGGGTTTTTGTAAGTGCATATGGGCCTGGTAGTGCGAAGAGTGTAGAAGAAAGGGAGGCTTTTTGGATAGATTTAAATGAGTGCATAGAGGGATTAGGAAGAAATGTCAATGTAATAGTACTGGGAGACCTTAATGCTAGGGTAGGAAATGAACCAATTGACAGAGTGGTTAGGAAATGTGGAGTTCCAGGAAAGAATCGTAGTGGAGAGTTGATGTTGGAGATGTGTCAAGAGAGTTGATGATACCAAATAGACTGTTTCAGGAGATAGTCAAGCATAAGTACACATGGGAGAGGGTGGTGGATGGAAGGGTGGTAGATAGAGCATTAATGGACTATGTAGTGGTAGATAGGAGTATAATAGGAAGAGATAAGGATGTACATGTGCTAAGGGGAGAGGGTGGGAAAATATAAGATCATTTTTAGGTGGAAGGTAAGTTGAGAGTGGAGGATAGATGGAGAAAGAGGAAAAGGACAAGGACAAAAGGTAGTGAGATGCTTAGAGTGAACTCTTGAAATGAAAAGGAGAAGGAGTGGGAAATACTCAGAAAATGACCGTGATGAGTGAGGAAAATGGAGAACAAATAAGGAAGGATGAAGTGAAGGCAGTTGTTAAGATGAAAGCAGGTAAGGCACCTGGGCTGGATGGATGCCATGCAGAATGTCTAAAACAAGGAGGTACAGTGATGGTGGACTGGCTGGTGAGGTTATTTAATGTTTGCTGGAGAGAGGGTAGAGTGCCAGAGGACTGGAGGAGTGCCTGTATAGTTCCACTTTACAAGGGAAAAGGGGACAAGTGTGATTTTTTTAGTTTCAGAGGGATTAGCTTGTTAAGTGTAGTTGGGAAGGCTTATGGGAGAATCTTGATTGAGAGGATTAGGAGAGGAACAGAGGGAGTAATTGGTGAGGAAATGTGTGGATTTAGGACGGGAAGAGGTTGTGTAGATCAGATCTTTGTGGTAAGACAGATATGCGAGAAAGCTATTGGAAAGGGGAAGGATATTTTTTGGGCTTTTATGGATCTGGAAAAGGGATTTCTCCCCGTCTTCTCCTTTTCTGCATGGAGTGATGGAGAGGGGGGGGTCGCCGATTTAATGAAGTGGCCTTGCTATGTATGTGCTGTGTCTTGCGACACTGCCTCTGACCCAGGGCAGTGGACAAGGTGCAGGGATGACCCGTCATCCAGGAGGTGCTAAGATGGGAGGGAGGGGAGTGGAGTGTATTTAGGGATGGAATGGGTGGGAATGATTTTATGCCTTTTTCTTTTTGGCTACCTCCCTTGTAAGGGGGAAAAAACCTTGGTATATGTATATATATATCAGTGTGTGTGTGTATATATATATATATGTATATACATATACCAAGGCTTTTTCCCCCCTACAAGGGAGGTAGCCAAAAAGAAAAAGGCATAAAAGCATTCCCACCAATTCCATCCCTGAATACACTCCACCCTCCCACCCCATCTTAGCACCTCCTGGATGACGGGTTATCCCTGCACCTTGTCCACTGCCCTGGGTCAGAAGCAGTGTCGCAAGACACAGCACATCCATAGCAATGCCGCTTCATTAAATCAGCGACCCCCCCTCTCCGTCACTCCATGCAGAAAAGGAGAAGACGGGGAGAAATCCCTTCAGGCTGCATTAAATATTTCTCACACATAGTACCTCACCCCCCATACCCCCACCCATTCCACCTCATGCATCACAGCATCATCCATATACAACCATTCTCCATTCACCCCTGTCTTCTGTCCTCTCCCATCCTTCCTCAACAGACATTACCCTATTCCCCAGAGCCCCCTTCACCCCATCCATCCATCTCATCCTAGGACGCCCCCTCATGTTCACTCCCTCCACATTTGCCTTCCATACCTCTTTTACTAGTCTTTCTTCACTCATTCTTTCCATGTGTCCAAACCATCCTAATACTCTTTCATCAACCCTATATCCCAATTCCCTTACCACCCGTTCTCCTCCTCACCTCCTCATTTCTCACTCTATCCAGTCTAGTAACCCCCATCATACTTCTCAGACACCTCATCTCAAACACATTCAAAATCCTCCTCTCTTCCTCTCTTATGTTCCATGTTTCTGCACCATACAGTGCTGTTGGCACAATCACTCCTTCATACAGTCTCCTCTTAGCATCTATTCTCAAATGTCTATTCCTCATTACACTTTTTAATCCACCAAGGCATTTACTTGCTTCTCTCAATCTACATTCTACCTCCACTCCACCCTTTCCTGCCACATTTGCACCCAAGTATCTAAAACTATCCACTTCCTCCAGTCGCTCTCCCATAATGCTCACTTCCAGTCTGCCGCCACTTTCACCCCTTGTACATCTCATCACCTTACTTTTACCCACATTTATCTTCACCTTTCTTCTATCACACACTCTCCCAAACTCTGTCACCAACTTTATCAATCCCTTCTCTGATCCTGCTACAAGCGCAGTGTCATCCTCAAACAACAGCTGGCTCACTTCCCACTTTTCTCCATTTTCTTTAACCATCTCCAATCCCTGACCCACCACCCTTGCAAATACCTCTCACACCACCCCATCCATGTATAAGTTGAACAGTCAGGGTGACATAACACATCCCTGACGAAGTCCCACCTTTACCTCAAACCACTCACTCTCTCCATTTCTATTCCTGACACATGCTCTACTACTCTTGTAAAAACTCTTGACAGATCGTAGAAACTTTCCTCTTATCCCATATATCCGCAAAACCTCCCACAGTGCCTTTCTGTCTACCCTGTCATAAGCCTTTTCCAGATCCATATAAGCCCAAAAAACATCTACCTTTGCCTATAGCTTTCTCACATATCTGTCTTACCACAAAAATCTGATCTACACAACCTCTACCTGTCCTAAATCCACACTGTTCCTCACCAATTACTCCCTGTTCCTCTCCTAATCCTCTCAATCAAGATCCTCCCATAAGCCTTCCCAACTACACTTAACAAGCTAATCCCTCTGAAACTACTACACTCACACTTGTCCCCTTTTCCCTTGTAAAGTGGAACTATACATGCACTCCTCCAGTCCTATATATGCATATACATATGTATATATATATATATATACAGGGTCTAACAGATAAATCCGTACAACTTCTTATCACATGTTTTAAGATTAATATCTCGGGTTATAATAAACAGAGAGTTATGAAATTTTCAGTATATTTAGAAAAGGCAATAAGAACAATGATTTCATTCAATGTAACCACCTTCAGCTGTTATGACGCTTTCAACGCGTTTACGAAACTTGGATACAGCGTTGATGATCTCAGACTTTGATAATGAACCCACAGCCTTCTTGATGTCTGTCTTCAGGGTTGTTATACTTCTGTGTGGCTTGTCACATGCCTTGGCCTCAATTTGTGCTCAAAAATAATAATCTAAAGGGTTTAGGTCTGGCGAATTTGAGGGCCACAACTCTTTGTTTCCTGAACTGCACATTTGACCCTTCGAGAAGGTTGGTGGTCCTCTTCGCTGTGTGGGCTGGAGCCGAGTCTTGTTGGAAGACAAACTGGTTGCCACTAGCCTTATCTTTCATCCAGGGTATTATTTTCTCTTCTAGAACTTTGCAATAGACAACGGCATTGACTTTCTCCTTGTTGTTGAAGAAGTGAGTGAAGACGTCCCCCTCAGTTGACACCACACAGAGTACCATGACACTTGCTGGTTTCTTCGTCGTTGTCTTGTGTTGAACCTCTGAGGATGAGGAGGCTATCCAGCGATCATTCCGCTTATTGAAAGTCGCATCAACCGTGAAAATCTTCTCGTCGGAAAAAAACTTGATGACTGAGCCATTCGACTTCATCCAGTTCAACAGCTTTTGACACCTGGTCAAGCGGATTTCTTTCATTTTTCGTGTCAAAAGATGTCTTTTTCCTTGTGAGAATGAGGTTAATCCCAATTTCTTTAATGCTCTGTGAGTTGTCATTGTGCTGACACCTCTCTTCTTTGCCAATGTCGATAATGGTAAGGCTGGATTTACATTGACACTTCTCTTGAGACCAGCTAAAAAGCGAGGTGTTAGAATTCTGCCCCTTCTGGGCTTGTGAGCAGCTCGTTGGTCTTCGCCGGTCTCATCAAAACGTTTACAAACATCGTAAACAGTTTGTCTGGAGTATTTTAGCATCCTTATTATGGCGCTAGGAGTGTGACCCGCGCGACGAAGTTCGCATATGGCTGAACGTTTGGCTTGTTCCATTGCTTAATGTTTATTGCACCGGTGCTAGTATACAACTGGCTAAATTATTAGACAAATGGAAGTATCTGGAAACAATCAGAATTGCCATATGTTACTTTTTAAGTGCTTAAAACCTCTTCAAAGTTTGTATGGATTTATCTGTTAGACCCTGTACATACATATATTTGTATATACATTATATATATATATATATATATGTATATATATATATACAGTCGAACCTCGAAAGCCTGGACTAATTGGGGGGAAGGGTGGTCCAGTCATGCCAAAAGTCCGGTCATCGAAAATGTCGCCCTAACACCCGTAGATTTTCTTTTTGGCTATACCCTGTGTAAGGGGGAAAAAGCCTTTGGTATATGTATGTATGTAACCCTGGTAAGAATGGCAAAAGAACTTCAGGGAAGGGCTGAAGAATGGGACCCCCAGAGAATTTGTTCATTACCGTTCAGAAATGTAATTGTTGGATGCATTAAAGTCTATGAAAACCTCTTCACCCAAAAGAAAAGGCAACACCAGCAACTGCCTATCACTCTGTGCCTCACTCAGAAAAAGAAAGAAGATACCCATACCAAATTTTAAATGTTGGTAAAATTATTAGAAAATATAAAAAAAAAAAAATACTATTAGAATAATGTTAATATGTGCTTAGAAAGTGTGTTTACATACAAATATTATGTAATTTAAAAAATTATACTGTGCAAATATTTTTCTAATGCCTAAGAATGTCTCTCAAAATGTGTTTAAGAATGTAGAAAGGGTTTATAAGAGTGTGAAGGAGTTTTAAAGGTTTAAAATATATAAAAACAATAAAATATATATAGTTTCTACTTCATGGATTTTCACCTATTGCAGGGGGTCCTGTAACATAACCCCTGCAATAATTGAGGGATAACTGTATATATATGTATATACACATTGTGTGTCTAAATATATACATATATGTATACATAGGTTTGTGTAGGCATATGTACATGTATTTTATCTTTTATTAGAATGCCTTTGTGCATCAATACAGATGTATTGATAATACCTTCAGCATAGGGTCCTGCCCAAATGTGTTTAAAATAGATGAAGTGTTAACTAGATCAAAATCTTTAGAGGTGGAATCATAGAGAAGTTAACTTAAACAGCTTTAACCCCATCAAACCCTTTCAACATGAGGTTTACAGAAAATATTCCATGTGCCATATTTACCTTGATGCACAAAAGTATCAGCCTTATGTTACCTGCATTTAAGAAGTGCAGCCCTGAGGAGCTGGCACTCAGTCTTTGGAATGTGTCAAAAATATTTCACTCAAAAATCCTTCCACAAATTTTCCACTACTTTTTCATATAAAGGGAGATGATAGCTGGTAACTCTCTCCTCCTATGCTTCCTCTTCCCCCTCTCTGCCACCTCCTCATCCTCTGCCTCCTTTTCCCCTCTCCTTCTCTTCTTCCTCCTCTTGCTCATCTTCCTCATCCTACTCCTACTGGGTATTACCACTAATCCTAGTACCGTATTTTCCGGCTTAAAATGCGCATCGGGTTATAATGCGCACCCATGCACTTCGTTATCTTAGTACACAGCGCGCACCAACGTATAACGTGCATGCCAAGAAAAGTCACTGGTGGCTAAAGCTCGTGAATTGCATGTATGCGACTCCTGCTTGCGTTGGTTCATTGTTTTGTGGGAAATTTGAGCCATGAAAAGTTTATTGAATACAAAATGTACATGAAAAATTTCAGATTTTTACAGAAAATTTTTAATTTACTATCCTGAGGGAATAATTCATCTTACAAGTTTTTATCACCGTGTACAAGTTTTTATCGCCATGCAGAAACAAACTATGTTTCGGTTCATAAGTGTCTACTGAAGTGACGTTTAGTTTAACAAACTCTTGCAAGAGGGTGTTTAGTGTAGGCTAGATTGGCAATAGAACTGTCAATCTCGGCCCTGATCTAGCATATTCCGGGTGAGCTAAAACGGCCAACGTTCATGATGTTGGTGCCAGTGCTATTTTATGGATCCCAAATATTTGCATAGAAAACGATAATTAATGTTAGTAAACATAAACCAATGAAATAACGGCGATTAATTACTTAGTATCATGTGAACGAGGTTACATGGAGAAGTATTTTTCATTGGCTAGAGCCACTGCTGGGAAATCTGTTGATTTGTCACTAAATCAAGTGTCAGTTTAGGCATCAATCAGGACACAACTAAGAAAAAGTCGGAATTACATGTACCGGTATATGACTCATGTTGTGCGTTGGTCCCTTATTACTTTGTAGCTTAAATAGTTTGTAGGAAATGTGATCTAAAAAAAAGTTTATTGAACGTAAAATATACAGAAAAAATTCAGGATTTTTACAGAAAATTTTCATTTTATATCTTAGGAAATAATTCGTCTTTACCATTTTTTATTTAATACTGAAACAAACTACAGACTGTTTCGTTTTAGCTTTGAACCTGTAATGACAGTGGTGAAATAGGAGTCTCTCATCGAGGTGACGTTTAGTTAATATAACTCCCGAAAGAGGGTGTTGTAGTCAGGTGTTTGACACGAGTTTATGAATGGCCGCAACGGAATTTGTACCATACCTAAAGTGAAGCAACAAAACCAACATAAAAATTCAAACTAGGATCCTGTGAACATGGGCAAATATCATGAATATTGATCATGTTTCATGGTGTTTAGGCCTACTTAAACATGAAAAAGAAGATTTATATAGCCCATGCTGGCGTATTCTTTCATGTCACCATGGCTCTTCTTCTTGTTCTCACGGAACGTCACGGAGAAGTGTGCTGTCCCGACTTTGTGACGGCCAACATCGTCACGTTGTTATGAAAAAAATTACACACACAGCCGCAGAATTTTCATCGTAGGCCGTAGATAATGCGCACCACCGAATAACGCGCACCCCCCATTTTTAGGCCCTTCCAACAGAAAAAAGTCGCGCGCTATACGCCGGAAAATACGGTACTTTGTTTTATGACCTACATCCTTGTGGAACCATCTGGTGAAAGCAGGCAGGATCTGCCTTCCACCAACACAGTTCATTGGCCCTGCTCCCACCTATGACTGCTGTTGCTAATATTTTTATATTTTTAATTGCCTTATATTTTATATAATTTTTCATACTATTACTGAGGAGTAAAAGTTAATCCCCAAGTATCCAGTTCCTGTAAAGAATTTCATTTTGAGGCCTTACAACTCTTCACCTCCCTCTGTTAAGATGACAACAGGATCCCAAATCCAGATTCAGGTACTGGACACCTGGAAAAGAGGACCAACTATTGCCTCACCACCTCCATATGCTTCTCAGGACCTGCTCCCACCTGAGAGGTGCCAAGAGTGAAAGCAGTGACTAAGACTATCATTATATTCAGTCACTTTTTTTTCTTACAGCTCACAACCATCAGTCCTCCAGTGATGGTACATGACGGTGGGGGGTAGATGGTGATCTCTGAAAGCCCTTAGTCACAACACACACATAAGGTAGTCTATCGAAATAAACACCATGTGAAGACACAGCCTTTATTAGTACAACATTTCACATGTTACAAATTTTTCAAGTACATAGTCATAATACACATACAAATACCAATGGGTTTTTTCTCCCTTACAAGAGAGGTAGCCCCCCCCCCAACAACAACAAAAAAGCATAAAATCCACTCTCATTCCATCCTGACATACTCTACTCCCATTCACCCCCCTCCCTTCTTATCTTGGTTCCTCCTGGATGACAGATCATCCCTGCATCTCACCCACTACCCTGGGTCACAGCACATCCACAGCAAGGCCATTTCATTTAATCAGCAACCCTCCCTCTCCATCCCCTCAAACATAATAAGAGAAGACGGGGAGAAATCCCTTCGGACTGCATCAAAAGATCATTCTAACTTACTCTCTCACTCCCCATCCCCCACTCACTCCCTTCTATGCATCACAGCATCATCCATACACAACCATTCTCCACTCACCCCTATCTTCTGTTTTCTCCCTTCCTCAACAGATATTCTCCTGTTTCCCAGAGCCTCTTTTACCCCATCCTTCCATTTCACTTGGTCACCCCCTCATCTTCACTTCTTCCACCTCTGCCTTCCACACTTCTTTTACTAATCTTTCTTCACTCATTTTTTCCAAGTGTCCAAACTATCCTAATACTCTTTCATCAACCATATCTCCCAACTCCCTTTCCACCCCCACTCTCCTCCTCCTCCTCACCTCGTTTCTCACTCTATCCAGCCTAGTAACATGTACCGTACTTCTCAGACATTCCATCTCAAACACATTTAAACTCCGCTCTTATGTTCCATGTTTCTGTCCCATACAGTGCTATCAGCACAATCACTCCATACAATCTCCTCTTAGCATCTATTCCCAAATGTCTATATCTCATTACACTTTTTAATCCTCCAAAGCATTTACTTGCTTCTGTCAATCTACATTCTACCTTCACCTACACTCCTCCCTTTCCTGCCACATTCACACCCAAGTATCTGAAGCTGTCTACTTCTTCCAGTCTCTATCCCTTAAAATTCACTTCCAGTTTGCTGCCATCCTCTCCCCATGTACATCTCATGACCTTACATTTACCCATATTTATCTTCACCTTCCTTCTTTTGCACACCTTCCCAAACTCTTTCACTAACTTCCTTAATCCCTCCTCTGGTCCTGCCACAAGCACAGTGTCATCAGCAAACAACTGGAGTATCTCCCATTTTCCGCAATTTTCTTTAACAATCTCCAATACCTGGCCCATTACCCTTGCGTTTACCTCTCACACCACCCCATCCAAGATAACATAACACATCCCTGGCAAAGTCCCACTCACTCGCTCCATTTCTGATTCTAACATAGGCTCTACTACTCTTATAAAAACTCTTAACTGCTCTTAGCAGCTTTCTTCCTATCCCATATATCAACAATACCTCCCACAGTATTTTCCTGTCTACCCTGTTATAACCCTTTTCCAAATCCATAAGGGTCCAAAAAACATCCTTACCTTTTCCTAAAGCTTTCTCACATATCTGCCTTACCATAAAAATCTGATCTACACAACCCCTACCTGTCCTAAACTCACACACTTCCTCACCAGTTACCCCCTCTGTTCCTTTCCTAATCCTCTCAATCAAAGGATTACAAAGGCGGAGCATGCTGACAGTAGACCTTTTGGTCCTTAACTAGGTCAGATGCAAAAAAAAAAAATGATAAAAATTTATAATAATAATAAATAAAATAAATAAATGCATAGGTATAGTTAAATAATAAACAAAAAGGTAAATAGTAGATAATAATAAACAGACAAAAAAAATAATCTTAAAGCTTCAAACTGAACTACATTGCACTGTCTCTGCAGGAAGTCATTAACTACATGGTGAAGTTGTTTCTACCCACTTCCAAATTAAATCTATTTCCTGACAGTTTGAGACCATTATTTCTCGTCGGATTCTCATTCAGTGACTCCTATAAGCTTTTCATTTCTCCATCTGCACCTTTTACCTTTTCTTCTGTACTTGATAATCCTCCTCTTCCTCTCTTAATTTCCTTCCAAAACATCTTTTTACTACTTTCAAATTGTTCTGTCTCTTACCCAATTTCACATCTGCTTTCCTTTTTTCCTGCATTATCTTATGCTTTACTTCTCTTTTCTTTGTATCTCAAGTGATTTTCTCATCGTATTTTGTAACCAATCTGTGAATGCTCACTTCTCTTCAACCTTCTTTGCTTCATGATCCCACCGTTCACTACCCTTCCTATTTCGTCCCATCCTTCCTGTTCCACACACCAATTTTGCACACCTTGTGACTCCCTCCTTGAACCATCCCCATTCCTCCTCCACTCCTAGTTCTACTCTATTTTTTACTCCCTCCCATTCCTCAGCTTCTTCTTGTACTCCTCCTTTTCTTTCTCATTTAAGCAGTTTACTCTATGCACCTCCCTACCTTCTGTCTTTTTCCTTTCTCTATCTATCCTCCACTCTCAACATACCTTTTCCCAAAATTTTATCTTATATTTCCCCACTCTCTCCCCCTAGAACATGTACATCCAAAACTCTTCCTACTCTTCTGGTTACCATAATATAGTCCATTAAAGCCCTATCTACCACCCACCACCCTCGTCCATGTGTATTTATGCTTGACTTTCTTCCTAAACACTGTATTTGCTATTATCAATTCTCTAGACACATCACCATCAACTCTCCACTACAATTTTTTCCTGGAACTCCACACTTCCCAACCATTTTGTCTATTGGTTCATTTCTTACCCTAGCATTAAGATCTTCCAAAACCATTACATTAACTCTCCCTAAATCCTATATACAGTGATTACCTTACCTTACCGTCGTGCCATATCCTCTTGGACTTCGGCAACCATGGAGCGCCACCGTTCACGGTCCCTAGTTACTTGTAACATCTGTGCTGGTTTGAGTTGCTTTCCCGTCGCCCTCATCAGCCCGTCCATATACTTCTCCCTCTGCTTTCCTATTGCTCTCCTTCCCTCCACCATTCCTGTCATCACCACCTCTTCCAACCCTTCCTTCCTCATTATATGTCCTAAGAATCGCAACTGTCTTTTCCTTATTGTTGTCATCAATTCCCTATCTGTCTCCATTTCTCTCAATACTTCTTCATTTTGTTTTCTTCGCTGTCCATGGTACTCTTAATACTCGTCTCCATATCCACATTTCTGCTGCTTCTAAGTTTTCCTGCAATTTTTTGCTGATTGTCCACGCTTCTGAACCATATAATAGTGTTGACCATATAAATGTCTTAACTGTTCTTCTCCTTATATCTGTAGACATTTTCTTGTTTGTTAAAACCCCTTTCATTTTCTGAAACGTGGTTTTAGCTATCGCTATCCTTGATTTTATTTCCTTTTCACATCTACAATCTTCTGTCAATACGCTTCCCAGGTACGAAAATTTGGTTACTTGTTCTATTCTTCTCCCTGCTATTTGTACTTGCACTCTTGGTGGATCTGTTTTACTGGCCACTAGTATTTTAGTTTTCTCCATATTTACATTTAAACCTTTCTCCTCACTAGCTCTTACGGTTACATTCAATAGGTGTTGCAGTTTATCTTCTGAGTCAGCCACCAATACCGTGTCATCAGCATATCTGATATGATTTATATTAAATCCTCCAATTTTAATCCCTTCCATTCCCTCTAATTCCCTAAGGATCATCTCCCCATATAAATTAAATAAATCTGGAGACATAACACAGCCTTGACGCACTCCCCTCTTTATAGCTTGAAATTCTGTTCTTCCTCCCCGTACCCTCACTGCTGCTCTTTGCTTCCAATACAAATTTCTGATGATACTCATGTCTTACCTATTTATATCCACTCTTTCCAAAATAGTTATCAAATCCTCATGTCTTACCCTATCAAACGCCTTCTCGTGGTCAACAAAGCAAAGATATACATTTTGTTGTTTTTCTATCATCCTCTCCATAATCGTTCTTATTATGAAAATTGCATTTGCTGTTCCTTTCCCTTCTATGAAACCAAATTGCTCCCATGAAACTTGTTCTCTCACTTTATTTCTTATTCTATGTAAAACTATCCTTAATATAATTTTGGTTATTTGACTCATGATACTGACTGTGCGATGTTTACTACATTCCATTGTTCCGTTTATCTTTGGTAGTGGTATAAAAATCGAGTTACACATATGTTCCGTTATTGTACCCTTTTCATAAATTTGGTTTATTAGACTAGTGAGTTTTCTTGTTGCAAAATCCCCTAATGCCTCTAACATTTCAATCATCACACCATCCTCACCCATGGCTTTCCCTTTTTTCATTTTCTTCATTGCAAATTTCACTTCCTCTTCCATTATTTCTTCCCCATCTAGATATCTATAATTTTCCTCTTCTCCTTCTTGTCTGTCGTCCTCAAATAGGTCCCTTACATACTCCTCCCATCTACGTTTAATATCCTCCTCGTCCATTAAAACCTTTCCTTCTCTATCTTTGATTGCCCCCCCATTACTCCCCTTTCTCTTGGTAATTTCTCTAATCTTATCATACATCATTTTAGAATCCCTTTTTTCAAGGTCCTCAATTTCCCTACATTGTTCATCAAGCCAACTCTCCTTGGCATCTATACACTTCTTTTTGATTTGTCTATTAAGTTCTCTATATTCATTTCTATCCCTATTTTTAGCTTCTCTTCTCTTATCCATTAGTTCGAATATTTCCTCTGTTATCCATTTGTTTTTCCTCCTCCTATTTTCAGGAAGTACCTTTTTATTTCCTTCTTCTATTGCTTCACATAACCTTTGCCACTGAAACCCCGGATCATTTACATCCCCTTCTTCTCGCAGCACTTCATATTTATTTTCTACTGTAACCAAATACCTCTGTTTCAAGTCTTCGTCCTTTCTCAACACACTTCTCTTCTCGGTTTCCCCATCTCCTTTCTTAATTTCTTCAATTTTATTCTAATATCTGCAACAACTGGCACATGATCACTATTACAATCTGCTCCTGGGTATGTTTTTACCTTTATCACTGCATTTCTAAATCTTCTGTTGATAGTAAAAAAGTCTATTTGATTTCTTGCTGAATCTCCTGGTGCCTTCCATGTCCACAGCCTTCGCGGATGTTGCCTAAACCATGTATTCATTACTATTTGTTGATGTTCTATGCACCAGCTTATCCATTTTTCTCCCCTGTCATTTCTCTCTCCCAACCCAAATGGCCCCACAACCTCTTCTTCTCCACCTGAACCCACTTTTGCATTTACATCACCCATAACTATCTTAACCTCTTGATTTCCACATTGTTCCATTGCTTGATCTAACTCGTCATAGAAATCATCTACTATCCTTTCCTCTGCTTCTGCCGTGGGAGCATACACCTGTATTAAACATATGTCAAAAGGTTTTCCCCTGAGTTTTACCAAGAGTACTCTGTCTGACACTGCCCAGAATCCCTTCATAGTACTAGCACCCTTTTTGCTCATCATTATCCCTACCCCTTTTTCTGCTCCTTCTCCTCCAGAATATACAAATACTCCATGCTCATTTTCCACCTCTCCCACTCCTGGCCAGTGATTATCTATCCAAAAACCCTCCCTTCCTTCTACACTCTTCTCACTACCAGGCCCATATTCACTTACAAAAACCCACATCTCCCTTCCCAGTTTCACCATCATCCACATTAACCTTGAAGAAACCTTCCACTCCACCACACATGTACCCATCTTTTTGCTTAGTAATGTAGCCAACCCTTTCCTCCTTCCTCTCTTCACTCCCAACACCCAACTACTCTCCCAAACTCAGACTTGCCCTTACTTTTCAACTTAAATTTACTCAGTGCCAACACATCCATCTTCTCACAAACATACTGCCTATCTCTTCTCTTTTACTCTCATATGTACCATATCCACACACATTAAAAAACCCAAACCTAAGGGTTCTGGTTGGAAAGCTCCTCCCAGACCCTTTTATGCCTTAGGTCTCTCTTTTACAAGTGGGAACACTTGGCAGTATTATTCTCCCTCACCACAGGGTTAGGTGTAAAAAGGAATTGAACATTCAGAGAAGTGGTACAGGACAGTATTAAGAGTGGGGGACAGCATAACAAAGGGACAGTTGCAGTATAATGAAACATTATAATTTCTCTATCATAGACAAAATGATGTGTGGCTCTGGTCTGTAGTGGTGCCCCATATAGACACTAAAGTGTCAGCTGCATGCTACTGAGCAGCTATTAACCGCACAGTAACATGCAGGCAATATCCCAGACATGTCTGGTACGGGGGGGGTTATTGAATACTAGGAAAGGTTAAAGAGGTGGACTAAATGTCTGGGAACAAGAAAGGTTAAGGATGAGATGGAACAATTAGCTGGGTGAAGGCCATTAGCTCACAATCAGGGAATAAAAGGAAAACAGTAAGAAGGGTGAGTAATTGTCTACTGAGGGTGGACAATGACCTTGAGAGGAAAAAGTGGATTTTAGGGATAGCTTAAATCTTTATTGAATACTAGGAAAGGTTAAAGAGGTGGACTAAATGTCTGGGAACAAGAAAGGTTAAAGAGGTGGACTAAATGTCTGGGAACAAGAAAGGTTAAGGATGAGATGGAACAATTAGCTGGGTGAAGGACTTAGCTCACAATCAGGGAATAAAAGGAAAAAAAGTAAGAAGGTTGAGTAATTGTCTACTGAGGGTGGACAATGACCTTGAGAGGAAAAAGTGGATTTTAGGGGCAACTAGGGATAGCTTAAATCTTTATTGAATACTAGGAAAGGTTAAAGAGGTGGACTAAATGTCTGGGAACAAGAAAGGTTAAGGATGAGATGGAACAATTAGCTGGGTGAAGGACATTAGCTCACAATCAGGGAATAAAAGGAAAAAAGTAAGAAGGGTGAGTAATTGTCTACTGAGGGTGGACAATGACCTTGAGAGAAAAAAAGTGGATTTTAGGGGCAACTAGGGATAGCTTAAATCTTTATTGGCAATGGGTATTAAAGGAATAGTTGGGGTGAGATATTGAACATGCCCCTATTTTGTTCAATTGTGTTGGTTCCTTGTACGATAGCTGCTTCCAAATATTTTCTAGGGGTCTCGCTGGGCTCGCATACCAGAAGTTCTGCATTCTCCCAGTCTATCAGGTGGTTGCTACTATTCCTGTGTGCAACACACTCATTGGTGGTGACATGGCAGACATTATCCTTACATGGTGTTGTGATAGACTTGTTGGCAATTGCCACTTTCATGCACAGTAGGTAGTGTAGGTTTAGTAGTTGTCCAATGTAGAATGGGGAGTAGCACAGCTTGGCAGCAGCTTATATGAATGAGCAACCTTATTTAGGAATGTCTGCTCATCCCACATGGGAACAGGGCTAGAAAAAGATTCCAAAATATTGCCTCCCCCTAAAATAATCATGTTGGGGAACTACCTCCTGCATGGTCAACCATAATGCTGTAAGAATACACACAGTGATGAAGATAAGAAGAATGCAACAGTCCTCCCAAAATCAAAATCCCTCTATTGCATTCCTACTCCACCCAACATCTCTCATTGAGAAAAGTAAAGAAGCCTGCCCCCAAATTCAAGAGCAATCTACAATTGGTACATCTGAATAACTACCTACCCACCATCAGTGCTATCAGCAGACCCAAGCACTACAATCAGTTACTACAACCCTGAACTGAGCCCTTTGTCTATCTGCTCGAAGTAATGGGTTTAGAGCATGTTGGGCACGTGTATTTTGTGGTGGGCCCAGGATTGCTCTCTACATCTCCGGCTAAAAGTAGAAGAAGAGGGGTGATCGCCGGAAAATCACCCCTCGGTGCAAAAAAAAACGTAACATTGCATGTTGAGAAAAAGGGTTGTGGTACTCCCCAAGGCAGTCATAGCTCCTCTTGGGGATCGGTGCCACCTGCATAGAGATGGTTGCCGCTGTTTGGCCCCCCAACTCTTGGGGTTGGGGGGGTGCAAAAACTGGGCCCACCTCACTTGTACAACACTTGCTGACACAAACCAATATAAAAACACTTGGACATGTTCTACCTCCCCTCCAGTAGCCCCACTCCCACCTCCCCAACCACAGCCAGCACCCTTACCCACTCCCAATTTCCCTTTGCCCTTATCCCCAATCAGTACTCCCCTTCCTTTGTCCCCAATCTCTCCTTTCCCCCCATCTAACCCAGATCCTATACCTTCCCCATTAACCACTTCCATACGGTGATGCCTACGTAGGCGGCATGAGGAGCAAGTGGGTACACGATGATGCTGACATCAGCATCTTGATTATATTTATTGTAGTCGTACCAACATAACCTCCTTTCTCTCTAAACTGACTTCATCATATTTTCTATGATTATCAAAATTCATGGGTGAAAGAGAACGAACGATTGAGCACTGACTTTATTTTTTATAATGCAATTATTATGACACAACATCGCACATCGGGCAGCTAATGCTGCCAGACGAAACAAACACCAGCAAATTGTACAAAACACTCAACAGCATTACACTATCCAACAGTAACACAACACGCTCTCACGCAGCAATAATCACAACAGACAATCTACCCTCAAGAAGACAACAACCAAACACACTCCTAAATCATTTTGCACAGACAAGCCATCTCACTTCTCACCCTGACAACCGACGCACTATTCAACGTAAGAAAGACTTTCCCACAGACTTAGACTATACACCCTTCATAGACAGTCAGACAAAACACATAATACATAATCTCAAGCACTCATCTGCCTGTGGCCCTGATAACATAAGTAACATCCACCTAAAACACATTGGACCACAAGGTATACACGCACTCACAAACATTGCAAACTACAGCTATTCACACAACACTATACCCGACATCTGGAAGCATGGTAAAATAATCACCATTCCAAAACCTAACAATCCCAACATCGCACCGCCCAATCACACTTCTCTGCACCCCCTCTAAAGTCATTGAACGCCTAATACTTAAACTTGTCACACCACATATTCCCCTTGCTGACTCACAACACAGTTTTAGGCCACTACACTCCACAAACACTCTTCTGATAAACCTCACACAAAGAATTTTAGATGGCATCAATTCAGATAGGCCCCACCACACAACACTTCTTATAACATTAGACATTAGTAAAGCTTTTGATGCTATCCCCCGCCACAACCTAACAAATAAAATATATAACACAGACATGCACAATAACACCAAAAGATGGCTGGCCAATTATCTGGCAGGTAGGAATGCTTACGTGTCATATAATGGCCAATCATCGCACATCAGAAACATTAAGAATGGAGTACCACAGGGCTCTGTTCTATCCCCCACACTCTTTAATCTATACATGCATGACTTACCCACACCAGACACCTCAGAAATACAAATCTCTTCCTACGCAGATGACATAACAGTCACATGCACACATCGTAACACAGACAAAGCTGCAGAAATAATCCAGCCATACCTTGATACACTCAATGCATGGTTCATCACAAACAGACTCAAAATAGCTCCAACCAAATCTACAGCAACACTTCTCACCAACTGGACAAAAGAACACAAATACATACCTCATCTCTACATCAACAACACTCTAATACCACACACAAACACACCGAAAATTCTTGGTGTAATATACGATACATCCAGGTCTTTCAAACAACACATCACAAACATAAAAAACAAATGCACACCTAGACTTAACGCACTTAAGTCAATCACTGGAACAACATTTGGACAAAACAAAGAAACTAATACAACAATATACAAACAATGCATACGCTCAGTGATGAATTATGCGAGTCCTGCATGGGCTCCTAATCTCAATGAAACACACCACAACACCCTTCAAATCATACAAAACAATTACAGGCTGCACAAATACAACACCTACAGACCATTTACACCATGAAACAAAAGTCCTCAAAGTCAAGGACCAACTCGACATGAGAGGCACTCAAACACTTGCCTCAGCCACCACAAACACATCACACCTGCTACACTACATAGCAGAACACACACACACACACACCAAGAAACGTTAAAACAACACCCAAAGACCTGTATTACACACAGATACTCTCTTTTCTTCCTCCACAACCACCAAATACCAGCCTCCAGAAACATATTCATAATCATATCACTCACCGCTCCATAACACACTGAAAGACAACACACTGCTGCATGCCAGACCCCCTGATATCCACCCTTCTGAATCCTCTCTCCCACGAAAGGACAGAGTCCACCTGGCCAGACTGCAGTGCGGCCACCACCCAGCACTTCCAAGCTACCAGAAGAGGCTGGATGACCGCATTGTGAACAGCTGCCCGGGATGTAACACTTCACCCCATACCATACAACACACAATGGAAGACTGCATTGTACACAATCATGCACGCAAACAACACAACATACACTC
This sequence comes from Oratosquilla oratoria, assembly GCF_046742065.1. NCBI lineage: Eukaryota > Metazoa > Arthropoda > Malacostraca > Stomatopoda > Squillidae > Oratosquilla > Oratosquilla oratoria. Next base: position 17,475,590 of record NC_134803.1, on the reverse strand, counting down.
TATAAAGGATTTGTGGAAAAACCCAGTTTCGGCTGTGGCATTCCTTGGGGAGACGGGACTGCTCGGACAGACAGTCTAGGGAACAACAACTACAACCCTGATCCCACCAAGAGAGATTGCATTTGCAAGCTTGCACAGGTCTAAACCAATTTTACCTATACAAAGATGATTCGACCCTGATTTGGACTACCAAAGATTTTTGGTCCTAAAATCTACCAACAGATTCCATAACAAGAAAATGCCCCAGAGAGTATACAGTCAAAGGCTTTTTTCCCCTTACAAGGGAGATAGCCTAAATACAAAGGCATAAAAACCATCCCCACCCATTCCATCCCCTACATACTCCACTCCCCTCTATCCTCTTCCCTCCCTCTTATCTTGGCACCTCCTGGATGATGGGTCATCCCTGCATCTTGTCCACTGCCCTCGGTCAGAAGCAGTGTTGCAAGACACCACATCCATAGCAATGCTGCTTCATTAATTCGGTCCCCCCCCCCCTCTGTCCCCTCATGCAGAAATGGAAAAGCTGGGGAGAAATCCCTTTGGGCTGTGTCAATTTATTCTTCACATATACTCCCTTGCCCCCCATCTTCCACCCACTCCCCCTCACGCATCACAGCATCATCCATACACAACCTTTCTCCATTCACCCCTACCTTCTCCTGTCCTTCCTAAACAGACATTCCCCTCCCTCTTTCCCAATGCCCCCTTTTACCCCATCCATCCATCTCAGTCTTGGTCACCCCCTCATGTTCATTCCTTCCACCTCTGTCTTCCATACCTCTTCTACTAATCTTTCTTCACCCATTCTTTCAATGTATCCAAACTATCCCAATACTTTCATCAACCCTATCTCCCAACTCCCTTTCCACCCCTGTTCTCCTCACCTCCTCATTTCTCACTCTGTCCAGCCTAGCCCCTATCATACTTCTCAGGCATTTCATCTCAAACACATAGTTGGAACAAGTTAGATGAGAAAGTGGTGTGTGCTAAAACAATACATGAATTTAAAAATAGTATAGATAAAATGAGATATGAAGACGGGACACCACAAGCATAGCTCCCCTTCCCGTAAAATACAACAAGGTAAATACAACTAGGTAAAATACATATGGGAATGGAGTCAGAAATGTGAGATGAACTTCAACATCAAGAAATGTAGTATAATGGAATTTGGAAAAAGCAAAAATAGAGTATTGTATCAGGTTAATATAAAATTGGAAACAAAGAAGCAAAAAAAAAAGTCAATTCAGAAAGGGACCTGGGAGTAATCATCTGAAGCGACTTGACACTTGATAAACATGTCAATAAATTATTTGGAGAGACTTTTAACCTACTGAGATCAATGAAAGTGGCCTTCGACTACATAGATGAGGAGATGGTTAAAAAATTGTGGTTACACTGATAAGACCTAAACTACTGTAGAATATGCCGCAACATTGTGCGCACCCAGCACAAAGAAGAACATAAGAAAATTAGAAAGAATGCAAAGAGCAGCGACAAAAATGGCACCTACACTGTCAAAACTGACATATGAACAAAGATTGGAGAAATTACATCTGTCAACACTGGAACAGAAGAGAAAGAGGTGATTTATTGACCATTTACAGAATTATGAAAGGGATGGAAATCCTCGATAGAAATGACTTATTAAAGTTGGACAGAAGAGAAAAAAGAGGACACTAAAAGAAACTAAAGAAGGACACTTATAGAAGAGACCTGAAAAAGAATAGCTTCCCACATAGTGATTGATGTCTGTAAGAAACTAAACAGAGAAACGGTGAATACCAAAACTATACACGATTTTAAGAAGAAATTGGATGCGGAGAGATATGAAAATGGGTCACTACAAGCATACCTCTAGTCCCATAAAATACAACTAGGTAAATACATTCAAACTGCTCTCTTTCTTAAGTTCCATGTTTCTTCACCATACAGTGCTGTCGGCACCATCCGTCCTTCATACAATCTCCTTAGCATCCATTTCCAAAAGTATAAAACAATGATACCACACAGAGGAAGAAATGATGGAAAATTCCAACAGTAATACTGACCTTCAATCAACCACAGCTTTAAGCATATCTGACTGTAGGTTATTTTAGATAACTTCTATTTATCTATCTATACCATGAGGCTTCTTCCCCCTTATAAGGGAGAAAGCCAATTTAAGATATGAAAGAGGAATTCTATGCCCATGTCATTGCTTTAACTGCCAATGCTTTGGACACTTAACAACATTACTGCCTAGAAAGTGTATGTGTACATTGCTTAACTCTCCCATACATGTAACCTGGCTCCAACCCAGCCAAATGTATGAATGCAAGACCACCCTGCATCATCCTCGTATTGCAAAGTGTACCAATATGAAAAGGAAGTACTCCATGTCAGATTGGAACACACGAGTCCCAGAGAATCCCAAAAATTAGTACAATCCAGGATCAGACCAGTAGTCATAATGTAGTAACACCAATTGGGAAGAGTGACCTCATACTAATAGAGTTCGAACTTAAAGAACAAAATGATGCAAGAAGAAATGAGAAACATAGAGAAGGAAGATTAAAGTACAACAAAACAGAATTTGGAAAACTTAGAAAAATAATTCCAAACCTAAACTGGGAAAAATTTTCAAATGAAGAAACAAAGATAGAAGAAAAATTGAACATATTTAAAGAAAAATACAAAAAGGGAACAGATAAATATGTACCAAAGAAGAAACAAAAAAGGGTTTACATAAAATGTTGGTATAACAAAGTGTAATGATGCTAAAGATAGAAGAAACAAAGCCTGGAAAAGATTGAAAAAGACTAAAAAATTACAAAATGGCAAACATACATCAAACTGAGAAACAAATATGTAGATATACACAAGGAGGAAAAGATATAGATAAATGCAAAGATCAACCTAAACTATTTTACAGATATGTAAATAATCAACTAAAAGACAAATATGAAATAGTAAAATATTTAGATGATGTAGATATGGCTAAAGATATGATGAGGCAATTTAGGTCTGCATTTACAATTGGAAGCTCAAATTTTGGATGAAGGACAACAAGGAAGATCCCCTGAAATGAAAGAATGGTGACACAGAAAAAATAAGGGATCAAATAAAAAACCTTGACGTTAGAAAGTTACATGGGCCTGATGGAATTCCAAATTGGATATTGAGAGAATGTAACGAACTAACAGACAAAATACACAAGATATCTGACTTCTCAAAGAAGGAAAATTACCACAAGATCGGAAAAATACAAATATTTTACAAATATACAAAGGAGACAAAGAAAATCCAACAAAGTAAAGACCAGTATCCCTTACAAGTACAGTCAATTCCCCATTGACACAAGGGTTACATTCCTGGAGATGTCGTGTTAATGGAAATCGTGTTAAAGGAACATAATTCATCCATAAGAAATAATGGTAATAGTGGGGGTTACGTTCCTGGACAACGGGAAAGTCCATTTATTTTGGGATTTTATTACCAAAAATCCTAAACAAACATACTATTAATAAATTAGAAGGTTACAGAAACAATAAAACCACACATTCTTATTACAGACGCTCCTCTACTTACGTTCATTCGTTTTACGTTGTTTCGATTTTACGTTTGAACTGACTGTAAAAAAAAGTTGTAATTTTTTTTTTGTGTGAATTTTTGAGTTTAGCGCGCTCTCCATAGTACAAGACTTTCAAACAATAGTTATGCATAACGCTGCGTCCATTGTTTACATAGCACAAACGACAGACTGAACGTGCCTTGCCTCCTCCTCCTCCCTCTCCCCCTCCTCCATCATCTCACTTTATGTTGCTTGAATTTCATTTATTTGAAATTAATGTTATTATTTTACAATGTTATGTTTATAATTAATGATTTAGGGGTGTTTTATAAGATACGGTAATAGAATTTATGGATGTATAGTACAGTATGAATGGTCATACATTACTGAAACGTACAGTAACAACTTACGTTCATTTTCACGTTATGTTCGGCCATTCAGAACATAACTAAAACATAAGTTGAGGAGCGTCTGTATATTGGTATTTATTGTGTGGTAAAATACTATATTTTATGCATGTAAACATTATGACGCATCACTACCATCACTGTCACTTGCCATGCTCCCGTCCCCAACCTCACCCCCCTCTCCTTCCTCATCCCGCTCTGCCTCTTCACTCTGCTCTCCCTCCTCACCTCCCTCTCCCTCCTCACCTCCCTCTCCCTCCTCGCCTCACCCTGCCTCCTCTTCCTTGACTGTCTTGTTTTTTTTTTGTTTTTTTTAAGAAATGGTGTTGTTTCGTCTGTGTCGTCTTTTTCTTCTTATGATCTAAAATCACTTTGTAACAGTTCAGCTCCGACATAACTTTTCTGGCCACTGTTGCACTTCTGTTAATATTCGGATCTTTGGCTTCCAAGATATCCAGTCAGTCTCGTATAAATGAGAGTGCTTTTTCGAGATCACTTTTGGTCAAGACTCTCGGGCTCTGGGGTTTCTGATATAGGCCGAGATGCAGCTGCCTCCAACTCTGCATTCAGTATCGTCTCCATCTCTAACAGTTCTTCATTAGTCAGCTCCACTGTGTGCGATTCTAACAATTCATCAATGTCCTTCTGCTCAAGTTCGTCAAACTCAGCTTCCCTGGCCTTATCAAGACTTTCCTTGTTAGCTTTAGAGACATTTTCTTGGATGTCAAAGCCAACCAAATCGTACACCAACTGAGGACAGTTATTTCCAAACCCCGTTTAGGCATTTCCTTGGCACTTTCTCCAAAGATTCTTTAATGAAGCTGAGAGCATCTTTGATGGTAAACTGCTTCCAATATTCCTTCACGGTCATCTTGTCTTTTTGTGTCCTCTCAACCATGTCAGTCAGGGTCGAACATAGATAATACGACTTGAAGATTTGAATAATTCCTTGGTCACATGGCTGCAGAATGGAAGTGGTGTTTGGCAGCAAGAAAGCGAGCTGGATGTTGTTGGAGAGATTTTCTATTGATGGGGGATGGCTGGGAGCATTATCCAAGATCAGGAGAATCTTGAATGGAATCTCTTCCTACTCGCAGTAAAGTTCTAACTCTTTCTCCAATTTCCCAAAGTAGTCCTTGAATATGCTCCCTGTCATCCATCCTTTTTTGTTGGAATACCAGTAGCAGGGTAGGAAGGTCTTGACGTAGCCCTGTGAAGACACAAGAACAAACAAAATTAGTTTAATGTGCCGTAAATTGTGAGTTGGTGACAATTTTCTTTTTTGTTTTGGTGCACAAAAAAAAAAACGAGTTTACAATCTTGGTAAAAAAATTCAAAGCTTTCATGACTAATAATCAACATCCATACATACACACCTTCAATGTTCGTGGATTTTCCGAGTGGTAGACAAGGGCAGGTTTCAGCTTGCAGTCTCCCTCTGCATTGGCACCGAACAAGATCGTGAGACGATCCTTGGAGGCCTTAAATCCAGGTGCAGTCATCTCCTCAACTGAGATATAGTTCCGGTTAGGCAGTTTTTTCCAATATAGACCTGTCCCATCTATATTAAAAATCTGCTTGGAAGTGTAGCCACCTTCCTTGATGATGGTCTTGAGGGTAGTCGGATACGTTTTGGCTGCTTCCACATCAGCAGATACAGCTTCCCCAGTCATTTTGAGATTGTGGAAACCATATTTCTTGAACCTGGAGAACCACCCAGAACTGGCATTGAAGGTCTTGGCTTTGTCTTCCTCATTCTCATCTTGCACATCCTGGTAGAGACTTAAAGCTTTAGCTTGTATGATGGCCATGCTGATAGGGATATTATGTTTGTTTTGGTTTTGGATCCATTGTGCCAATAACTTCTCCACCCTCTCCATCTCCATGGATCTTGCTCGGGAACATTGTGAAGAGGAGGCTGATGTACCAGCAACAGAACTGGCTCTGATCTTGTCAGCATTCGCCCTGATGGAATGCAAAGTGCTCTCATTCAGTCCGGTAGCATGAACAATAACGGAAGTTCTTTCACCCTGATCATAACGATCCAACACTTCTAACTTCTTTTTTATGGTCACAAGTTTTCTTGACCTCTTTGCTGCACTCTCCTTTGGGGTACCTGGACGCTTGGGTGCCATAGTACATGAATTTATGTAAAACAAAACTTTGATAAAAAAAATTATGAGTTCCACACGCTGTGAGGACTGGCTTCACACTGAGGGCAAGAGTCAGAGCGTCTTTCCCGCGCTCTGGCGGTGAGATATTCAACTACAGTAGGCAGGAAATTCAACTCCCGTAACATCAGACATTTCATGTTATCAGAATATATATTAATAAATTTTAAGTCGTATAAGATCAAAATCATGTTAACAGAACTGGTGTTAACAGGGAGTTGACTGTACAGTAGCAAAGATATGTGAAAAACTTATTAGGAGTAAATGGATTAAACACTTGGAAGAGAACAAAATACTAAATCCTAAACAATTCAGTTTTAGAAATGGAAGATCATGTACCACAAACTTAATATGCTTTTACATATACCAAAGGCTTTCCCCCTTACACAGGGGGGGTAGCCAAAAACAAAAAGGCATAGAAACCACTCCCACCCATTCCATTCCCTGCATATTCCACTCCCCTCCTCCCTCCCTCTTGGCACCTCCTGGATGACGGGTCATCCCTGCATCCTGTCCACTGCCCTGGGTCAGAAGCAGTGTCGCAAGACATAGCACATCCACAGCAAGGCCGCTTCATAAATTCGGCAACCCTTCTCTCTGTCTCCTCATGCAGAAAAGGTGATGGGGAGAAATCCCTTCGGGCTGCATCAATTTTGTTCTCATGCATACTTCCTCTCCCCCCATCCCCCACCCACTCCCCCTCATGCATCACAGCATCATCCATACACAACCCTTCTCCATTCACCCCTATCTTCTGTCCTCTCCCATCCTTTCTCTACAGACATTCCTCTCTTTTGTAATGCCCCTTTCACCCCATCCACCCATCTCATCCTAGGACGTCCCCTCATGTTCACTCCTTCCACCTCTGCCTTCCATACCTTTTTTTACTAATCTTTCTTCACTCATTCTTTCCATGTGTCCAAACCATCGTATGATTTTACTCAAGATTAATAGAAATAATGCAAGACACAAATGGGCAGATTGTGCTTTCTTGGGCTTACAAATGGTTTTTGACAAAGTACCACACAAAAAGCTACTAAGAAAATTTGAAATAATAGGTGGAATACAAGGAAAGTTATTGGAATGGATGAAAGATTTCTTGAAAGGAAAAATGAGGGTGGTACTTAGAGACAAGAACTCATTTTGAGAAAATATGAGTGGAGTCCCTCAAGGCTCTGTATTTGCTCTGATAATGTTTGCTATTTATATAAATGATATGGATGAAGGTGTGGAATGTTATATGAACTTCTTTGCAGATGATGTGAAACTACTCGAGAGTAAGTACAGAGGAAGACTGTAAATCTTTTCAAGACCTAGACAAAGTCTGGAAATGGAATCAGAATTTTGAAGTGAACTTCAACATAAAGAAATGTAGCATAATGGAATTTGGTTAAAGTAAAAATAGAATATGTCAATATAAAATTGGTACAAAGGAAATAGATAAACTAAAGTCTGAAAGGGACCTAGGAGTAACTATCTCAAATGACATGACACCAGACAAACACATCAATAAACTAGTCGGAGAAACTTTCAACTTAAGATCAATGAAAATAGCCTTTGATTACATGGATGAAGAAATGGTTAAAATACTAGTTACACTGATAAGACCAAAATTGGAATACACTGCAACACTATGGTCACCTAGTTAAAAAAATATATATATAAAGAAACTAGAAAGAATTCAAAGAGTAACAACATAGATGGTGCCCACACTCTCCAATTTGACATACAAACAAAGATTGGATAAACTAAATCTATCAACCCTGTAACAAAGAAGAGAAAGAGGTGATTTGATAACTATCTACAGAATTATGAAAGAGATGGACATTCTTGATAGAGATGACTTATTAAAGTGAGACAAGAAAAACCAGAGGACACCTGAAGAAACTTAGGAAGGACAGTTACAGAAGAGATTTGAAAAAGAACAGCTTCCGACACAGAGTGATATATATCTGGAACAAACTGAATGAGGAAACAGTGAGTGCTAAAACTATACATGACTTTAAGAACAAACTGGATGCAGAAAGATGCAAAAGCAGGTCACTACGAGCATAGCTCTCTTCCCGTTAAATACAACTAGGTAAATTGATAGGTAAATACTACATTTCATCAGAATACCCTAAATGAGTCCATTAAAACAAATACACCTAGAAAGAATATCCACCTAACATAAAAATCCCCTGTACAAACCAATTCCCCCTTACAAGTGTCATTAGAACCTACAAACCAACCATGCATTCCAAACTTTCCTGAAACAAAACCTTAAACACAACCCCCTAGTTCCCTCCAGTCCACCAAAATCTTCAACCACAAACCTATTCAACACCTCATCCTACCTACCTGAACAGTCAGTCATCCTACCCAGTGAAGAAAGTACAAGATCCTTCTATACAAACTCCACCACCAGTTCACTACAACTGTAAAACCCATTCATCCCCTCATTTTATCCATCCCAATACCTACAACCCATCAGTTCCAAGAGAAACCATAGAAGACGTAAGAGTACATCAGCCATACCTCACCAGTAAACTCATCCCAAAAACATCAACAAACTCTTCCTCATATCAGAAACAAAGATAAATCTATCATATCCACAATAGCCTCAACACTAAGGGTACAAACTAAAATACATCCCATCCCAGTTCGAACCACTTGCACTACTACTAAACCATATGTAATCTCCTAAGATCTTTCAATGCCCCCACGAGACCTAACTAAAGTGAATAAATACTTATAAAATCCTAACCAACATACAGTTGAATTAAATCCTACACCAATCACCAAAGGAACATGACCTAAAACAAAACATCAAATTAAATAATACACTCCATTATATAATGTAACTCCTATTTGCCAAAGTAAAGTTCCTTCCACAGTAACACACACTGCTAGACTGCCCAATTTACACAACACCCAGCAATAACCCACCTACCTCAAATATTACTGACTCTATATCAAATGCTGAATGACCACACTCATGCCTCTATCATCTCCACATAGCTTCCTACAGAAAACAAGACACTTGCAAAATTGTGAATATCCTTGACTAAAACTAACATGAAATATAAGATAATGCATGACAGCAGCACAAGATTGTCCAAAAAGAACTGCTGCTGCTGCTGCTGCTGCTGCTGCTGCTGCTGCTGCTGCTGCTGCTGCTGCTGCTGCTGCTGCTGCTGCTGCTGCTGCTGCTGCTGCTGCTGCTGCTGCTGCTGCTGCTGCTGCTGCTGCTGCTGCTGCTGCTGCTGCTGCTGCTGCTGCTGCTGCTGCTGCTGCTGCTGCTGCTGCTGCTGCTGCTGCTGCTGCTGCTGCTGCTGCTGCTGCTGCTGCTGCTGCTGCTGCTGCTGCTGCTGCTGCTGCTACTGCTACTGCTACTACTACTACTACTACTACAACTTTTTTTCTTTTCTTTTTTCCATTCATACTACTACTACTACTACTACTACTACAACTACAACTACAACAACAACAACTACAACAACAACATAATGTGCACCACAGTTTAGTGTTTATTCCCAGAGGGATCTGTGTTGGTTGCTGTGAGGTTTCTGGATAGCATAATTGGAGGTAACAGTTGATTAACACATCTCCAGTTATAATATGCACATGTACCACATGCATGCAAATATATATATAACGTGTGCTGAGTAAAGAATCTACCAAATTGGATCTGCATTGGTAAATATGAACAATTTAATGAATTATACAGTTATCTCTAACATACATAGGGTTATGAAGTTTTGACATGTATTAAGAAACTCCACCACTGGGACTCTTGCATGTGTGAGCACTTACCATGAAGCATGAATGTTACTATTGTGCTAAACCTGAGAGTACAAAAGGAATGATCTAGAAGTACACCCATTCATTACCTGACAGCACTCTGTTAAGTACAGTATACAATCTTAATTTCATTGAGTAGAGTCAGGTTAAGTACAGTGGTAACATTCTTGCTTTGTGGTAAGCAGTCACATACGCAAGAGTTTGAGTCCCACCAGCAGAGCATCTTAATCCATTTGTCGAAACTTATTTTGTCAGATGGCTCACCTAAATGGAGACTCAATGAAATTAAGATTAAAGTAATGTACTAAATTGAGCACTCTTGTGGAATGACCAGGTGTACTTCCAGATCATTCTTTTTGTACGGTCAAGTTTAGTACAGTGGTGATGTTCTTGCTTTGCGGTATGCATTTGCACATGCAAGAATTTGCGTCCCAGTGCCAGAGCTTCTTAATACTTGGGGTTAAGTAACAGGTTAGATAATCTGTGCATGTTATCCATGTATTTTTGCTGCTCCCTTTTTTCCTTGATTAAGCAGAGAAAAAACATGCATATCCATATATATTTACCTAGTTGTATTTTATGGGACAAGATCTATGCTCGTCCTGATCCATTTTTGTATCTCTCCACATCCAGTTTGTTCTTAAAATCTTGTATAGTTTTGGTACTCACTGTTTCCCCATTTAGTTTGTTCCAGACATCAATCACTTTGTGCGGGAAGTTATTCTTTTTCAAATCTCTGTAACTGTCCTTTAGCTTCTTCTCATGTCCTCTTGTTTCTCTTCTTTCCCATTTTAATAAGTCATCTCTATCAAGAACTTCCATTTTTGTACTAGGTGCTCATAGTTTTGCTGCATATTCCAATTTAGGTCTTATCAGTATGATTAGTATTTTCTTTACCATTTCTTCGTCCATGTAGTCAAAGGCCACTTTCATTGATCTTAATAAGTTAAAGTTTCTCCAATTAGTTTATTGATATGTTTATCAGGTGTCAAGTCACTTGAGATAATTACTTGTAGGTCCCTTTCTGAGTCGGCTTTTTTGACTTCCTTGGTACCAATTTTATATTGACCCGATATTCTATTTTTGCTTTTTCCAAATTCCATTCTACTGCATTTCTTAATATTAAAGTTCACCTCACACTTCTGACTCCATTTTCATATTTTGTCTAGGTCTTCTTGTAGCGATCTGCAGTCTTCTTTTGTGCTTACTCTCTTAAGTAATTTGGCATCATCAGCAAAGAAGTTCATGTGTGTGCATGTATTGATATGCAAATCGATTAACAAAAACAATAATGTATAATACACCATTCTGCAGAACTGGATGGCCTCTTTCCTTTCATCCCTACTCCCTACTTCAACCTTCAGTGACACCACTGCAGACAGCAAAAATAATGATTTCTTAAATAACTGCATTCACTACTACCTCAGTACTTATACCCTACTTTATACAATGTTATGCAGTGACAATACTGAAATTTAACATTTTAAAGGCAAACAAATGGAAGTCTTTGCCAATTTCAATGGACAAGGGGGAAGCATTGCTATTCAGGGTCACTATAGAGGCGTAGAATTGTTGGTTCCAACTTCAGGAGTCTCATGATTGGAAAGAAAAGCTCAAAATTATTTTTAATTTGTTTGCATAAAATGTTATCTTTTTTGTTCTATTTAGACTAAAAGTAGCAAATTTTATGGGATCTTGAACTACTTAAAGATAGGTAACAACTGGAGGACAAGATTCAGTCTTACTGTATGTTCATTAAAAAAAGGGCATAGTGCTGCATGATTGGAATGGGGCTAATGTAATAACAATCCACAAAGGTGGAAGTAATGAGACACCACTAAATTATAGGCCAGTATTGACCAGCACAATAGAGAAATTTTGAGAAAAAGATTGAAAGATCTATGGACCAATCTTGAAGAGATGGACATTCTGGCAGGCAGACAGTTTAGCTTTAGATTGAGAAGGTCCTGTGTCAAACATTTTAAGCTTTTACTTAAATCATTGATGTGCTGCTAGAGAGAGAGGAGTAGGTGGACTGTGTGTACCTCAACAGAGAGAAGACTTTTCATAAAGTACCTCACAATCAACTAGTGTGGAAATTAAAGCATATTGGAGAACTAAGAAGCAAACTTCTCAAATGGACGACAGATTTTTTCCAAGGGAAGATACACATAAAGTTTAAGATGTCAGGATGGAGAGCAATAACCAGTAGAGTTCCACAAGGCTCAGTGCTTGCAGCAATAACATTTCTTATCGATGTCCCTGGGAGATACCTTATATGGCTCTATGTTTACTAAGGGTTTGCTGTGTGGGGCTCCTCCCAAGATGAAATGTGAGCGATAATGAATGGAATCAGGGCCTTCACTCACATAGGTCAAGGGTCTAGAGTTAATACAAGACTATTTCTACTAGTATAATTTCTACCTCGCTCTTACAGTTCTGATTCAGTGTCTGATAAGCTTAACTGATCTAATGAGCTGTTCCCACCAGGGAGCATGAGGGACAAATTTCCATTAGGGGCCATTTGGACATAAACTCTTTGTACTTCAAATCTGGCATCTACAAAGGTTTTTGTATTATCTGAATACATGACACTTGGTAAACCTCTCCAAGACACAAATCTTCTAATAGCCAGTATACAGTCAGACATGGATAATGACGAAGTTCAAGATGAATGCTCTTACAACACAAGTGAATAACAATATCTAAAAATTCTTACTGGGAAAATCAGCACAAAACATAGTGCCTGCATAGTTTAAGCCTGTCACATTAAGGGAGAAAACCTTACTATTTTGATAGGCAACAAGTTGACTGCAAGGTTTAGAATCATACCAATGGCAACTTAAACATTACTTTATTACTGCTTTTGCTAATCTCCTCATTCCTATAATCCAAAAGTTGTTTTTTGTAGAGAGGAGCTTACGGTATTTTACCTAGTTGTATTATACGGGAAGGGAGATATGCTATAGTTATCCTTTTTGAGTTTCTTTTTGTGTCCTCTTTGTTTTTCCATTGTCCCATTTTAGTAAATCATTCCTTTCAAGGAATTTCATTCCTTTCGTGATTCTATAGTCAGTAGATCTCCTCTTTCTCTTCTCTGTTCCAGTGTTGGTAATTCCAATTTGGATAATCTTTGTATGTTAATTTGGAAAGAGCTGGTGCCAACTTTGTCATTGCTCTCTGTATTCTTTCTAATTTCTTTATATTCTTTTTAGTACTGGGTGTTCATAGTGTTACTGTGTATTCCAGTTTTGGTCTTATTAATATAACTAATATTTTTTTAATCATTTCTTCATCCAAATAGTCAAATACCACTTTCATTGACCTTAATAGATTGAAGGTTTCTCCAACTGGGGTATCCCCATCTGGGGTATTGGCTGCATGTTACTGTGGCAAAGTAGCATGCAGTTGATACTTTAGGGTATGGGGCGCCCCTACGGACAAGAGCCACACATCATTTTGTCTATGATAGAGGAAAACTCTGTTCATAGAGAAATGATGATACTTTTATACTACAACTGTCCCTCCATTATGCTGTCCCCCAACCCTTTGTTGCTGTCCTGTACCATTTCTCTGAGTATTCATTTTCTGTTTTTGCCGACCCTGTGGTGGGGGAAGAGAATGCTACCACCAAATCTTTCCACTTGAGTCGTAAAAGGCGACAAAAAACAAGACGGGGATGGGATTAGGAGTCCTACTACCTGTAGCCCCGAAAGGGGACATTCCTAAAAAGAAAAGAAAAGGCATAAGAGGGTCTGGGAATTTTCCAACCAGTACCAAGGTTTGGGTCTTTTAATGTGCGTGGATGTGGTACAGATGAGAGTAAAAGGGAAGAGATAGGCAGTATGTTTGTGAGAAGAAAAATTGATGTACTGGCTTTGAGTAAAACTAAAATGAAAGGAAAGGGCAACTGTGAGTTTGGGAGTGTAGCTGGGAGGTACTCAGGAGTGAAGTGGGACGAGGGAGAGAAGGGGTGGCTATACTGGTAAATAGTTCAGTTCGAAGCTGTAAGATTCGTGTAGATAAATACCCAAGCAAGATGCTGTAATGCCTGCCATTTGTTTCATATTATTTGTTTGTTATTATTTGTCTGTTTATTATTTATTTGATTATTTTTATTATTTATCTGTCCATTTATTATTATTTACTATTTACCTGTTTATTTATTATTCAATTCTACCTATTTATCTATTAATTATTTTTATTCATTATCATTTATATTATTATTACTTTTATTTATTCATTTACTTATCATTATTATCTTTTTGCATCCGACCTAGTTATGGAGCAAAAATTCTCCTGTCGGCATGCTCCTCCTTTGTAATATTGTTCAGTCTTCCTATGTACCGATACCGACCTAGTAAATCATACAAATTGAAACGAAGCTGCGGTTGCCCACCATGTACAGCGACCAATAATATGGAGGAAGTGACTTAGTGACTACCGCAGGCTGTGACACAATGGCAATAACAGGCGTGTAAAAGTGTCTCCGAAGTGTGCAACATTACCAATTCTATCCTTGTGTTAACCATGCGTCATCTCGCTATCAAAGGGCAATTCACAGGGGTGGGGAGGAGCAACGCTTTGTCGTGTTATATCTACTGTATATCCATCTTATCTCAGTGCTGACACTCCTGAGTGATTTAAATCTTGTAGGTAAGGTCAAATCTTCCATCAACACTTCCACGACACCGCATCTATCTTCGTGTGCGTATCACCTCCCACGTGCCCCAAACTGCCCTTCAACGACATTGAGTGGATAATAAAACTTAACACAAATGCAAGGTTATGCACATAGGTAAAATTAACAGAAAGTAAGATTACAAGTTATTCGTAAATTCGTTAACAAAAGTGGATCGTGAAAAGGATCTTGGGGTAATTATCAGTAACGATCTCAAATCATCTAAGCAGTGTATTTCAGCCTCTGAAAAAACAAATACAATTCTAGGACTGATTATGCCATCTTTTGACTTCAAAAGTCAATCTCTCAATAACAAGCTATATAAATCGTTAGTTCGTCCACATTTGGAATATGCTGTTTCCGTATGGTCACCGAATCTCATTAAAGACATTGACAGATTGGAAAAAGTACAATGGCGAGTCACAAAATTTATCCCAAATATCAAAAATGAATTATGCAAAAATCGACTAAAATATAGACTCAGAGGTGACTTGATACAGATTTTTAAGATTCTAAGGGGATTTGACAACATCAAAAGTGACAAAATTTTCACACTGAATGAGAATCAGACAAGAAACAATGGTCTCAAATTGTCAGGAAATAGATTTAATTTGGAAGTGGGTAGCCAACTTTGCCAACCGTGTAGTTAATAAATGGAATAAACTTCCTGCAGAAGCAGTGCAATGTAATTCAGTTCGAGGCATTAAGAATCATTTAGATAAACACCTAAGCAAGATGCTGTAATGACTGTCATTTATTTTATATTATTTGTCTTATCATTTGTCTGTTTGTTTACTACTCATGTTTGCTTGATTCACATTTATTATTAGTTATACGTCATTTTATTATTATTTACTATTTATCTGTTTATCATTTAACTATACCGATGCATTTATTTTAGCTATTATTATTTATATTATTATATTCTTATTTATTTATTTATTACTATATTTTTTTGTTTTTCACATCCAACCTAGTTATGGACCAAAAGGTCCCGTGTCGGCATGCTCCGCCTTTGTAATCCTTTGTGAAGAGATAAGCAGGTAGTGGAGTGGAAGGAGGTTTCATCAAGGTTGATGTGGATGAAGGTTGAAGCTGGGAAGGGAGATGTGGGTTTTTGTAAGTGCGTATGGACCTGGTAGTGAGAAGAGTGTAGAGGAAAGGGAGGCTTTTTGGGTAGATATAAATGAGTGCATAGAGGGATTAGGGAGAAATGTCAATGTAGTTGTATTGGGAGACCTTAATGCCAGGGTAGGAATTTAACCAATAGACAGAGTGATTGGGAAGTATGGAGTTCCAGGTAAAAATTGTAGTGGAGAAATGATGGTGGAGATGTGTCTTGAAAGAGAGTTGATGATAGCAAATACAGTGTTTAAGAAGAAAGTCAAGCATAAGTACACATGGGAGAGGGTGGTGGATGGAAGGGTGGCAGATAGAGCGTTAATGGACTATATAGTGGTGACTACGAGTATGGTAGGAAGAGTTAAGGATGTACATGTTCTAAGGGGAGAGAGTGGGGGAATATCAGATCATTTTTTGGTGGAAGGTAAAATGAGAGTGGAGAATAGGTGGAGAAAGAGGAAAAGGGCAGAAGGTAGGTACTTAGAGTGAACTGCTTAAATGAGGAAAAAAAGGAGAGTGAGTTTAAGAAGAAACTGAAAGAGTGGGAGGGAGTAAAGGATACAGTAGAACTAGGAGTGGAGGAGGAATGGGGATTGTTCAAGGAGGGAGTCATAAGGGTGTGCAAAGATGGTGTGTGGAACAAGGAGGGCGGGAGGAAATAGAAGGAAAGGTAGTGAGTGGTGGGATGAGGAAGCAAAGAAATGTGTAGAAGAGAAGAAGCAGGCACTCATAGACTGGCTGCAAATTAGGACGAGGGAATCGTATGAGAGGTACAAAGTAAAGAGAAAGGAACCTAAGCATAAGATAAAGGAAGCAAAGAGGAGAGCAGATGTGAAATGGGGTAAGAGTATGACAGAAAATTTTGAAAGCAATAAAAAGATGTTTTGGAAGGAAATTAAAAGAGAAAAAGGAGGCGAATCAAGTAGAGAAGAAAAGGTAAAAGGTGCAGATGGATAGATGATAATGGAAGAGAAGGTGGGCAGAGTATTTCAGGGAGTTGCTAAATGTGAAGGAGGATAGGGAGGGAAAGGTAGTTGCAGTGGGAAGCACTAAGAAAATGAGAGTAATGAGTGAGGAAAATGGAGGTGAAATAGGGAAGGATGAAGTGAAAGCAGCTGTTAAGATGATGAGAGCAGGTAAGGCACCTGGTCTGGATGGATGCCATGCAGAATGTCTGAAGAAAGGAGGTACAGTGATGGTGGACTGGCTGGTGAGGTTGTTTAATGTTTGAGAGAGGGTAGAGTACCGGAGGACTGGAGGAGTGCCTGTATAGGTCCGCTTTACAAGGGAAAGGGGGACAAGTGTGAGTGTAGTAGTTTCCAAGGGATTAGCTTGTTGAGTGTAGTTGGGAAGGCTTATGGGAGGGTCTTGATTGAGAGGAATAGGAGAGGAACAGAGGGAGTAATTGGTGAGGGACAGTGTGGTTTTAGGACAGGTAGGGGCTGTGTAGATCAGATATTTGTGGTAAGACAGATATGTAAGAAAGCTATAGGAAAAGATAAGGATGTTTTTTGGGCTTTTATGGATCTGGAAAAGGCTTATGATAGGGTAGACAGAGAGGCACTGTGGGAGGTACTGCAGATATATGGGATAGGAGGAAAGCTGTTAAGAGCAGTCAAGAGTTTTTATGAGAATAGTAGAGCTTGTGTTAGGATTAGAAATGAAGAGTGAATGGTTTGAGGTAAAGGTGCGACTTAGTCAGGGATGTGTTATGTCGCCCTGGCTGTTCAATCTTTACATGGAAGGGGTGGTGCAAGAGGTGAATGCAAGGGTAGTGGGTCAGGGGTTGGAGATGATTAAAGAAAATGGAGAAAAGTGGGAGGTGAGCCAGTTGTTGTTTGCTGACGACACTGCGCTTGTAGCAGGATCAGAGGAGGGATTGAGGAAGTTGGTGACAGAGTTTGAGAAGGTGTGTGAAAGAAGGAAGCTGAAGATAAATGTGGGTAAAAGTAAGGTGATGAGATGTACAAGGGGAGAGAGTGACAGTAGGCTGGAGGTGAGCATTAAGGGTGAAAGACTGGAGGAAGTGGATAGTTTTAGATACTTGGGTGCGAATGTGACAGGAGAGGGAGGAGTGGGGGTGGAGGTAGAATGTAGATTGAGAGAAGCGAGTAAATGCCTTGGTGGATTAAAAAGTGTAATGAGAAATAGACATCTGGGAATGGATGCTAAGAGGAGGTTATATGAAGGAGTGATTGTGCCAACAGCACTGTACGTGGCAGAAACATGGAACATGAGAGAGGAAGAGAGAAGGGGTTTGAATGTGTTTGAGATGAAATGTCTGAGAAGTATGATGGTGGTTACTAGGCTAGATAGAGTGAGAAATGAGGAGGTGAGGAGGAGAACAGGGGTGGAAAGGGAACTGGGAGATAGGGTTGATGAAAGGGTATTAGGATGGTTTGGACACATGAAAAGAATGAGTGAAGAAAGATTAGTAAAAGAAGTGTGGAAGGCAGAGGTGGAAGGAAGGAATATGAGGGGGCGTCCTAGGATGAGATGGATGGATGAGGTGAAAGGGGCATTACAAAAGAGAGGAATGTCTGAGGAGGAAGGACGAGAGAGGACAGAAGATAGGGGTGAATGGAGAGGGGTTGTGTATAGATGATGCTGTGATGCATGAGGGGGAGTGGGTGGGGGATGGGGGGAGAGGAAGTATGTATGAGAAAAAAAAATTGACGCACACTGAAGGGATTTCTCCCCGTCTTCTCCCTTTCTGCATGAGGGGACGGAGAGGGGGGTCGCCAAATTTATGAAGTGGCCTTGCTGTGGATGTGCTGTGTCTTGCGACACAGTCCATTTCTAGATTTTGTCCAGGTCTGACTGTAATCATTCACAATCCTCCTCTGTTCTTACATTAGTATATTTGCATCATCTACGAAGAAATTCATATAACACTCCACTCCTTCATCCATGTCATTTATATATATGGCAAACACGATTGGAGCCAGCACTGAACCTTGCAAGACACCACTTATCATTTCTTCCCATTTCAAGTATTTATCTCTAATTACTACCCTCATTTTTCTCCCAGTCAGGAGGTCTTTCATCCACTCCAATAATTTTCCACCGATGCCTACTGATTCCATTTTTCTTATTACCGTATTTTACGGCTTGCAAGACGCTGCATCTTGGAAGACACACCCTAATATTTGAAAGAAATTTCTAAGAAAAAAAAAGAAGTCATTCTCATACAAGAACACATTCACCATATACCCAGCCGCTGAACACAAAAACATAAGAAGCAAGGACGACACGTATTGGACGTATTGTTTACATTACGAAATCACTTGTCCGATTTTGTTTGTATGGTGATGATACTGGTTGGTGATTAGTAAATATACTATACATTTTTCACTGTCCAAGGGTGGTTTTATTTTCATAAAAATAAGATAAAATTTTCAAAAATATGGATGTAGATATATAAAACTCCACTGCCAAATCATTTTTTCAGTAGGCAGTGGTCCAAAGTGTCTTTCTGCTGCTCTTTTACAGTGTTCTTTGGCATATCGTACAACTTGTAGCTTGTATGCGATAGTATAACTAAACCGTTTTGATGAACTAGCCATGGGTGAATTTCCAGGACAAAAAAATCTTATGACACGTGTGATAGCCTGGTGGTAACTGATAAAGGCACCTGGCATTTGCGTGCGTTCATGTGTGTGTGTGTGTGTGTGTTGCTATGAGATGAAGGAGCGGCCCGTTTTCTACACACGCCAAGTAGGCTCCAGGAAGGATTATGGTATTGGAAATACTTGTAATAGCTAAGTACTGAATTTACATAATATAAAAGGTTGAATTAAATAGTACTTAAGCTAACATCATAGTGTAATGACTCAACATACAAATCCAGGTCGCTATCGGTCAAGTGTCCAAGCTTACATGAGCCTGGGTGTTGCCTTGCAATACAACATTCGTCTTGGAAGACGCATTAGCATATTTCAGGGTATTTTTTAGGAAAAAAAGTGTGTCTTGTAAGCCGTAAAATACAGTAATTTCTTGTGTGGTACCTTATCAAATGCTTTTTGTAGGTCTAGATAGGCACAGTCTGCCCATCCATCTCTCTCTTGTATTATTTCTATTAGTCTCGCAGATCAGGTTTGTTGTACATGATCTTCCTTGTCTAAATCCAAATTTATTTGGATTCAGTATAGTTTTTCCTTCCAGATGTTTAACCCATCTACTTTTGATAACTTTTTCACATATTTTTGCTACTGTGCTTGTTAGGGAGACCGGTCTGTAGTTAGTTGGATTTTCCTTGTTTCCTCCTTTATATATTGCTACAATATTTGCATTTTTCCAGCGTTGAGTGAGCATTTGATTATATTGTATATTTTATCCGTTAACTCCTCTACGCATTCTTTCAGTATCCAATTTGTAATTCCATCAGGACCATGCAATTTTCTGACATCAAGGCTTTTAATTTGGTCGCTGATTTCCTTCTGTGCTACAGTTATTTCCTTCATTGGGGGGATTTCTGTCTCTATTCCCTCACAGTTAGGCGAGTTCTCAATTGTGAATACCAATTTGAAATGATTGCTCATAATTTCTGCCACTTCTTGTTATGTATATTCATAATTTCCCTGGCACAGCTTTTCTATTTCTTGTTTGTGTTGTAGTTTACCATTCACATATCTGTAAAATAGTTTAGGTAATGCCTTGCATTTTTCTATTATTTCTTTTTCATAGTTTCTCTTTTCATCTCTGCATATTTTTACCTAATCGTTTCTTAGTTTAATGTACGTTTGACATTTGCTTGTTTTTTTATTTTTTCCATTTTTTCCAAGCTTTGCCTCTTTTATCCTTAGCTTCACTACATTTTTTGTTGTACCAGTTCTTTATGTTATAATCTTTCTTGGTTTTGCTGTGATACATATTTGTTCACTCTCTCATTATGAATTTAATTTAGTATATTTCATTTCTCTTCTATCCTTGTTTCTACCTTTAGGAATTTTTCCCAGTTTGTGTTACAAAAGAATTTTTTAAGTTTCTCAAAATGTGTCTTGTTGTACATTGGTCTTCCTATTCTATGTTTCTCATTTCTTCTTAGGCCTATTTGCTCTTTTAGTTCAAATTCTATTAATACATGGTCACTCTTACCTATTGGTGTTTTGTAATATATTTGTCCACAATTTCAGGTTCTGATGTAAGTATTAAATCCAGTCTTGATGGTTCCTCATTGTTTCTGTATCTGGTATTTTCCTTTATCCACTGAGTCATTGTGTCAACACCTGCATGCTTCAAAAACATGTTCTGAAATCTAAACAATTTGGCAGTGACCCTTGGGAATTGTCACAGGATGTTTAGGGTCACAGTCTAAGTTTGAAAACTCAAGACTTTTATCCTCACTATTCTCTTATTACCTATGAATGGGTCAAGTTTGTTTAGTTCAGACCATTATTACTCAAGTGACTTGATTTCTTCAGAAAACACTTCTCTTTGGATGTAAAACATAGATTTAAGTTTAGCCAATTCAGTCTCTTCAGTAGTAAGTGATCATTTCACCTTGTCATGAATATTTCTACATTTCATAAGAAATCTTATGACATAAGCTGTAATTCTTAATGTTTTATAGTAATTGTACTTCTCTAAATCTAGTAAAGGGGTTCTTGTCACTCCTTGTACATTGAGACAACATATTGTGTTTATTTCTACATTATTAAGTCAGCTGGGTTGTCCTTACTTCCACAATGTTGGCAACAATTTGAAGGCATTAAATCTCAGATCTTGTTCACCTGATTCACCACAGACACATCTTTATTACTAGCATCTCCTTGAACCCATGACAGAGCAATGGTAGAATCTGTCTAACACATAGGTAACATTACTAAGTTGAGAGCATTCTTAAAGTTAACTAATCATCCATACAAAAGGGATCCCATAAGTTTTTCAGCAAGGTAATTGTTTTTATGGGTGTCTCCTGGCTAGTACAGAGGTAAGTAGTGAGCCCAGGCCCATGCTTGAAGGTCAACTGAGGTTTTCAAAGGGGTGGCGAGTATTTGCTAGATGTATAGCTTAGTCACTTTTTGATCAAATAATGCAAAAATATATCCTAATTATTACACAGTGTGATAAAAAGGCCTATCGAAATATCGGTAGCAGACAAACTTTTCCTACGCTGATATTCAGATGTTTTCATAAGGATCTATCGGCTGTGACGTCAATACTGCTGTTTACATTCTGATGCCATATGCGCTGTCAACTTGATCAGTGATCTGTCATACTTCATGTGTTAGGTTTTATCAAGTATTTAGTTTGAAAATGGCTGGACTTCATTTTTATTCTTTTCCAAAAGATCCTGTTCACAAAAAGGACTAGATCATTTGGTGCAGACGACACAAGTCATGGAAGCCTGAATTGAAATTTGCAGATTATAAAATTTGTATTTAATGTCCTTATTGCAGTAAGGAGAAGGGAAAAAAAATCATATTCTGTTCATTCTGATGCAAAATTCATATATTACAATAATATATTCAGGGCTCCTTTGGCCTTTTTTTTTTTAATTATAATTATTTTGTCAGCCTTGTGGGCAGGTCCAGACTAGAATTGCTGGCCCCCCACTAAATGTGCAGCTCCAGGGCATAAGCCCCCTTGCCCCCCACCAACCCATGTGAGGGCCCTGATCATGTGTATGGGTAGGCCTGTGTTATCTACGCTGTCACTGACAACTGTTAACAAGCATGGTTAGGCTTGACTTGACCCACATTGGGACACGAAAGGGCATCCAAATCTGATGAATCTTCTTCACTCAGTGTGAAGTCACTTTCATATTGTGTGCTGACCATGTTGAAGAATGTAAACAGCAGTCGTTATGTCAGTTGCCCTAGCGGTGGAAACTGTAACTACAACATTGAAAAGTTTGTTTGCTATCAAGCACTTTTAAGATCATGCTATTTGGATAAAATCAATACTATAAAATGCTAGAAATGTATATTCTAGTGTTCAAACTTCTAAGTTGTATTTTTATACATGAAATAACAAAAAATAAAGAAATTCAAAACCTCAGTTGACCTTTAAGCTGTTTACTGGGGAGGTTATTGCTGTGGCTGGGCACCATGGTAGGGGGCTAAGGCTTGCCTCAGCTGTAGTTCTGAGGAAAGTCTTTAAGACTGATATAAGAACTGAAACCTGGGAAAATTATCTTAAAAAAATAATAACTCTTGAATTGGAGGCTACTAATGACACCTTATATGAGTTCTCTACAGGTGCTTGGAAGTATACACACGCTCCATAGTCCATTTCTGAGGCATCACCAAACCTATGAAATTCTATCTGACAAAGCTTCCCCCAAGCCTCTTGTGGAAAATAACATCTGTTTATAGGGAAAGACTTCAAACTTTGGCTACTCAGGAGCCATCTCTGAAACTTTGACAACTCTGATTACACTTCTTGATCCCAACCTAAACTCCATTTCCAGCGTTCTTGAAAAAAGTATCTTAACATACATGGCAAATGGGCTAATTAATCCTAAAGGGTCAAATATCTTAGCTAACAAACTAAGTATGTTTTGCTTAGTAGAAACTACTTCTATAATAGGGTTGGGTCTTATGCCATCAAAAGAGAAAGTGCCCTGTAAGTTACACCACTTCAGGGCTAACATAGTGTTAGGTTCATCACTACTTAAAAGACCACCTTCTCATGTGACTCAAAACCAATCAACAAACTATTAGATACAAGTTTTGTAAGATCCAGCTGCAAAAATCCTGTCGTGTTTGACAGAATTTCTCGGTCTTCAATGGCAGTATTCACACCACTCAGCCAGTTGTCTGTGTACATGTCAGCCTTTGATTCTTCCACAACACTGGGGATACTTATCCAAATTATATTTGATGGTGGCATTCAGCAGAAATGGACTTGCTGTGTTACCGAAAGGTACACGTGTGAATCTCATGTGCCGTACTGCACCATCATCTCTTGGCTATAAAAACCTATGAACATCTTTATCCTTCTTTTGAATACTTATTTGCAAAAATGCCTCTCTGATGTCTGCTGTAATGGCAATGGGCCAATGACAGAAATGAATGAGCACTTCAACCAAATCAAGGTTGTTGTTGTTGTCGTTCCCTGGACTGTCTGTCCGAGCAGTCCCGTCTCCCCAAGGAATGCCACAGCTGAAACTGGGTTTTCCCACAAATCCTTTATAGAGTGTATGTTGTGTTGTTTGCATGCATGATTGTGTATAATGCAGTCTTCCATTATGTGTTGTATGGTATGGGGTGAAGTGTTACATCCCGGGCAGCTGTTCACAATGCGGTCATCCAGCCTCTTCTGGTAGCTTAGAAGGGCTGGGTGGTGGCCGCACCGCAGTCTGGCCAGGTGGACTCTGTCCTTTCGTGGGAGAGAGGATTCAGAAGGGTGGATATCAGGGGGTCTGGCATGCAGCAGTGTGTTGTCTTTCAGTGTGTTAATGGAGTGGTGAGTGATATGATTATGAATATGTTTCTGGAGGCTGGTATTTGGTGGTTGTGGAGGAAGAGAAGAGAGTATCTGTGTGTGATACAGGTCTTTGGGTGTTGTTTTAATGTTTCTTGGTGTGTGTGGGTGTTCTGCTATGTAGTGTAGCGGGTGTGATGTGTTTGTGGTGGCTACAGCAAGTGTTTGTGTGCCTCTCATGTCGAGTTGGTCCTTGACTTTGAGGACTTTTGTTTCATGGTGTAAATGGTCTGTAGGTGTTGTATTTGTGCAGCCTGTAATTGTTTTTAGGGCTTTGTTTTGTATTATTTGAAGGGTGTTGTGGTGTGTCTCACTGAAATTAGGAGCCCATGCAGGACTCACATAATTCATCACTGAACATATGCATTGTTTGTATATTGTTGTATTAGTTTCTTTGTTTTGTCCAAATGTTGTTCCAGTGATTGACCCAAGTGCGTCAAGTCCAGGTGTGCACCCGCCTTTTATGTTTGTGATGTGTTGTTTGAAAGACATGGATGTATCGTATGTTACACCAAGAATTTTCGGTGTTTGTGTGTGGTTTTAGAGTGTTGTTGATGTAGAGATGAGGTATGTATTTGTGTTCTTTTGTCCAGTTGGTGAGAAGTGTTGCTGTAGATTTGGTTGGAGCTATTTTGAGTCTGTTTGTGATGAACCATGCGTTGAGTGTATCAAGGTATGGCTGGATTATTTCTGCAGCTTTGTCTGTGTTACGATGTGTGCATGTGATTGTTATGTCGTCTGCGTAGGAAGAGATTTGTATTTCTGAGGTGTCTGGTGTGGGTAAGTCATGCATGTATAGATTAAAGAGCGTGGGGGATAGAACAGAGCCCTGTGGTACTCCATTCTTAATGTTTCTGATGTACGATGATTGGCCATTATATGAAACGTAAGCATTCCTACCTGCCAGATAATTGGCCAGCCATCTTTTGGTGTTATTGTGCATGTCTGTGTTATATATTTTATTTGTTAGGTTGTGGCGGGGATAGCATCAAAAGCTGCAGCGTCTACGTCGTGGGACCACCCCCCAACCCCAAGAGTTGGGGGCCAAACAGTGGCAACCAGCCCTGGCCACCGGCTCTACGCAGGTGGCACCGATCCCCAAATCAAGGTTGAGTGAGGGGCCTGAGGATAAACAGTCATTCAATGATACACCATTGTAACAGGAGGCAGAGGCATCAAACACAGGCTTTATCTTAGCACTTGAACTACTTAACTTCACTAATGGATGGTGAGACGTATGGTACACGGGATTCTTGAAATTTCCTCATTGGCACCTCTTCTAATATGTGATCAGCCTCATAAGCATCAAATACCTTTTGATATTTTTTAAGCTCTATGTCTCGATCTAACTGAACCATAAGCTTACTTAACCTTTTACAGGCAATACCTTCATTATTCAAAATTCTCTTTAGCAGAGTAATCTTTCCAGGGTAATGCAACCTCAATCATCAATGCAACCATTCACCAATTGTACTGTATTCTCAAATTCTCTCAAGACTCTGGTATTACTATAACCTTCTACAGTTTCCAGATCCCAAAACCTTTAACTCTGAATCTGAAACAGAGGAGGTACATAACAATTGTGGTGCAGAGTACATAGAATTGTGATAAGAGTCATACAATTTACCATTTAAAACATAACCAAATATAGACTTTATAGCTACAACTTGATTCCTTTGTCAGGCATCTACTGGAGAAATTAAATTACAATAGAAATCTAGACCTATCATTATGTCAATTTCAGTGGAAGAATCATGGTAGTAATCATAAGCTAATACATCTGAAAATTAACTGAATACAAGACATGGGACAACAGGTCTAACCAACAGCTGAAACATTCTGGGAATCTTGGCAGCAACGATAGGTACCACTTTCTTGTCGTCAGAGTCCCACAATCTTGAAAACATTTCTATAATCATTCTTTTCAGCACTATGACCACCAAAACTAGAGTACATCAGGTGCACTAGTAATCCAATGTGGTTTACACTTTTTCACAAAGTTACTACTCACATATGATATGTCCACACCACTGAGCAGTGACAACAGTACCATCCCTACTTACTGTAACCTGAGCCTTGGCTGTCCTCAAGATAGTACAGTTACTGCCTTGCCATGGCAGCAGTGTTTCATCCTCAGGCCTCTCACAATTAACAACACTTTTCCTTTTTCTTCCTTCTTTGGACTTAAACCCAACTTCACATCACACATCATAGCATTGTGGCCACCATTACAATTTGACGTACACTTTATACAAGCTCTAAATTTTCTAGAAATGTGTCCACTGTTTACACTTGAAACACAGGCCTACTTATTTTCTCACCCACCCCTTTCTTCTCCATTCAATTTTAACACACTGAAACAATTTTCTGGTTTGTGTTTCCTACCACAGAAAGACCATGCAATGCCTTCTTGCTTAGACAAAACATGAAGGGCTGCAGCTGAATAGACCCTTTCTCCTGATCCTTTATTTTCCCTAACTTTTCTTTCCCTTAAAGGCTGCAGGTCTTTCCCACCTGGAAAGTTCTTTGTCTAAGAATGTCAACAAATAATGTAAATCGCTTTATGTCCATCACAATCCACTGGTAAATGTGAGAGGATGATGAGTGTAAGAAAAATCTCACATTGTGATTGTTTCCCTGTGACACTTAGTGCTTCTAAACTGCAGATGTGAATCGGGATTTCATCACATAACTTCCACAGTTGTGGCACACCCTTTGATCCACTTATGTTAATGTCAATGTGACCATTAAATAGGGCTTGGGCATGAGCAAATGTAATCATTTCCGGCTTATCATACCGTTCTTTCAGCAGGTCATAGGCAACAAAGCAATGAACCAGTCACTTCATATGAGCCAGTCACTTCACTACGTTCCTGGTATCTCCTTCTAACAAAGACAAATAGAATAGGTAAACGATCACTGGAAGGTTTGTTGCATCTATGTGAGAGGAATATTGATCCCAGAAAGACTACCACTAGGTCAATTCACCCTTAAACCGGGGTAGTTCCAGTGTGGGTAACTTCACATTGGAGACTTCTGAATCTTGAACTGAAGACTATCCACTTGTACTACCATCTAGAAGACCTGTTGCTACTGCAACTCCCTTATATTGTCTTTGGCTAGCATCCTTAGCTCTGTAATTGTGTATTTACCTAGTTGTATTTTGCAGGAAGGGGAGCTATGCTCGTGGTGTCCCGCCTTTGTATCTCGTAGTGTCTAGTTTGCTCTTAACTCATGAATGGTTTTTGCGCACACAATTTCTTGGTCCAGTTTGTTCCAAGTGGGGTCTCACTAAACGCCGACCAAAACCACACAGTG
This sequence comes from Oratosquilla oratoria, assembly GCF_046742065.1. Classification (NCBI taxonomy): domain Eukaryota; kingdom Metazoa; phylum Arthropoda; class Malacostraca; order Stomatopoda; family Squillidae; genus Oratosquilla; species Oratosquilla oratoria. The sequence continues at coordinate 17,448,122 of NC_134803.1, read as the reverse complement.
ATGGTTTTTTATGAAATGCATAATTCATATATAAAAAATAGCATATGGTTGCATTATTTGACCTATTTTCTTTAAAATGTGTGATTCCCATGTAAAATCATCAAAGATAAGTTACGTTTTCATCCTCTGCAAAATTACCAACCTGCAACCAACGCCGACCAAACCCAAACAATGACGGCTTTTGCTCAAAAGACAAAAACGTAACTTCTCTTTGATGATTCTACTTGGAAGTCACACATTTTAAAGAAAATAGGTCCAATAATGCAACCATATGCCATTTTTTATATATATAAATTATGCAATTGGGCAAAAACCGTCATTGTGTGGTTTTGGTCGGCTTTGGTAGACGTTGGTCGGCGGTTGGTAATTTTGCAGAGGATAAAAACGTAACTTCTCTTTGATGATTTTACATGGAAATCACACAATTTAAAGAAAATAGGTCAAATAATGCAACCATATGCTAATTTCTATTTAAAATTATACATTTGAGCAAAAGCCGTCATTGTTTGGGTTTGGTCGGCAATGGTTGCCGGTTGGTAATTTTGCAGAGGATAAAAACGTAACTTCTCTTTGATGATTTTACATGGAAATCACACATTTTAAAGAAAATAGGTCAAATAATGCAACCATATGCTATTTTTATATATAAATTATGCATTTGATAAAAAAAAAACCGTCATTGTGTTGTTTTGGTCGGCGTTTAGTGAGACCGTTCCAAGTGTCCACCACTCTATGTGGAAAACTGTTTTTCTTCAAATCTCTTCTGTAGCTATGTTTTTCTTTTTTTCTTTCCATGTCCTTTTGTGCTTCTCTTGTCCCAGTTTAACAAGTCCTCTCTATCGAGTATTTCTGTGCCCTTCATGATTCTGTAGATGGTCAGTAGGTCACCTCTACTTCTTTGCTCCAGAGTCGGTAAATCCAGTTTAGCCACACTCTCCTCATATGACAAGTTTGTAAGTGCAGGAGCAATTTTTGTGGCTGCTTTCTGGATTCTTTCTATTTTCTTTATGTTCTTTTTGGTACTGGGTGACCACAATATCGCCGCATGTTCTAGTCTAGGCCTTATCAGGGTGACCAATATTTTTTAATAATTTCTTGTGTGTCCAAAGTTGTAAGATTCGTCTTTTGCTGAAGTTCGTCTTCGTTTATCTCAGTTTCTACTGCTTCACCTAACTCTGCTAGCTTTTTTTTCTTTTTCGTATTCCTTAACCCATTCAACTCCGATGACAAGATGTCTTGTCATTTGGTCAAATAAAACAAAAAATCATAAAACACCAAAATGTTTGATCAAACACCAGAAAAATATGACGTCAGTCCTCGCTTCGCTCGCAGCGAAGCGAGGACTGACGTCATATTTTTCTGGTGTTTGATCAAACATTTTGGTGTTTTATGATTTTTTTTTTTTTTTTTTTTTTTTTTTTTTATTTTACCAAATGACAAGACATCTTGTCATCGGAGTTGAATGGGTTAAGGTCGTACTAATTCAACTAATGGTAGTGGTGGGATCTTGTAGAACCTCACCTAGCGTATTCGAGGCTCTGGTTACCCACCCTCTACATGACGTCTTAGTCTTCGGGAGTTTCCCCATTTTTACTTCACCTGCAAGTTTCTTAATTCTTTCTTATCTTCTTAGGGAAGTTCATTTCCGGGTCTGGGCACCGATAACGTGAGGGAAAAGTAACTCACATTAGTAGGTGATTTAAAGCTTGGAGGGACGCTGTCTCGATTTTATTAAAGTAAATCTACATATTAAACAAATAAAAATCGTACATTTCTTTGATAACTTACTAAGAGAAACAATAAACATGATCTCTATACCATACATTTTGATATACTTCGAAGACTTTCTTACTTCAAATCAGAACTCAGGAAATTAAAATGTAATTAGACTAAAGCATTATTGTAACCTAATGTATTTCCAGGATGAGTGACCCGTAATATAAGCGCAAACTCTATTTTAATTCCAACAGAGTAAACCAAAACAGACATTCTTCAACAATAAAATCTCTACCAGAAACGTTCCGAAGTATATGCTGAGTCCTTTGATTCAACAGACCTTTCCCCTAGAAAGATTCCTTTGAGAGAATCAGACGGTCCTAAACTGGATATCAAAATCCATATGCGGATTCCTGTAACTACGCCAAGCCCCCAATCTCGAGTTACCGGTTCTACAAGCAACTTTAGACAAAACAAACATCACCGGTTGAGTAAAATACCAAGTTAGGTTGGCAAAGGAAAACTCTCCGGAGCTCCCTTAGAACATCAGAATAGCAATATTAGAAATCCTCCAATGGAATTGTCGCGGTATGCGTGCCTCCCGGAAGGACTCGAGTCTCTTAGTATCACATTTTTCTCCAACATGTGTCTGTCTCCAGGAGACAATAATGGTTAACTCTGTTCCTCCCACTCCAGTGGGATATAATGCATGATTTTCCTATTTTAATTTAGAACGGCCACCACAGTGACACTCCAATACTGATTAGAAGATATGTGCCTCAAACTGTTTTTGAACTGCAAATACACTACAGGCTGTAGCAATCAATAAATAGATCAACTGTTCTTACCAAGTATTTTTTTTTTTTTTTTTTTTTTTTTTCTTGGTTTGTGGAGCCAGCCCCCGCTCAAACCTCAACCTTGCAGGTGGTCCGGATGTTGTAGCGAGCGCCAGTCAGGCAGACTACGGGGTCGGGTGATCGAAGGCAGTGAAGAATGATTTGGTGTCTCAATCCGTTCTGCCTATTGTGGTAGTGTAGTGTTTTTGCATTCAGTCCCAGCGGAGCTGCCCGATTTAGGGACTGACTTTTTGTTTTTGAGTGGCTTGATGAAAATATGTGTTGTTACCGGGGAGTGCAGGTAGCGTGTAACACTCGCGTGTGTGGGTGTATACATAAGTTGTATTTATGCAGATGCATGTGTGGGTGTGGGAGGAGTAGGCGAGTTTGAGCGCGAGGACAAGGAGGTCAGCATTAGGGGAGTCGTCTACCCTGAGGCGGTCGAGAGCCGTGGTGTGGTTGCCGAGGGTTTCGCGTAGTGGCCGGAAGTGGGCTTCCATCACGGGGCACGTGAGGGGGCAGTGCTGGAAGGAGTTTTCCGCGCCACAGGTGCAGCGTGAAGCAGTATATTGGGTGCGCCAGTGATTTACCCGTATCCTACTAATTGTCGCTGGAATGTGCGGAGGCAGGGAGAAGGTGGGGGGGGGGGGTCCGAGGCAGGTCTTGAGGGGCCATCTTTGGGCAGCAGCGGTAGAGTGGTATTCCAATTTCCAAAGGTCCCAGGCAGTAAGGTCAATCTTCCGGAAGATGTAATTTACTGTGGACTGGAGTGGGATGACGTCGTCTTCAGGTGATGAAGCACCTAGCTTGGTAGCATTGTCTGCCATCTCATTTCTGTGGAGGCCCACATGCAAGGAGATCCATTGGAATCGGAGGAGGACGCCCAGCCTGTCGGTCTCGGTTAAGAGGCTCAGAACGTCTTTAAGGATGTCGGGCCGTGACGTCGCGAACACCGTTGCTTGCGTAGGCGGGTGGGATAGTGCGATAATTTTTCGTATTGCCCCACGGACGGCAATGAGCTCGGCCGTGAGGATGGTGGTGGGGGGAGCTTCAAAGAGAAGGTTTCTTTAGTGTCCTGCAGGTAGATGCCTGCTCCTATGCGGCCGTCGCTTAGCACCGATCCGTCCGTGTATGCCAGAAAGTCATCGGGGTACTTCAGAGTAATAATCTCCCTTGCGCATGCAGCTAGCATGTGGGGGTCGTCTCGGCGGCTAAGTCTTGGGAGGTCTAGCTTTACCTTAGGAGGAGTAAGGGCCCACGGTGGGAAAGGATCTACCTGGCATTGGGCTATTCGTCGGCACTCGCCAGGTTGTATTTTGGCCGTCTTGCAGAGTTCTCTCACTGAGACGGGAAGGCCATGGATGGGTACGGGGGTGGAGGCTGAGTTCCAGGTCTCAAACATCTCGTCGGTGGAGTTTGGTACTCTCGAGGAGCTGAAAAGATAGGTACATGCGTCCCTCTTTAGTCGGTGCCAGAGTGGTAGGAGGCCGGCTTCATTGTACACTTGGGCTTGAGGTACACCCTGTGATAAGCTTAGCCCCTGGCGGAGCGCGTGGCACTCCACCCGTGCCATCTTTTCCACATCCGTCTTGGGGAGGTCGTGGAGGGAAGGGGCGCACCAGGTTTTGTATGATAGGAATCAGGGTTTCCCTGCGTTGGCCCCATTTCTCCCGACGAATGGCCCTGATGAGATTGAAGGACCGTCGGGCACTGAGGCAGACTTGTTGCAGGTGTTTGTTCCACCGTCCGTCGCATTGGAAGATAACCCCGAGGTAGCGGACGGAGGCTGCGGGTTTCAGAGCCGTGCCGCAGACGTTATTTGGTTCCACTCCGGGTACTGTCTTCCGTTTAGGCCTATGCCGTGGACAGGCATGTATACCGTCTTGGTCGCAGAGAGGGTGAAACCAAGATTTGAGAGGTGGTTCACGACTACGTCCACCTGTTCTTGGAATGTCTTTACTTCCGCCTGGTGGTTCGCCGAGCTCTGTTGTGGCCGTCGGTGCCTCGACTTCCTCCAGAGGGCTATGTCGGCAAAGTGATGAGGAGGGGGGCAACGACGGAGCCTTGGGGGACCCCCATGTCGATTTTAGCTTGTAGGCTAAGCGTCCCCCTCCACCGAACTGCTATGGTTCTGTCAGAGAGGAATGACTTCGTAAAACCAAGGATTGCTGGGGAGACCTCAATGGATTTCAGTTTCCAGAGGAGTTTGGCGTGCCAAACGGTATCGAAGGCCTTGGAGATGTCCAGGAAGCACGTGCGAAGGACTCTCCTTTGCCTTTGGGCTCGCCGGATGTACTCGGAGAGTTTCACGACGTGATCGGTGACACTTCTCCCCTTCCTAAAACCAGCTTGAAGCTTCGGGAGGAGGTCCGTTTGCTTCCACATAGTGGCTGAGGCGGTTTAGGACAATCCTCTCGTAGACCTTTCCTACGTGGGAGGAAAGGGCCACGGGCCTGTAGTTTTCCACTAGGTAAACCGAACTAATTCTGACATGTGTTGGTGACTAACGTCTCTGGCTTTGAAATGAGTGAAAATTTGTACCCACCGCTGATCTGTTGGTAGGTTTGACTCATTCCACTCAGCTACTTTTTTCAGTGATGTACTTGGAAGCACAAGTAAACTCAGAAAATAAGCTTGAGTCAAATTTTATGTCAAACATTTGTCATTCAGCTGCAAAATCCATTGTTTTCTCAACGTCTGACCAGGTTGAAACTTGTTTCAGTGAAACCCACTGCATACACTCAAGATTAGGTATGTTAGCTGACCACTGATCCAAGTACTTCACACACGTGCCATAAAACTCAACTATTAATTTTCTTATAGCTGAAGGATCAGCTAGCCCCTAATGCTCTAATTTGCCTACTGGGCTTCTTACTGAGTGTGGCATGAACACATTATCTACTTTTGACTGCAGAGTTTCCTTCAAGTTGGATACAGCACTCAACACTTCCACAGCAGAAATGCTTTCTCCTTCAATCTTAAGAATCACTTGTTGAAACGCAGCTTCTTGAGAATGAACAAACCTGAGCCATATTTCTGCTTGTGGACTCCCAAAGAAATTTTTCAGCAACACTGGGCATCTGCTTTGAGTTTGGAAGTATGATTTTAGACCTGGAAACAACTTTAATATTCTTTAAACTGCAGGCATTAATGCCAGCCACCTCGTTTTGCTATACCCCAGTAACTGTTTGTATTCTACCTCCACAAAGTCACAAAACTTTTTCAGCTCATCTACTCTAACAGTGTAGATGTAGAAATATGAGTATATTTTTAAAACAACTGCCTCTATGTCAACTGGGAGACAGTCACTAGCAGCCAGCACAGCATTATGGACCATGTGTGCAAAACATCCAATTCCAATAAGTTCTCTGCCAATGTAGTCATTCAATTTCCTGAAGATATTATTTACTCCTTTTCTTGCTGCACCCCCAAAATTACAGTTAGTATCATCACCACAAAGACCAACTAATTTTCCATTCAACTCATGTTTCTCAATGATTTCTTTTAAATGCTCCACAATTATATCCGATGTTTCTCCTGGTTGAGATTTTAGGTCGAGGAGTTTCACTTGAGCACCTTCATATGGATGAAAGAAGCAAACCATAATAGAGAATAGCTTTTTGTTGCCATGGTTGCTTGCATCAGTTAACAGTGTAATGCAGTGGGCATCCTTCATTTGACTCTCAAGTTCTTTCTCAGCATAGGGTGCGAATACATTTGCAGCAATTGCCTCGCACTTCGTTCTAGCACACGAAAAATTTGGTTCAAAGCATGCTTTGAAATTTTTTGTTGCACAGTCAGTAGATCTGAAGCTATGATTTTCTTTGATTGTGTGGTAAGCCCACAAACCTTCAGTAGCAGCCACTTCTAGATTCTTGTCGGTGGGGTTGGCACTTTTAAAGTAATCAGTAACAACTGTTGTTTGCGGACGACACTGAGCTTGTGGCAGGATCGGAGGAGGGATTGAGGAAGTTGGTGACAGAGTTTGGGAGAGTGTGCGATAGAAGAAAGCTAAAGATAAATGTGGGGAAAAGTAAGGTGATGAGATGTACAAGGGGTGAAAGTGGCAGTAATCTGGAAGTGAGCATTAAGGGAGAGCAACTGGAGGAAGTGGATAGTTTTAGATACTGTACTTGGGTGCAAATGTGGCAGGAAAAGGTGGAGTAAAGGTGGAGGTAGAATGTAGATTGAGAGAAGCGAGTAAATGCCTTGGTGGATTAAAAAGTGTAATGAGGAATAGAAATTTGGGAATGGATGCTAAGAGGAGACTGTATGAAGGAGTGATTGTGCCAACAGCACTGTATGGAGCAGAAACATGGAACATAAGAGAGGAAGAGAGAAGGAGCTTGAATGTGTTTGAGATGAAGTGTCTGAGAAGTATGATGGGGGTTACTAGGCTAGACAGAGTGAGAAATGAGGAGGTGAGGAGGAGAACAGGGGTGGAAAGGGAGTTGGGAGATAGGGTTGATGAAAGAGTATTGGGATGGTTTGGACACATGGAAAGAATGAGTGAAGAAAGACTAGTAAAAGAAGTATGGAAGGCAGATGTGGAGGGAGTGAACATGAGGGGACGTCCTAGGATGAGATGGATGGATGGGGTGAAGGGGGCTTTGGGGAAAAGGGGAATGTCTGTTGAGGAAGGACGGGAGAGGACAGAAGACAGTGGTGAATGGAGAATGGTTGTATATGGGAGATGATGTGATGCATGAGGTGGAATGGACGGGGGGATGGGGGTGAGATAGTGTGTGTGAGCAAAATTTTGACGCAGCCGGAAGGGATTTCTCCCCGTCCTCTCCTTTATTTGGGGGGGGGGGGACGGAGAGGGGGGGTCGCCGATTTAATGAAGCGGCCTTGCTGTGGATGTGCTGTGTCTTGCGACACTGCTTCAGGGCAGTGGACAGGGTGCAGGGATGACCCGTCATCTAGGAGGTGCTAAGATGGGAGGGAGGGTGGAGGGGTGTGGAGTGTATTCAGGGATGAAATGGGTGGGAATGATTTTATGCCTTTTCCTTTTTGGCTACCTCCCTAGTAAGGTATATGTATGTATGTATGTATGTATGTATGTATGTATGTATGTATGTAGTAACAACTTTACTGGAGGATGCACTGATATTAGCTGACTTGTGCCTCTTGGTGTCAAGATGTTTGACTATATCACTGACACCTCCATGTGCAATGCTAAAGTCACTTTTACATTTTTCACATCGCACATTACTTTGTGAAATCCCTTTTTTTATTAATGGGTATTCACGCTGCAAACGTTCATTGAATGAGCAGTTCCTTTTCGACATCTTGATCAATTGAGACAGTGACACACGTACGGTAGTTTACATGACGGCTGCTAATCAAACACTGTCTCTTGATGGACGGGAATCGACTTGGTTGAGTCGCGAGCGTCACTTTTCAAACGTTTCATACGAGTACCAAGATCTATATACACCAGTTTAACCGTTTGAGCCGTTCTGCCCAGCTTCTGACGTCATCGGGCTGGTTCCGTTTTCTCTTTGTGACACACTGAAGAAAACTGTGAAACGCTAAGGAAGACTGGAACTATTATATTTCCCCCCCGTTATATATATATCTCTAGCTCATTGCTATTATCAGTGTGTGTGTATTTACCTAGTTGTATTTTACGGGAAGGGGAGCTATGCTCGTGGGGTACCGTCTTCATATCTCATTTTATCTAAACTATTTTTAAATTCATGTATTGTTTTTGCACACACCACTTTCTCATCTAACTTGTTCCAACTGTCTATTACTCTGTGAGGAAAGCTGTTCTTTTTCACATCTCTTCTATAGCTGTCTTTTTTTGTTTTTCCGTGTCCTCTTGTATTTTTATCATCCCATTTTATCAGATTCTCTCTATCAGTAATTTTTATGCCTTTCATGATTCTGTAAATAGCTATCAAATCTCCTCTCTTCTTTGCTCTAGTGTCTGTAGTTCAAGTTTTTCTAGTCTCTCTTCATATGATAGTTTTGAGTGTTGGTGCCAATTTTGTAATTGCTCTTTGTATTCTTTCAAATTTTTTTATACATTTTTTTGTACTTGGTGACCATATCGTTGCTGCATATTCCAATCTTGGTCTTATCAGCGTGATTAGAATTTTCTTCACCATTTCTTCATCCAGGTATGTAAATGCAACTTTAATTGTTCTTATTAAATTATAAGTTTCTCCAAAAATCTTATTTATGTTTCTCAAGTGACATATTATTCATAACAATGACTCCCAGGTCCTTCTCATTTTCTACTTTTTTTATTCCTTCTTCTCCCAATTTATATGATCCTGTTATTCTGTTTTTGCTTTTTCCAAATTCCATTATACTACACTTTTTTGTATTGAACTCCATCTCCCACTTCCTACTCCATTCCTGCACTTTATTTAGATCACTCTATAGTGATTCACAATCTTCTTCCGTGTTCACTCTTTTCAGTAGTTTTGCATCATCTCCAAGGAAGCTCATATAGCTTTCAATTTCTTCATCCATATCATTAATATATATAGCAAACATTATTGGGGCCAGAACTGTTCCTTGCGGAACACCGCTTATTACTTCATCCCATTTTGAGTGTTGATCTCTTATCACTACTCTCATTTTTCTTTCTTGCAAAAAGTCTTCCATCCAATTAAGCAGTTTGCCCTGTACTCCTCCTTCAGTTTCTAATTTCTTAAACAACTTCTTATGTGGTACTTTGTCAAAAGCTTTTTTTAGGTCTAGAAATGCACAATCAGCCCATCCACCTCTTTCTTGTATTATATCTATTAGCCTTGAATAGAAACATATTAAATTGGTGACGCATGATCGTCCTTGTCTGAATCCAAATTGCCTTGGATTTAACACGTTTTTTTTTTTTTCTAAATATTTTACCCATCTACTTTTGATAATTCTTTCACAAATTTTTGCTATTGTACTTGTTAGAGAGACTGGTCTATAGTTGGTATGGTCTTCTTTATTTCCTCCTTTATATATAGGTACTATATTTGCTTTTTTCCAATCTTCTGGAACTTTTCCTTCTTTCAAGGAACTGTTTATTATGCTATGTATTTTGTCTGCCAGTTCATTCCTGCATTCTTTCAAAATCCAGTTTGCTATTTCATCTGGTCCATGCGATTTTCTGACATCAAGATTACTCAAGTGTTTCAATATTTCGTTCTTTGTTACTTCTATTTCTTTCATGGGAGGGACTTTCTCTTTCCATTCGATCTCTTCAGGTTGTATGTTCTCCCTTGTAAACACTGATTTAAAATGTTTGTTCACAATTTCCGCCATTTTAATTTCCTCTGTGTATTCAACTCCTCCTTGTCTTAATTTCTCCAAGTCTTGTTTGTTTTTCAATTTGTTGTTTACAAATCTGTAAAATAGATTTGGTTGATCTTTACACTTTTCTATGACATCTTTTTCATATTTTCTCTTTTCCTCTCTGCACGTTTGTACATATTCATTTCTATAACAAGTATATATTTTCCATTTTTCAGGCCTTCTGTCTTTTTTCCATCTGGTCCAAGCTTTGTCTCTTTTGTCTTTTAACTCCCTACAACTTTTATTGTACCAGCATTTTACATATTCTTTTTCTTGCTTTTGTCTTGGGACATACTTTTCCACTCCTTTTTTGTAAATTTTTGTCAAAATATTCCATTTCTCTTCCACTGTTGTTTCTTCTTTGTATATTTCTTCCCAGTTTTCTTGTTGAAATAATTCTCTTATTTTATCAAAGTTTGTTTTTTCATACATCATTCTTCCTTTTCTATATTGTTCATTTCTTTTCATGTATTTTTCTTCATTTAGTTCCAGTTCAATCAATATGTGGTCACTTTTACTTATTGGTGTTTTATATTCAATCTTGTCCACTATTCTAGGTTCAGATGTAATTATTAGGTCTAGTCTCGATGGTTCTTCCTCATTTCTATACCTAGTGTTCTCCTGTATCCACTGTGTCATTGTATTGTCAATAATCATCTCAAGTAGAGCGTTTCCCCATGAGCCGTCTCCACCCTTTACTGTCATCTCTTCCCAGCAGATTTCTTTGCAATTAAAGTCGCCCATCATAACTATTCTTCCTCCATCTTCCATTATCTTATTTAATGTTATTTTTGTGCCCTCTAATATACTTTTATGTTCACTTTCTTCCCACGAGGTTGTTTTCGGAGGCACATAATTTATCACAAACTTTCTGCTCTTCTTATCTCTGTCTTCCACTTCGATCATAATCATCTCTACTGTATTCTTTCCATATGTGACACACCTCACGTTTATATCCCTCTTAGTCAGGAACATAACTCCACCCCCTTGCTTTGTCTCTCTGTTTCTAATCCAATAATTATATGCATCATGTCCTACACTGTTGGGTGGTAGTGGACCTTTTAATTTTGTTTCTACAATTCCCATTATGTCCGGTTCTTTTTCCTTCAAATAATCATTCAGCTCATTCAATCCTGTTATTAATCCATCTATATTTGTGTAAGGCACTCTTAGTTTTCTGCCACTTCCATTGTGTTCTCTGTTTCCCTTTTGTTTTTCTCTAGTATGTCGAATTTCCTTAGTTTCATATTCACTACTCTCCAATAGAATCTCTCTTTTTCTGACTCTGTTCTGTTCTCGTTTTTTTTTTCTTAGCTTCAAGTCTTTTCTTTTTTTCTTCCTCTCTTTCCTCTTTATTCATTTCCCTTTTTATCCATACCTTTTTATATTGTTCACTTGTTGCTAGTTTCCCTGTTTTGGATAAGATATTCTCTGCCGTCGTTTGTGACCTGAATTTAATCTTAATTGGTCTGGTCGTATCTGTACAATACTTTCCGAGTCTGAACTTCTCTTCGATTTGTTTCATTATTTCTGGTTCATCTTCCTGAACTAATTGTAGTAAACTGCTTACTTTTTCATTTTCCTCTTTGATTCTTGAGGTTCTATCTGGGTTATGTTTCTCTTCCATTCCTAATATAATTATACATTTCTTTTTGTCTGCTAAGTCTCTTACAATATTCTCCTTCTGTCTCATCACTTTGATAACTGAGTCTTCAGTTTGTTCTTTCATTTGCTGTTTAATTATATCAGTAAATGCAACTTTACTATTTTCCTGTATCTTCCGCCACCCCTGTGCCTCTTTTGCTATTGTTTCTTTATTGTCTTTATTGTTCCTTTTTAATTCTTTATTCTCCTCTTTTACTTCTCTTAACTGTCTTTTTAGTTCTTCTATTTCATCAGCTAAGTTTTTGTTCGCCTTCTCTAGTTCTTCCAATCTTTCCACATTTTCTGCAAGTTTTGACATTTTACCGAACCTAATCTCCCAATGTTCAGTCATTTGTTCAAGCCTTTCCTCCAGTTTTGCTAGTCGGGGGAGGTTGGTATCCGCCTCCCCCTCTTTAAATCCTTGGAAATTATTATTCTCGCCTTCCATTGAATTGTTCTTATCTATGTTTCTAATCTTTACATTTTTGTTAGACATTTCGTCGTCACTAAATTGGTCGGGACCTCTTTGGTTTACATGGCGTCTGCCTGCCTGGGCCAAGTCCTCTCCTTCCTCATTTCCTCCCATTTCCCTCAGTAATCCCTCCCCTTCTCCTTTTTCCTCACTTTCCCACTACACCACGAGCAATCCCCACCCCCCTCCCCGTAAATACAATAAGTACTTCCTTTGTTTTTGGATCCACGAAAATTTCACTTTTTCTTCAAAACGTCCTCTACGCCGTCCGTTCGGTGGAGTGTGTGTGTGTGTGTGTGTGTGTGTGTGTGTGTGTGTGTGTGTGTGTGTGTGTGTGTGTGTGTGTGTGTGTGTGTGTGTGTGTGTGTGTGTGTGTGTGTGTGTGTGTGTGTGTTTTATGGGAAGGGGATATATCGTCGTGTGTGCTTATATGTGTACATGTTCACATGTGTGTGTGATTCATCTTGGTCTTTTGGATCACGTATTGGACTCGTGATCGACAGCTATTTCCCTCCCGGAAGAGAGCTCAGAGCTCGTATATCCGATCTATGAAGTTACACGCACACATATCTCCAACTCCCCGCCCACGAGAGTTAGAGTAACGACTCGAATTGCAGCGAGACTTAAAAAAAAACCTGGGCAGGATTCGAACCAGGTACCCCCAATACCTTGACATTATATGGCTGACTCTCAACCAATTGCGCCACCGAGTCGTACGATTAATTAATTGTGTGTGCGTGTATTTATATACTTTTATTTTACGGGAAGGGGAGATATCGTCGTGTGTACTTATATGTGTACACGTTCACATATTGTGTGTGTGTGTGTGTGTGTGTGTGTGTGTGTGTGTGTGTGTGTGTGTGTGTGTGTGTGTGTGTGTGTGTGTGTTTATATACTTGTATTTTACGGGGAGATAAAAAAAAATTAAAACTGGGCAGGATTCAAACCAGGTACCGCCGATACCTTGACTATGCCTGACTCTCAATCAATAGCGCCACAGAGTCGTATGATTATGTAGATGTGTGTGTGTGTATTTATATACTTTTATTTCACGGGAAGGGGAGATATCGTCGTGTGTACTTATATGTGTACACGTTCACATGTGTGTGTGTGTGTGTGTGTGTGTGTGTGTGTGTGTGTGTGTGTGTGTGTGTGTGTGTGCGTGTGTGTTTATATACTTGTATTTTACGGGGAGATATCGTCGTGTGTGCTTATATGTGTACACGTTCACATGTGCGTGTATTTGCAGGGAAACGATGAAAATTAACATTTGGCTTAATTCCTCTTTGGTTTGAGCCACAACCTTTAATGGTATAATAAGCCATATTGTCAAGATCTATATATACCGGTATATATAGATCTTCATTGTCAGAATATAACTAATTGCGTGGAGCGGTGCGAGCCGAGGCAGCGACATGCCCGTACAACGAACCAGCTACAACTAACAGCGACGGGACGCGCGAACCCCACTTGGAGCAGCCAGGTGATGTCACGGGCCCGCTGCGCCAACACACTCGAAATTCGGTCGGAAGTGGTTAGACCTGGTATATATAGATCTTGACGAGTACCAGGTCTAACCACTTCCGACCGAATTTCGAGGGTGTTTGCGCAGCGGGTCCGTGACGTCTACCGGCTGCGCAAAGTGGGGGTTCGCGCGTTGTATTGCTGTTAGTTGCAGGTGACTCGTTGTAGTCCAGTAAATCTAGCAATAATTTAACTGGACCTAGAACAAATTGCAATAGAAGGTTTTTTGGCTTTAACTTGTTTATGAGGTCCCTTTGATGAACATATAAAAAGTCTCCAACTTTTGGACACTGGGAAAGTGGTTAATTTGCATTAATTCAAGATGGCCGCCGTCCAAAGCTTCAATTTACATTTAACTTTTTTCTGGCTGCTCCTAGACCCTATAAATGTATTACAAACAACGGTTTTTGGCTTTAACTTGTTTATTAGGTCCCTCTGATGAACATATAAAACATAAATTCAAGAAATACAGAATGAGGCATTGCAAATGTGATATGACGTAGTATGACGTCATTCAGAGGCATGATAGGAGTTCGTATTCACTTGGATCATCGGTGCTTGCATCAAAGTTGCTATTTTGACAGAGTCCTTTACGTTCACCACATGCACTGGAACATTCAAGCTCATTCCGTTTGCAACTACAGCGTTGAGTGTCACAGTTGCCCTTACACTGACATCTGACCAATTTCAGTAGTGAATCAGGAGCCACTGGCGAATCCATCGTCTTCGGTTCAAGCTGTCCCTTCCGCAGACACCAGCCCCATTTCTCGGGGTCCACACAGTTCCCCATCCATTCCTGGACCTGACAATAAACACGGAATGAGTGGTATTTGGCTGCATCGGTTGTTGGGGGAAGGCTGTGAACTTCTACGGTAGTTGAACTTTTTCCCTTGTTGCAAAACTTTGTCTTTCGCAGTCCGTCAAGGGTGTCATTTCCTTTTCCCCCGTACAAATAAGCCAAGGCCTTTTCACCAGCTGATGATATCGCGTCTTTACTTCCACTTTGGCAACAGAATCCTAAACATTTCAAGAAACCGTTGTCTTCCCTCACTTTCCTCAAGGCAGCCCCTTTACCAATACCATACAGTCGTGAGGTTGTGTCACATCCACAGAGTGCATGGACAACTGGCAGGACACTACAGATGCTTTCACCGAGAGCTTCTGCTACTGAGTTAATATACCAACATTTCCCACCTTCCTTGCTCGACTTGAAGTACAAATCATTCATCCCTCGTTCCGCATAATGACACAACAGCACCAACAAGTCTGTGTCCTCACCTATCACATATGTCACGGTTTCCCTTGCATGCTCAATTCCCTTCTTCGCAATCATGACATCTGCATCTGCTGGCGCATTGACACAGTCAATTCCATTTGCCTTGAATGTTTCACTCAATAAGTCAATGAAGTTTTGCTTATTGTCCGAGTTCGACAACAAGTTTTCCTTTTCTGACCGAAGGGGCATGGTTAGAGTGAACATCACCTTGTGACCAAAGACTCCTTTTGGTCGTCGATTGTGTGTCATGTCCTTGGTAGTAGATCATGATTTATAACCGTCGAATACAACCACCGGGTTGAGAAAGTTTTTGGAAACATGCTTCATGTACATGCTTGCAATGTCCTCAAATGTGTCACACTTCTTCCATGGAATCCTTTGCAATAAGGAACCACCATCCAGAACATGGGTCACAGTCCTTTCTTCCTCAAATGATTCCAATGCCGACTTGGGAACAACAGCAGCTATCTCATCTCCTAGCTGTGATTTATTGGCTTCCCTGAGCCTCCCCCACTTATCGAACAGAGCAGCAGGGTAGCTAGACAACTCATACGCAAAGACCTCTTCAACACCTAAGTCACTGTTATTAGCAATGATGAGGAGCCTCTGGAAAAGGAGCTGTGGGTCGATTGGTACTTTTTCAGCACTGATTGTAACCTTTGCACCCAACGACACAACTTGATCTTTCTTCCAAAATGAAAAGTCAAAAGCATTGCTGCCTTCCATCTTCTGCACAATGTTCATACCAACCTCATACAGTAAATGAGGATTGGCCAAGGCTGGTCCTGTCACACCGTTGGCAATATTCCTGAGTTCATTTGATTCTTGAAATGGATCATAATCCTTGAAGAATGCGAGAACCTTCTCTGTGTCCTTCCTATCTCTTTCACGCCTTGCTTCAGTCATTTCTTTGTGCTGCTCAGAGGTGTGGAAATGCTTCCCTGTCAGTTCTTGCATAACTTCACTCACCGCAGCGCAGGCTGGCATAGCAAGTAACCAGCGCAGGCGTTGCTTTTCCTCCATGCCCCTACCACGTGTCAATCCACCATTCGTTTTCAAAGAGCGCATCAAAACCTGCTCTATAACCAAGTCGCTTGGCAGTCCTGCCCACAGCCGATCACTTCGGCGGATCACAAATAGACCGGAGTTCAATTGACAGAACATGTCTGGGTTGAGCAGCTCAAGTTCAATCATGTCTTGAATGTACACATGGGCTGACTTGGCATAATTGTTATGACCACACGCTGCAAAGTACGGCAACATCTCCTGGAGTGTTCCGAGGTACAGTAGGAAATCGCCCATTCTCAGTGCCCTCAGGAAGTGACGCAGCAAGTCAATCATGTCTATGTATTGAATCCATAGCTTTCCCATCTTATGCTCTGCTAAGGAGCTCTTCTCAGCTTTAAGTTTTTCAGAAATTCTGTTGAAAACGTCTTTACTGCGGACTTCATCCGGTGAAACGTCTTCATGCAACAGCTTATCCAAAAGATCTGCAGCCTCCTGGAAGTCCTTGCATGCGTCACTTTCCTCATCTACCATTGAGAGGTTGACAACGTATGCCCTGCCTAACACAATCGAACTCAAGGCTGTGTCAACCAAGAAGTGGCCTCTGATTGCTCGTGCATAGGCTTTCCCACTCAGCATTTGGGTCACAGCATTTTCAGCGTATATAAGTTCCAAAACCTCCTTAAGCCCAGATGTTTCCATAACATGGCCCATGCATCCCAAGAAGCTCATCACAGAGTGAAAGCCACCAAGGTTCAAAACAATGGGTTTCAGTTCGCTTCCTTCCTTCTCATGAACAATGATCGTCTTCACTTTCCAATAAAGCGGTTGGTCGAATGTCAGCATTGGCGTCGTTCCCTGGCGATGGCTTTCCGCAGCAACGAAGTGAAGTGTTGAGTAAATACAACTCATGTCCGTAGGGTCCATGTCAATCATGGGCAAGAAATGGACGGAAGATTTCCCTGGGTGTTGTCCATGGCACATACACTGCATTAGGCCGGACCAGCCTGGTCGTTTTGGTCGAAGCAACCCTGACGTTTTCCACAGTATGTCCAGATTTTCAAGCTTGTCAGATGCTGAAATAGGATCAAGCTTTCTAAATACGAACTCCTATCATGCCTCTTAATGACGTCATACTACGTCATGGTGACGTCATATCACATTTGCAATGCCTCATTCTGTATTTCTTGAATTTATCTTGAATTTATGTTTTATATGTTCATCAGAGGGACCTAATAAACAAGTTAAAGCCAAAAACCGTTGTTTGTAATACATTCATAGGGTCTGGGAAGAGCCAGAAAAAAATTATCTGTAAATTGAAGCTTTGGACGGCGGCCATCTTGAATTTATGCGAATTAACCACTTTCCCGGTGTCCAAAAGTTGGAGACTTTTTATGTGTTCATCAGAGGGACCTAATAAACAAGATAAAGCCAAGAAACCTTCTATTGCAATTTGTTCTAAGTCCAGCCCTACTTTGACTGGTCTATTGGTTCGATAGGTCTCTGCTCGCACCGCTCCACGCAATTAGTTATATTCTGGCAATTTAAATCTATATATACTGGTATATATAGATCTTGACAATATGGCTTATTGTGCTGTTAAAGGTTGTGGCTCAAACTAAAGAAGAAATAAGCCAAATGTTCATTTTCATCGTTTCCCTGCAAATAAGAAGGTGCGTGAAAGATGGATTGAGCTGTGTGAAAACAAGAACACTATTAATGTTCAAAATGCACGACTCTGCAGTCTTCATTTTGGATCCCCTGATTATAAAAGGCAACTCAAGTATGAGCTTCTCGATCTACCAGTGCCTAAGTGTCTCAAAGTCTTGAAGTATGATGCTCTTCCAACACGAAGGATACCAAAACTCGAAGGTAAGAAGATAATAATTACCACTACCTAGTGTATGGATAATGTTTGTATATAGACCAGAGAGAGGGGGAGAGGTGGGGTTGAGAGGTTTGAGGGATTTGAAATACTGAGAGCACGTAACATGGAAATTGACCGTTATAGCAGTTCGTCATATTCGGTGCTCTCATAAGTGCCAAATAAATTTCAGTTCAACACTATTGTTATTATTATCATTATGTTAGCACGAGAGAGAGAGAGAGGACAATATAAATCTTAGTTTGTGTGTGTGTGTGACAACTATAATCATTGACCCTTACAATGCTGGTCAAATGTACTACTACAATGCCCACATCTTAGACTGTAATTTTGTGCTGGGCTCTAGTAATTATTTTCATAGCTTAAAAGGACAAAATTAACCTTGCATTTCCCCTTATTTCTCCCCTGCGTCTCCTTGCAAACTGTATCTACAGAGCCAGGAAAGTTAAGTAAGAATGACCGTGGCAGAGAGAGGGTTAACAATATATATATTTTTTACAGATGATCCTGACAATGCAACTGCTGTGTCCCACAACAAGGAGAACAAACCTAGCAGGCTGGAACTTCTCCCTGAAACTGAAGCAAGGCAGTCATCACAAGCAATGCCAATTCAAGGTATGTCTTGTATTATTTGGTAAACTCATGTTAGTATTTATGATATACATTATATGTTAGTATTTATTATATACAATATGATATCACATTAGTAATTATGATATACAATATGATTACTAATACAGAGAGAGAGAGAGGTGGAGAGAACCAGGAAGGTTAAGTAAGAATGACCGTGGCAGAGAGAGGGTTAACAATATATATATTTTTTACAGATGATCCTGACAATGCAACTGCTGTGTCCCACAACAAGGAGAACAAACCTAGCAGGCTGGAACTTCTCCCTGAAACTGAAGCAGGGCAGTCATCACAAGCAATGCCAATTCAAAGTATGTCTTGTATTATTTGGTAAACTCATCATGTTAGTATTTATGATATATATCATATGTTAGTATTTATTATATACAATATGATATCATGTTAGTAATTATGATATACAATATGATTGCTAATACAGAGAGAGAGAGAGAGAGAGAGGTGGAGAGAGCCAGGAAAGTTAAGTAAGAATGACCGTGGCAGATAGAGGGTTAAAAATATATTTTTTACAGATGATCCTGACACTGCAACTGCTGTGTCACTCAACAAGGAGAATGAACCTAGCAGGTTAGAACTTCTCCCTAAAACTGAAGCAAGGCAGTCATTGCAAGCAATGCCAATTCAAGGTATGTCTTGTATTATTTGGTAAACTCATCATGTTAGTATTTATGATATACATTATATGTTAGTATTTATTACACTGGCCTGCGTTTAATTTTTTTTTTTTTTCAAAGGCCGAAGGTTTTTCAAGTGATTAATAGGTTTTTTGGTGCGCTGAATCCAAAAATGCCATCCGTTTCCTTGGATCAGGTCTAGTTTTTAAGATATGAGAAGTGCAACTTTTGGGCCTTGTATAGTACTAAGTATAAGGAAAACGAGGCTGCAGGTATATCCTATTCTTATTTTTTTTTTTTTGCATAAAAATTATACTGTAGCACCCCGAAACTGATACTGAAACCTAATGATGTTTTTGTTTACTTTCAGGAAACTGAAACTGAAACTGCATTGACTACATTGACAAACTGCATTGACAACACTGAAACTGAAAATGGTTTAGAAAAGTGTGATCTCCAATCAATGTGACTGATTTTATAAGAATCTGTGCTTTTTACAAGAATCTGTGCTTCTTGTGTTTCTATTTTGGACACGTATCTTAGATTGACAGAAAATGGAACGCAAATGCACAAATCATCCTGATAGGTTCTGCTACATATGTGGTAATGTGATTCTTCCTCGTCGACTAGCAAATATAACTGATTTTGTGAAGAAGGCATATCATGCTTACTTTGGAGTTAAGCTTGGGGACCAGGACAAGCCATTTGCACCCCATGTTAGCTGCAAAACATGTGTCGAGAACTTGCGTGATTGGAGAAATAAAAAAAGGAAGAGTATGCCATTCGCTGTTCCAATGGTTTGGAGAGAGGGTAAAGATCATGTGTCAGACTGCTATTTCTGCATGACTAATCTTAAAGGAGTCAACCGCAAGAACAAGCATTGTATTCAGTATCCTAATGTTCCGTCTGCCATATGACCAGTCCCTCATGGTCCAGGCCTGCCCGTTCCCGAGCCAGATGTTGCAATGGAATCTAGCTCTGAATCGGAATCTGATAACGCACTAGACAGGGCAGAGGGTGGAGAATACATGCCAGAAGAGAATGACCGGCCAGTGCCTCTAACACAAGCAGATCTCAATGACCTGACACGGGATCTAAACCTATCAAAGGAATCAGCACAGCTTCTGGGTTCTCGTCTTCGTGAGAAAAATTTGCTAGCACCTGAGACAACATTCTTTTGGTACCGAGAGGGTGAAAGAGAATTTAGACAGTTCTTCACAACCCAGAAGGACTCGTCATTAGTTTACTGCAACAACATTGCTGGTTTGATTCAATCAATGGGGCTGGACTATGTTGCTACTGAATGGAGACTGTTCATCGACTCTTCCAGCAGAAGTCTCAAGGCAGTCCTCCTTCACAACGGAAATAAATACTCTTCAATTCCAATCGGTCATTTGGTGCAAATGAAAGAAACTCATGACAACATGGATCAGCTACTGTCTGCTCTGAACTAGAATGACCATGATTGGTTGATCTGTGGAGATCTTAAGGTAGTTGGATTGGTTTTGGGACTACAGGGTGGGTACACAAAGTATCCATGCTTTTTGTGTTTGTGGGATAGTCGGGCTGATGATCAACATTTTGTCAGACAAGAATGGCCACCACGACAACGTTTGAAACCTGGTTCACACAATGTTCAGGCTCGTTCTCTTGTTGAACCAAACAAGGTCTTACTCCCACCTTTACATATCAAACTGGGACTGATGAAGAACTTTGTGAAGGCAATGGACAAGGACGGCATGGGATTTACTTTTCTTCAGCAGAAGTTTCCTCGGATCAGTCTGGAAAAGCTTAAGGCTGGCATCTTTGATGGGCCTCAGATAAGGGAACTTATGAAGTACTCAATGTTTGACGATGCACTGAATGCAGCTGAGCTGTCCGTTTGGTGGTCACTTAAGTCAGTGATAAGAAACTTTCTAGGAAATAACCGAAGTGCAGAATACGAGAAAGAAGTCGATGAGCTCTTGAACAGCTATCAAAAATTAGGGGCTCGCATGTCAGTCAAAATGCACTTTCTACGGTCCCACTTAGACTATTTCCCTCAGAACTGTGGTGACTTCAGTGAGGAACAGGGAGAACGTTTCCACCAGGATATTCGTGTCATGGAAGAACGCTACCAAGGCCGGTGGGATGTGAACTTTCTTGCGGACTACTGTTGGTGTTTGAAACGAGACGTGGTGGCTGCCCAACACAGGAGAAAGTCACTGAAAAGGCCCTTCATCCATGATTAGATTTTCTGTAATATATCCTCTTTATCTTCTGAACTATGCAAGAAAAAATTATTTCTTTTGTCAAGAATTTTTTTCCAAAATTAAAGGGAATAAATAGCACTAAATGGCGTTTTTAATTATATTTACCGCCTCGTATCTCAAAAATGTGAGCTGATTGAACAAAATGAGTGTGATTTTTAGATTCTGCATAGCAAATTACCCCAGAATCAGTTATCAGATGCTTTACCTTTGAAACTTCACAGGCCAGTGTTATATACAATATGATATCATGTTAGTAATTATGATATACAATATGATTACTAATACAGAGAGAGAGGTGGAGAGAGCCAGGAAAGTTAAGTAAGAATGACCGTGGCAGATAGAGGGTTAAAAATATATATTCATTTTACAGATGATCCTGACAATGCAACTGCTGTGTCCCACAACAAGGAGAACAAACCTAGCAGGTTGGAACTTCTCCCTGAAACTGAAGCAAGGCAGTCATCACAAGCAATGCCAATTCAAGGTATGTCTTGTATTATTTGGTAAACTCATCATGTTAGTATTTATAATGTACATTATATGTTAGTATTTATTATACAGTATACAATATGATATCATGTTAGTAATTATGATATACAATATGATTACTAATACAGAGAGAGAGAGAGAGGTGGAGAGAACCAGGAAGGTTAAGTAAGAATGACCATGGCAGATAGAGGGTTAACAATATATATATTTTTTATAGATGATCCTGACAATGCAACTGCTGTGTCCCACAACAAGGAGAACGAACCTAGCAGGCTGGAACTTCTCCCTGAAACTGAAGCAAGGCAGTCATTGTAAGCAATGCCAATTCAAGGTATGTCTTGTATCATTGGTAAACTCATCATGTTAGTATTTATAATATACATTATATGTTAGTATTTATTATATACAATATGATATCATGTTAGTAATTATGAGATACAATATGATTACTAATACAGAGAGAGAGAGAGAGAGGTGAAGAGTCAGGAAGGTTAAGTAAGAATGACCGTGGCAGATAGAGGGTTAAAAATATATATATATTTTATAGATGATCCTGACAGTACAACTGCTGTGTCCCACAACAAGGAGAAAGAACTTTGCAGGCTGGAACTTCTCCATGAAACTGAAGCAAGGCAGTCATTGCAAGCAGTGCCAATTCAAGGTATGTCTTGTATTATTTGGTAAACTCATCATGTTAGTATTTATAATATACAGGTAGTCGTCGACTTACGACCGAGTTCGGTTCCGACAGACAGGTCGTAAGTCGATCTGGATGCAAGTCGGTCTATATATATATACAGTATATATTACCCTTTATATATATATATATCATACATATATATATATATATATATATATATATATATATATATAATATATATACAGTAAAAGCCCTGGTATCCGGCCTTCTTGTATCCGGCACTTCAAATAACCGGCATTTTTTCACGAAAATTGAAAAATTGTGATAAAGATAGACGTATAAAAAAAAAAAAAAAAAAAAAAATCCCGCGTGTGTTTAAAATCCCTGCGCGTGGTTGTAGTTGCTCTCGCCGCCACCAGGATGGACTCAGAAACATTCACGAACTGGCTCAAGCATGTGTTTGTCCCATCAGTGAAAGAGAATTAAAAAAAAAAAAAGACTTCTAGAGGACAGCTAATTTATTCTCCTACTTGACAACAATAAAGCTGAGGAACTGAGCAATGGAAACATTTTTATTGTGTATTTACCGCCGAACGTAACAAGTGTGATCCAGCCCATGGATCAAGGAGTGATTCAAAACTTTAAAAAGAATTATCGGAAAAGTTCTATGCGCAAACTAGTTTATTTTGAGGACGGTAGCATTTCCGAATTCCAACGTGGGCTTAATGTTAAAGATGTTATTTTTATGGAATCGCTAGCTTGGGAGGATGAAAAACAACAAACTCTAATGCGGTGTTAGAGAAAATCATATCCGCAAATAATGTTTGAAGATCAGGAAGGGAATAAGAAATTTGAGGGTTTTCCATCGGCAAGAAAGAATCGGTGGTGAAGGAATTGAAAGATGGGTTATCGCGCTAAACTTTGCATTAGTGACGAAGCGATACAAGTGTGTGTAGATATGGACAGTGACCGAGCAGCAACATTCTCACTTAGTGATGATGAAATTTTACAATCACTTCCCGATGAACACGCGAAAACGACAGAGGCAGATAGTGAAGAAGACGACCCTGAGATGAAAGTGTCGTGGAAGGATGCAGCGAAGGGTCTAGCAGTGTTTGTGAAATTTGCAGAACAGTGCACAAACAAAAAGGAAAAACTTCTAAGCAGAGACATCATATATTTTATGAAAGTTGGTACAAAAAGTTTAGTGAAAGAAAACTCGAGTGTAGAGGTGAATGCGCGGCCATTCACAACTCCGTCGTAAAATTATCAGATGATGAATTAGATAACTGGTAATGCTGTGATGATTATAACTGATGTACAGGTAGTTCTCGATATATGCGACTTCGATATATGCGAATTCGCGTATATGCGATTCAAGAATTTGTACCACTTTTCGATATGTGCGGGGATATATTCGAAGATATGCGATTTGACCTAAAAAAAAAAATAGTCGCGGCCGATTATTTTTTTCAAAATACCTATTATATATTTGAAGTTGGTGCGCATAAAGCCGTGTGGTAACACTGGCTGCATCAGCTAGGTAGAGCTGGCATCACTGCGGCGTTATCACAACAACAACACCGGCAGCTGTACAGACGGCATCGTCTTAGGCATCCTTCCTGTTTCATAGGCCAAACCATTGTCTTTCTGCAGGTAATTAAGCTTTTTTGATACACAAATTAATTATTTTTTTCACAAACAAATTAATTTTTGATACTTATTACTGCTCCAATTAATTTCGTCAATTTTCACTCTCTGCAAGAATTATCGTTTATTCTCCGCACTGGATAAACTCTAAGCAGTAAGCCTGCCTGTGTATCTCCAGAGCACATCAACAGTTAGTTTAAAGGTCAGATATCAACAGATATACCATTCACTAAAAATCATCGAAAAAGTACTTTTTAAAAGCATACAAATAAAGTTTTTACCTATTACAGAAGAATTTATTCAGAAAATTCACTTTTAATTGCGCCTCACATACCACTTTTCCGAAGTCTAGATATTCAGAATAACAATATTGTTTGTTTGGCAACTGTGACGTCACGAACGCGGAATTCCCCGAACTTTTCCCGAAGCGCACGGGCGGAATGTTTCGAATAGCAGACGACGCAACGAAATAAAGACAAAACTGTTTTTTGCCAAATTTGATAAGATGTAGATGGTGGAATTATATAGAATACTGTCAGTATGTTTTTTTTTTTTTTATGTACATTAAACTGTAAATACAAAAAGTTATGGAAGTCTTGATATCTGACCTATAAAGGTCAGTTTTGTCTTCATTTCATTGCGTCGTCTGCTATTCGAAACATTCCGCCCGTGCGCTTCGGGAGAGGTTAAGGGGAATTCCGCGTTCGTGACGTCACAGTTGCCAAACAAACAATATTGTTATTCTGAATATCTAGACTTCGGAAAAGTGGTATGCGAGGCGCAATTAAAAGTGAATTTTCTGAATAAATTCTTCTGTAATAGGTAAAAACTTTATATGTATGCTTTTAAAAAGTACTTTTTCGAGCAATACGATGATTTTTAGCGAATGGAATATCTGTTGATATCTGACCTTTAAGCGTAGCAAGCAGTCTGAAATGTGAATTGTAAACAGACTGATTTTTCAAACAGCTGAAGAAAATACGCTTGGCGAAATAAATGTTTACGGTAGCGTCTTTTCCCGAGGTTAATACTTACATGTCAGAGAGTGTTAATGTTGCAGAATACCATTGCCTTGTGCTCAAATGTATGTAAACATATATGAGATGCAGTATGTAAGCCCTTTGCCAAAATGAAATATGTAAAAAAAAAAAAAAAAAAAAAAAAAAAAAAAAAAATCCGAGTTGAGAACGTATCCCCCTTTTTCCCATAGGTTCAATAGTTCGATATATGCGAATTCGTTATTTGCGGGGGGTCCGCGGAACGGAACCCCCGCATATAACGAGAACTACCTGTATATTGATTGGATTTACTCTATACTGATAGAATTTACAATATATAGACATGTGGATGTGTTTATTATTAAAGCGAATTAAGATCTTTTAATAAGTAAAAGAACAATGAATGTATTTTTTTTAATATCCCTTCCCGTATCCGGCATTTTCTCGTATCCGGTACGTCTTCGGTCCCATTGGTGCCGGATACAAGGGCTTTTACTGTATATATATATATATATATATATATATATATATATACACATATATTTTGTATATTATATTTAGCATACTGAAATAATCTTAGCATCTTTGAACTATGTTGTATAGTATTTTTAACCTTTTTATAATTTCATCTGATTTTCTTTGGGAAACGTAGCCTGGGCCTAAGCATATTGAATAAAATCCTATCATCTTTGACCTATGATATTTAATACTGTATTTGTTAACCTTTGTATTATTTTACCATCAGACTTTCTTTAGGAAACGAATGCATACTGAGTAGAATCTTATTATCTTTGAGCTACGTTGTTTAATATTCATTAACTTTTTTATCATTTTCGTTAGGAAACGTAGCCTAGGCCTACGCATACTAAATATAGTCCTGTCATCTTTGACCTACAAATACTTTTTTGTTGGTTACATTAAATTTTGAGCAAATTTTGACGCAGCCCGAAGGGATTTCTCCCCGTCCTCTCCTTATATGCAAAGGGGGACGGAGAGGGGGGGTCGCCGATTAAATGAAGCGGCCTTGTTGTGTATGTGCTTTGTCTTGCGACACTGCTTCTGACCCAGGGCGGTGGGCAAGGTGCAGGGATGACCCGTCATCCAGGAGGTGCTCAGATGAGAGGGAGGGTGTGGAGTGTATTTAGGGATGAAATGGGTGGGAGTGTTTTTATGCCTTTCCCTTTTTGGCTACCTCCCTTGAAAGGGGGAAAAAGCCTTGGTATAGGTATGTATGTATGTACATTAAAATCATTGTAAAGCAAAATTAGGGAAAAAAATTCAAAACACATTCTTTTCGTTTACATACTGTACTGAAAATATTGTTATCGACAACAGACTAGGCATAATCAAAGTTTACTGTTAGATTTTATATTGCAAAACATAAAAATACAAAATGCTGTACCGAACATTTTGTCATCGACAACAGACTAGGCATAAAAAATACTGTTACATTTTATTAATTGCAAAACATAAAAATACAAAATGTAAGGCAAAATTAGGATTTTTTATTTGATTTCAAAACACATTCTTTTCGTTTATGTACTGTACCTAACATATTGTTATCGACAACAAACTAGCCTAGGCATAAAAAGTTTCTGTTATATTTCTTTAATTGCAAAACATATAAAAATACAAAATGCAATGCAAAATTAGGAAACATTTTCCTTCAAATAAACAAAATGAAAGAATATTTAGCTGGCTGGGATGCTGACGCTGCCGGCAGCCTGCCAAAACTATCGTACTCGCGTCTCACGGCGTGCAGAGTAATAGTATTGCACTGCCAGCCATAACATTGCAATTCTATTACTCTATTAAATGTTTGATATTATTGCACCATCTCGTGGTCGTAAAGTCGATCAGTCGTAAGTCGCATAGGTCGTAAGTCGACGACTACCTGTACATTATATGTTAGTATTTATTATATACAATATGATATCATGTTAGTAATTATGATATACAATATGATTACTAATACAGAGATGAAATACGTGTCACAATACAAATACTATGAAATGTAGACATAGCTAGATGAGAGAGAGAGACTGTATATAGTCCCTAATGATTGTTAATTTGCAGGCAACCCCAACAACGCGGCTGCTGCCTGGCCAGTGTCATCTCAGGGCAAGGATTTCTTGGGAAAATTATGTGACGTCACTGCTGTGCAACAAGAGTTAGAGGCTGTGAAGAAACAGAGGGATGCATTGATAAAAGAAAAGGAAGAATGGAGTAAGGAAAGAATTGTGCTCAGAAGTGAAGTGACAAATGTTTATACTAAGGTTAAATATAACTTACATAAGTTTTTTTCCCCATCTCAAGTAGAGCATATGTTAAATAGAACTTGTATTAGATGTTGGAGTGATGATGATATAAGTAAGTGCATTGCATTAAGAAATTTAAGCCCAAAAGCCTATAGGTATCTCAAAGAAGTGTGGCAGTTGCCTTTACCATCTGTAACAACACTAAATAGATGGGCATCAAAATTTAACACAGAACCTGGGATTTTGAAGGCTGTGTTTCATTTACTAGAGCATGAGGCTAAGGACATGCGTGAAGAGGACAGACTACAGTATGTGGTTTGTCCTTTGATGAGTGTAGTGTTGCATATGAATGGGTATTTGACAAGAAAACAGATACATTAATAGATCCTAAGAATAGAGCCATGTGTGTCATGATTCGCAGCCTTGTGAAACAATGGAAGCAGCTTGTCTCTTATGATTTTGATTGCTGTCTAACACATTGGCAAATGGAAGCTGTGTTACCAGTGATTGTGTCAAGGAAATAATATTTAAAAGTATCAGTGATTTGAAACCAGCTCATAAATTATCTGAAAGGCACATCACTGTACAGGGTGTAAAAAGAATGAACGTCAAGCTTGCAACACAACTTTTATCTGAGACAACAGCAAAGACCATACAGTATTTTGGAGGTAAAGGGCTTCTGAAAAGTAAAGACTGGAAAGAGACAAGCAAATTTATTTCAATTGTAGATGCATGGTTTGATGTCATGAACTCTAGACTTCTTTATGATAGGAAGCCCTCTAGGAATGCTTATGGTATTCAACTTGCTCATCAAGACAGTGTACTGGAGGAAATGATCACCATTGCAAAGAGTATCAAAATCACTGGAAGAAATCACCTTTATCAATTTCAGAGAGGTCTAGTTGTCTCATCTCAGTCTTTGCAGAATTTATATGAAATGGTCAAAGAAAAGTATGGTCTTACATACATACTGACATACAGGCTAAACCAAGATGGGCTGGAACATTTCTTTGGGTACATCAGGCAAATGGGTTCTACATATGATCATCCATCACCTCGTGCCTTTAAATATAGAATAAGAGCCCATCTTCTTGGCAAAGATAGCAAATTGATGGGGAGCAAGTACAACGTAACAACTGAAAATAATGTACCCATGATGAGTGATTCATTCACCAAAGACATGATAAGCAATTCTGATCAGGAGAATAATGTGACTGATTCATTGCAAAATGAATTAAAGTTATCAGCAATGATATTAACTAACTTGCATATTGATGATCCATACATTTCTGAGGGAAAAAATCTAGATTTTCCTGATGATAGCATTCCATTTTTAAATTTGGGAAGTGAAATGGAAAAAGAAGGATTGTGCTATTTTGGTGGATACATTGCTTTCAAATTTCCACAATATGAATTTCTTGGATCACATGTAACATCACACAATAATTCATGGAATACTATAGCTAGTTGGAAGTCTGGTGGTTTAATGACACCAAGTGAGAGTTTTTTGTGTGATCTTGAGAAAATGGAACACATGTTCTTATGTTACCATGGCCAGAAATCACTAACACCAGGAACAAACTCCACAGAGAAATTAACAGTGCAAATCTGTACATATGTGACATTGCCTCAAGAGGTTATTTGTTTTTTGTAAGGACACGCATGTTTTTTAGAATGCGTAACCTAAATAGAAATCTAAGGCTTGACAAGAGTGAAAAAAGGAAATATTCTAAACTAGTGTTTTAGAGAAAGTGAAACAGGATGCATATGATAGTTTGTGCATTGAGTTAACCCAAACAAATGGACAAAAAATGAATGTAGGACTAGTAATTGGTGGAATGTTGAAAACAGAGAGTTGTTTTAAATGGAAAAACTTCTAGATGGAAAAATGTTACAAGTGGAGTTTCTCAGGGCTCTGTTCTTGGACCACTTCTATTCATAGTATACATAAATGATATAGACCATGGACTAAAATCTACTGTTTCCAAATTTGCTGATGATACAAAACTGTGCAGAATGGCAAATGAACACTTATATCAATTAGATATTCAAGAAGATTTAGATAAATTACAGCAATGGTCTGAAAAGTGGCTAATGAAATTTAGCACAAGTAAATGCAAGGTAATGCACATAGGTAAAAATAACAGTAAGTACGATTACAAGTTATTTGGAAATTTGTTAACAAAAGTGGATAGTGAAAAAGATCTTGGCATAATTATCAGTAACGATCTCAAATCATCCAAGCAGTGTATTTCAGCCTCTGAGAAAGCAAATAAGATTCTGGGACTGATTGCATGATCTTTTGATTTCAAAAGTCCATCACTCATTAACAAGCTATATAAATCGTTAGTTCGTCCACATTTGGAATATGCTGTTTCCGTATGGTCACCGAATCTCATTAAAGACATTGACAGACTGGAAAAAGTACAACGGCGAGCCACAAAACTGATTCCAAATATCAAAGATAAATCATTCGAAAATCAACTAAAACATATAAATCTGTTTTCCCTAAAAAAGCGTAAACTCAGAGGTGACTTGATACAGGTCTTCAAAATTCTAAAGGGAATTGACAACATCAAAAGTGACAAAATTTTCACATTGAATGAGAATCAGACAAGAAACAATGGTCTCAAACTGTCCAGAAATAGATTCAATTTGAAAGTAGGTAGAAACAACTTCGCCAACCATGTAGTTAATGAATGGAATAAACTTTCTACACAGGTAGTGCAATGTAGTTCAGTTCGAAGCTTTAAGAATCGTTTAGATAAACACCTAAGCAAGATGCTGTAATGATCATAATTTATTTCATATTTGTTTTTGTTTGTCTGAAAAAGGGAGGTTCAGTGATGGTGGACTGGTTGGTGAGGTTATTTAATGTTTGCTGGAGAGAGGGTAGAGTACCGGAGGACTGGAGAAGTGCCTGTATAGTTCCTCTTTACAAGGGAAAAGGGGACAAGTGTGAATGTAGTAATTTCAGAGGGATTAGCCTGTTGAGTGTAGTAGGGAAGGCTTATGGGAGGATCTTAATTGAGAGGATTAGGAGAGGAACAGAAGGAGTAATTGGTGAGGAACAGTGTGGATTTAGGACGGGTAGAGGTTGTGTAGATCAGATCTTTGTGGTAAGACAGATATGTGTGAAAGCTATAGGAAAGGGGAAGGATGTTTTTTGGGCTTTTATGGATCTGGAAAAGGCTTATGATAGGGTAGACAGAAAGGCAATGTGGGAGGTTATGCAGATTTATGGGATAGGAGGAAAGCTTCTGGGAGCTGTCAAAAGTTTTTATGAGAGTAGTAGAGCATGTGTTAGGATTAGAAATGGAGAGAGTGAGTGGTTTGAAGTAAAGGTGGGACTTCGTCAACGATGCGTTATGTCGCCCTGGCTGTTCAACTTATACATGGATGGGGTGGTGCGAGAGGTGAATGCTAGGGTAGTGAGTCAGGGATTGGAGATGGTTAAAGAAAATGGAGAAAAGTGGGAGGTGAGCCAGCTGTTGTTTGCGGAAGCTGGTGGCAGAGTTTGGGAGAGTATGTGATAGAAGAAAGCTAAAGATAAATGTGGGTAAAAGTAAGGTGATGAGATGTACAAGGGGTGAAAGTGGCAGTAGACTGGAAGTGAACATTAAGGGAGAGCGACTGGAGGAAGTGGATAGTTTTAGATACTTGGGTGCAAGTGTAGCAGGAAAAGGTGGAGTGAAGGTGGAGGTAGAATGTAGATTGAGAGAAGCGAGTAAATGCCTTGGTGGTTTAAAGAGTGTAATGAGGAATAGACATTTGGGAATGGATGCGAAGAGGAGACTGTATGAAGGAGTGATTGTGCCAACAGCACTGTATGGGGCAGAAACGTGGAACATAAGAGAAGAAGAGAGAAGGAGTTTGAATGTGTTTGAGATGAGGTGTCTGAGAAGTATGGTGGGGGTTACTAGGCTGGATAGAGTGAGAAATGAGGAGGTGAGGAGGAGAACAGGGGTGAAAAAGGATTTGGGAGATA
Source organism: Oratosquilla oratoria (assembly GCF_046742065.1). Taxonomy (NCBI): domain Eukaryota; kingdom Metazoa; phylum Arthropoda; class Malacostraca; order Stomatopoda; family Squillidae; genus Oratosquilla; species Oratosquilla oratoria. The sequence goes on along the minus strand of NC_134803.1, from coordinate 17,416,928 downwards.
GGGTTGATGAAAGAATATTAGGATGGTTTGGACACATGGAAAGAATGAGTGAAGAAAGACTAGTAAAAGAGGTATGGAAGGCAGATGTGGAGGGAGTGAACATGAGGGGACGTCCTAGGATGAGGTGGATGGATGGGGTGAAGGGGGCTTTGGGGAAGAGGGGAATGTCTGTTGAGGAAGGAAGGGAGAGGACGGAAGACAGAGGTGAGTGGAGAATGGTTGTATATGGATGATGTTGTGACTGCATGAGGAGGAATGGGCGGGGGGTGGGGGTGGGGTAGTATGTGTGAGTAAATTTGACGCAGCCCGAAGGGATTTCTCCCCGTCCTCGCCTTATATGCAAAGGGGGACGGAGAGGGGGGGTCGCCGATTAAATGAAGCGGCCTTGCTGTGGATGTACTGTGTCTTGCGACACTGCTTCTGACCCAGGGCGGTGGGCAGAGTGCAGGGATGACCCGTCATCCAGGAGGTGCTCAGATGAGAGGAAGGGTGGGAGGGGTGTGGAGTGTATTTAGGGATGAAATGGGTGGGAGTGTTTTTATGCCTTTCCCTTTTTGGCTACCTCCCTTGGAAGGGGGAAAAAGCCTTGGTATATGTATGTATGTATGTATGTATAATTTATTTCATATTTGTTTTTGTTTTGTTATCATTTGTCTGTTTAGATTTCCATTTATTATTAGTTCTCTGTCAATTCATTATTATTTACTATTTACCTGTTTGTTTATCATCAAACTATAGCATTTATTTATGTATTTTATTTATTTACATTATTATAGTTTTTATTTATAAATTTATTATGTTTTTTTTTTTTTTTTTTTTTTTTTTTTTTTGCATCCGACCTAGATATGAACCAAAAGGTCTCCTGTCGGCATGCTCCACCTTTGTAATCCTTTGTAGTCAAATAAAAGTTCTTACCTGTTATTTCGGTTTTGATATTCCATTGTATGTGTGTGAGAGAGAAAGAGAGAGAATGTTTACGTACAAGTACACACTAATCATTACACTGGGTAACAGCCAAAAAATCGTCAGGGGTTTCTCAGCTGATTTAGACTAATTTTGGTGTTCTGAGTCCGAATATCACACTGGTTTTGCTCAATCAGGTCAACTTTTTGAGATACAGCCATAGGCCTACCTGACGAGCTATACATATGATAATTTGAAGGGTTTTGAGTTCAATCCTATTTTTCTTGAAGAATATAGCGAATTATTCATATATAAATGGTTGCTTCTGGTGTGTTTCTGTTTGAAATTGACTAATTGACTTATTTCTTTCTTTTCAGGGTATTGATATGGCTTCGGTGCGACGGTCATGCAGGAATAATCCTGACATTTTCTGCTACATTTGCGGAGAATACACGCTGTCAATGCACAGGAAGAGCATCACAAGCTTTGTGAAGCGCGCATACCAGGCTTACTTTCAAGTCAAGCTGGGTGACCAAGATAAGTCCTGGGCACCGCACACGGTGTGCATGACGTGCGTGGAATACCTCCGGCGGTGGACGAAGGGCACGAAAACTTCACTGAAGTTTGGGATTCCGATGGTTTGGAGGGAGCCGTCTGACCATGAATCGGATTGTTACTTCTGCGCCATCAATACTACTGGCATCAACCGGAAGAATCGGAGCAGCCTCCAGTACCTCGACCTTCCATCTGCCCGCCGTCCAGTTGCTCACTGCGAAGAACTTCCTGTACCAGCGTGCAGAGAGCTTCCTGACAGCGACGACGAGGCCACCACTGCATATGAGGGAGGAGATACAGAAGAAGAGTATGAAACACAAGATGGTCCGCAGCCCTTTTCACAATGTGAGCTTAATGATCTGGTTCGGGATCTCAGCTTGTCGAAGACTTCCGCCGAGCTGTTGGCCTCCAGACTCAAAGAGAAAAATCTACTCGGCGAGGACGCGCGTATCACGTTCTTTCGTAGAAGGCATCAGGACTACATGGGCTACTTCTGCCAGGAGGAAGACCTCGTGTACTGCCGAGATGTCGCCGGTCTTCTTGTTAAACTCGGCGCTCCTCAATATGATCCGAGAGATTGGCGACTCTTCATAGACAGTAGCAAGCGCTCTTTGAAGAGTGTGCTCATCCACAACGGGAACGAGTTCGCCTCAATTCCTCTTGCGCACTCCACAACTCTCAAAGAGAAATATGAAGCAGTCAAGTACGTGCTCGACAAAATCCAATATGAGCAGCACCAATGGCTCATCTGCGTCGACCTTAAGATGGTGAACTTTCTACTTGGTCAGCAGTCCGGGTACACAAAGTACCCATGCTTTATATGTAAGTGGGACAGTCGAGACAGAGCCCAGCACTATGTGAAGAAAGAGTGGCCGGCGCGAGAGCAGTTAGTACCTGGGGCGAGCAACATCATAAACGAACCTCTTGTTGACCGGGAAAAGATTTTGTTCCCACCGCTTCACATCAAGCTTGGGTTAATGAAATAGTTCACGCGCGCTCTGGACAAGGATGGGAGGTGCTTCAACTACCTGTGGCGAGCCTTCCCTGGAGTGACCATTGAGAAGCTGAAGGCCGGCATTTTCGATGGCCCACAGATACGGCAGCTCATCAAGGACACAGAGTTCGAAAACTCCATGAACACGCTAGAGTGCGCCGCCTGGAGGTCGTTTGTGCAGGTGGTGAACAACTTCCTGGGGAACAAGAAGGCAGCAAACCACGCCATACTCATCAACAGCACGATAAAGAACTTCCAAAACCTCGGGTGTTTGATGAGTATAAAGATGCATTTCCTGTTCTCACACATGGAGAAGTTTCCTGAAAACCTTGGTGTGGTCAGCGACGAGCAGGGAGAAAGGTTCCATCAGGACATGCGTCAAATGGAGGAGAGGTACCAGGGGAGGTGGGACGCAGTCATGCTCGCGGACTACTGCTGGTCGCTGAAGAGAGACAACCCAGCAGCTGCTCTCACACGGAATTCGAGGAAACGGCGATTTACGCCGTGAACTCCGAACTTTTGTGTCACGTAACGCTCATGTACATGTATTAAGCTTATCAAATGTAATCGAGTATATAAAAAATGAATGAATTTGGATATGTTGACTTTTATTTCCCCAGGAAAACGGAAAAACCGAATTTTTATGATCCGCAGAAATTGGGTTTTTGGACGAAAAATCGTTTTTTTTCTTAAATGTCTGTAGCGAACAATCCTGACCTGATTGAGAAAAATCAAGGGCATTTTCGGACTCAGAGCATCACAATTAGTCTAATTCCGCTGGAAAACCCTGGACGATTTAAAAAAAAAAAAAAAAAAAAAAAATTTACCCAGTGTTATCATCATCTTTGACGCCTGCTCCCAGAATGAGATGACCACGGCAGAAGAGCTTCCATCTCTATCCAAACACACTCTCCTTGCCTGCCCAAGATCTCTCAATGATCATTCACACCTCTTACTGACATACTCCCGCACCCTATCCCTCCATCATTTTACTGGAGGTCACCCTTTATCATTCACCCCCACCCCCTCTATCTTACATACACCCTCTTGGTCATTCTACTCTCTTCCTTTCGCTCTATGTGGCCAAACCACTTTAATGTCTATCTCTACCTCTTCAACCAAGGTCGTATATATAGACCTTGTCTTCAACCACTATTTTCTTCCTGTAAACTGTGTGACTTGCCCAATGCAAATAACCTTCAGCATTAATGCCTTGAATGCCCTGCAGTAACAGATTTAATCCCCCATAGAGAGTCTGTCATTGATGTATGTAAATACTTGCTTGCCGATAACCATTTAGAAACACTACTCTTACGTCACCCACACTTTGGTGGGTGCTAACTATCGCTGTACGACGTAATAATTCTCATGTATGATCTTGTCCACGACTGTCTCAATTATGTCAATGTCTCTTATATCATAACTGTGATATTGTACATACTTTTGTTTTGTATATACTGTTGACTGTGATTGTTTTATACATGCTGTTATTACCACTGATTATATACCGTGTCCACCACTGTGTCCCAACCTCTGAAATTTTGTACTTAACTACGAATTGCCACCTCAGTCGAACAGCGTGCCCTATGAGTCACGATCCTCATGTAAATAGCTAATTACCTATGTACTAGGCTTGCCGCTCTTTGAGCGTAATAAAATGATTCAAACATCAACCACTACATTTCTTCCCCTCGCCTTTTGAGACCCATTGGAAAAAGCTCATGCACACTTTCATTACTTATTCTATCCATTCTACTTACACCACAAGCAATTCTCACTTAACTCATTTCCACTGCCTGCACTCTAGACCTTTGACTCTTATTCCAAAGCCATGTTTCAATTGCATATGTGAGGGTTGGTACTATTATTGCATTTCTTAAATCCCTCTTGGCCACACACATATACCAATGCATCACAATTTTCTTTGAGTCCCAGCAGCGACAGGTGTAGATATAACAACACACAATCGTCGGATTGACGGCAAAGATTGGAACTCCGGGAAAAAAACGCAGTTTTCGTGGATTTCAACTACGAGGAAGTACCTTTTTGTATTAGTAGGGAAGGGAAATGGAAGGAAATGAGGAAGGAGACGAACGGGCTCCCCCTGACAGCAGAAAAATATAAACAAGAGGTCTGCTGACGACACGGGAAATCGAAAATATCAGTAAAAGCATTAAGGTTAAAATATAGATAAGAACAACACAATGGAAAGTGGCTACAATACATGAATTTAAAAACAGTTTAGATAAAACGAGATATGAAGACGGGACACTACGAGCATAGCTCCCCTTCCCGTGAAATACAACTAGGTAAATACACACTGATAATAGCAATGAGCTAGAGAGAGAGAGATAACGGGGTAAAATATAAAAATTACAGTCTTCCTTAGCGTTTCACAGTTTTCTTCGGTGTTTCACAAAGAGAAAACGGAAAAATCCAGATGACGTCAGAAGCTGCGCAGAACGGCTCAAGCGGTTAGACTTGATGTTTTTCGGTGGAAAGAATCTGGACACTTGTGCTTATACATCGGGGGTAGCCATCATGTCCCGTGTTGGCTGCCCTTAAGGTCCGAAGTATCTGAAGATCATCAATGAAAAACTTTCATCGGCCAGTGTTTAACAGATTCCAAGAAGATTCCAAGAAAACAAAGAACACGGCAACTGCCGATAGACTAAGTAACTGCGCATGCGCATCGCGAGTCGTGGGCAGGGAAGGCCATGATACCTCATTAAGCTTTTTCGGACCGTGTCGTCGACATCTCCTCTAGAAGGCAGCACTCTTCCTTCTCGTCCGACCCCACTCCTCTTCATGGTAAGTTCCGAAAAAGTTTTTGGCCGTTTCCATTCTTTATCTTTCCCGTGTGAGTTAGAGAAATGTGGCGGCTGTGGTTTTTTGTGCGCGGGGACTTAGAACTTTCGGGGTTGTTCCACTTGTGTACTCCCTACGTTCTTTTTCCTCTCGCTAGATTAACCTCCGTTTTATTTTTATCGATCCTGTTGTTAGATTTTGCGTTCCGTCGTCTCGACGTACCACATTTTCTAACAATGGGTGGTTTTTGTTGTCCCATGCCGTCCTGAGGCCCGTGCGTGGGACCTCCTTGGTGTGATGAAGGTGTGTGCTCACCACACTAGGGTTAGCAGTCTCTTCCCCCCCCCCCCTCCTCGGAATCGGTTGTTCCCTGGGTACTCCGTTTTCCTTTGAGGTTTGGGGGACCTCTGGACGTTTGTTTCAGAGTAGACTCCTCTCGTTTTTACCGTCGTTTCCTAGCCAGTTACGCCCGGTCTCGAGAGTACGAGTTCGGTTGTTCCCTGGGTACTCCGAACTCGTGGATGCGTGCTTCCACGCACCCCATAGTAGCTCTTGCTACGCTACTTGGTTCGTGATCTTAGCATCACCCTGAACCCACGCGGACCCTGTCCGCTGTCCCCTCTTGGCAAGGGTGGACAACATTGGCCCGACACGTCACACACTCTCCCCCGTGCCGGGCTACTGCCGTCGCATCCCGTCCCGCGAGGGACGGGTCGCGCCACCCTCCTAGCGTGGGTGACTACCCCGTTCCGGGGCACGGCTCTCACCAACACCAGTCGCCCACTGAGCTATCCTGGTGTTGGTACCACGACGTTTCCTAGCCAGTTACGCCTGGTCTCGAGAGTACATGTTCGGTTGTTCCCTGGGTACTCCGAACTCGTGGATGCGTGCTTCCACGCACCCCGTTCCGGGGCACGGCTCTCACCAACACCAGTCGCCTACTGAGCTTTCCTGGTGTTGGTACCGCGACGTTTCCTAGCCAGTTACGCCCGTTCTCGAGAGTACGTGTTCGGTTGTTCCCTGGGTACTCCGAACTCGTGGATGCGTGCTTCCACGCACCCCATAGTAGCTCTTGCTACGCTACTTGGTTCGTGATCTTGGCATCACCCTGAACCCACGCGGACCCTGTCCGCTGTCCCCTCTTGGCAAGGGTGGACAACATTGGCCCGACACGTCACACACTCCCCCGTGCCGGGCTACTGCCGTCGCATCCCGTCCCGCGAGGGACGGGTCGCGCCACCCTCCTACCGTGGGTGACTACCCCGTTCCGGGGCACAGCTCTCACCAACACCAGTCGCCCACTGAGCTATACTGGTGTTGGTACCACCCTCTGGGTGTTTTTTGTCGATGTACGGAGTTTTGGGCAACCCGTACCTCTCGAGTCACGTTTTAGAATTGTTAGTCACTCCTTCATTGGTGGACTACTTCTAACTCCGTGCATTTTATCTTTTCAGGCAGAAGGTTCTGACCTGATCTGTTCTCAGGATGGCTGCACCGCTAAGGTGGCTAGAGACGGCCACCTCGCCTGCTCCACGCACTCGCCCTGTTTCGTAGACTTCCGCTACGACCCAACCGCCTGCCCCCAGTGTGAGTGTTGGGTGCAACAGTTGAGGCTCTACCCTAAAGACACTAGACCGGCTCCGCCTCCTCTAGTGTCCCTACGGGCGGTGTGGCAGCACCTGAAGAAGGCAGCACAAAAGCGGGGCAGCCCGCGGGTAGAGGTTGCTGTTCAAGCCCTGGCCCTGGAGCTGGGTCTCGTCAGGGCCCGTACGGTGTCTGGAGGCACCTCGGCCTCTCCTGAGCGTGCCTCATCTCAAGCAAGGCAACACTCTACCCCTAGGAGACGGTCACGCTCTCGTATCCGCTCCATTTCTAGGAGAAGCTCCACCTCGGGCCTCCACTCCCACTCCCGTCCTAGCTCTCGGCCTACCCGCCGCTCTCGCTCTCCACACCAGTGAAATGAGGAGCTACGCCCCTCGCCTGGGCGACGCTCCCCCTCGCCTACCCGGGACTGTGACACACCTCGTTCACGCTCGTCTCCTCACGCGCGCACTCCCTCGCCTACCCGAGACCGTTTCTCCTCGAGTTCAGTGTCGCTCTCCCCATTCCTAGTGTCTCTTCCCCCACCGGCCTCGCCGCGTAAGAAACACAGTTCTAAGAATAAGAGTAGGAGCAACGGGAAACCTCGCTCCCCTTCTTCCTCCTCGTCTGCTCCCTCCTCATCGAGAGTGGACAGGCACCATAGACATAGACGGTCTAAAGGTCACAGGAGGTGGTCACTCTCCGGATCTCGCTCTCCTAGGGCCACCAAGAGGCCTAAATTTTCTCTCCTCTCAGAGGTGCCGGGCTTAAGGGAAGAGATACTGAACCTGATCCGCCAGTCGCTACCCTCTCAGCTGTGGTATCATAGTACTCCGCCTGCCCCGGGACCGGCACAAGCCCTCGCTACCGGTCCGGCCCGCTCCTCTCCACCTCCCTCACCGAGCTTCGCCTTGTCACATTCGAATGACGACGCGGACTGGGAGGAAGAAGATGAGCCTATAACTAACTTCGTGCCTTACAACTGGGCCCCTCTACCGTCTACGTGGTCGACGAAACACGAAGGAGGAAAGCTGATAGCGCTTGCCCCGGATCCTACCTCTCCATCTGGTTTTGTGATTCGGACTGACGTCCTCATCAGTATCTCTACGGACGACAAAGGTGACCAGCGTATATCCTACAAACTGAAACCCTGGCCACAGGCGGAGCAGACACCACAGCAACCAAAGTTTATTGAAAAGACGTGCTTTGATGCTGTCAGAGCTATGCTCATGAATCCTCTACTGTTCCCCGCCGACGTGTCACCCGTGTATAGAGAGCATGAGATACCGATGCTTCGCATGCCCGTCTCGTCCTTCTTCCCCACTGAGGCAAAGGGGAGAAATATGGACGCGTCTGCACTGGTTAAGACGGCCTCTCTCTCTACTAAGTCCGCTCCATCTAAACATCCAGCACTACCATCTGTGCCCATCTTGTGTAGACCCTGCTCTACCCAGGATACTTTGGTGAGGTATGCAAACTACCTCCGATGCTCTCTCGCTCCCGTCCAGACTCAGTGAGCCAGAGAGTAAACTGGCCACTAAGGAGAAATCGGCCAAGACAGAACTGGCCCACTCTCTCTCGGTGTTTTCACTGACCTCCACCCTGACACAAGCTCTACGCTCCCTGGCTAGCAAAGTGCACACCGCCTCCGACGGTCAACTCAGGGACACCTTGAACCTCCTGAGTGAAGTGGGCTAGCAGACGGCGTCGCTAGTAGCAACAGCCCTACCCCACGCAGTCCGTGCCTTCGCCGAGGCCAGGGCCGACTCCCGTCGCTCCGCAGTGAAGTCGGTACCCGCGGCGGCTAGACAGTGTCATCAGGACCAAACCACTCTCGCTCGACCTGTTCGACCGGGAAGCTACGGACCGAGTACTTGCAGCCAACAGGGGCACAAGGGCAACCGCCCCGGCACTCGCTCCTTTCCGCAACGCAGCAAACAGCGTGGAGCGAACCAGTCGAGACATGGTAAAGGGGGCGCGCCGGGCCAACAGAGACGGCACCGTAAGCAGCCCTCCTCCACCAATATCAAGCGCTCCACCGACACAGCTCCCCAGACCGCCCAGCACACCAAGGCGGAACCAAGGGAGAAGTGAGGCAGTGAGGGGCTGCCTACGGGGATGGGACCACGCATGGCCCTCCCATGGGAGGGCAGCCCACACCATCAAACACGACCTAACCTGGCCCTGAGAACAGCTGCCTCCTCTACGTCGTACGCCCCCAGATACCGAGGTCTCAGCAGACGTCTTCCACCACGTCAGACCCATGGTGGAGAAGGGTGTGGTAGAGAAAGCTCTCGAAGATCGTCACCTCGGTCCTCGCGGACCAAGGGGCGGCGACCCTCGTATACCTAGACGACGGGCTAGTATACTCTCCCTCTCGAGAGAGGACACTAACGAGCGTATCGGTAGCTATAAGAGTATTAGGGGAGATGGGCTTCCTCTTAAACCTGCCCAAGTCCTCCTTAGTACACCTCACAACAGTTGGAGTGGCTCGGTATCCAAGGGGATACGACTATAGCGACGCTGTCTTTGTCGCAAAACAACATCAGGAAGACTATCAAAAGCCTTCGCCGAGCCGCCTTCTCCCACACACTCTCCAGACGGCAGTGGGAGACGCTGCTCGGGATTCTCAACTTCGCCGCTCCCACGTTCCCCCTGGGTCGCCTCATGCACCGCCGCCTCACGCTGGAAGTCAACGCGGCCATACCCACCATGCACAGGGACAAACAGAAGCTTGTCACTTCCGCTGTACCCAGGCTACCACCCCTCTACTCCCTCACTATCACCTCGGACGCATCATGTGGGCTAGGGGTACCAGTCCGATCGGGGCCACCAGAGTTGCGGCCCCTGGCCATCAGGACTGAGAGAGGCGCACTTAAATACCAGGGAACTTTGGGTGGTCCTCCGTTTCCTTCAGGACGAACCCAGCCTACCAGACAAAGCAGTCAGACTGTGCCCAGACAACTTCGCGTCACCCATAAACACTCAACTACCACAGTTCCTGTCACTAGCGGTACGGACCCAGGCAGGAGGCCCGGACGCGCTGACAGTGGACTGGAACAGGTGGGACTACATATACCTCTTCCCTCCCCCGGCGACGAAGATGCTGGTACACACCATCAGCAAGCTCAGGGGCTACCGAGGCAAGATGCTGCTGGTGTCTCCACTGTGGAAGGCTCAGCCGTGGTACGTAACTCTCCACAACTGGTGCCCCAATCCGCTCCTACTAGGCTCAACGTGCCTCGCGCAGCACGTAGCGGATCAGCTGCGCTAATCCTTAAATCTTCACGCTTGGTGTTTCTCAAAGCCGGACTCTCCTCGCTCTTTCCACCTAGCGTAGTTGACACCATGATAGCCGCTCACAGACCCTCCTCCATCATTCAATATGAGTCATGCTGGCGGAGGTTTCAGTCTTTCCTCACCAGGGAGAAAGTGAAGCTGGTTTCACAGGCGTCTTGGCTTTCCTCGCCTGGCTGGGCAACAGCACCAACAGCCTTCCACGGTAGCTTCCCACCACTCGGCCCTTGCAGACCCGCTCAAGTTCAGCTTGGGTATCAGGGTGCACACTAGGGCACTAAAACTGCTCCTCAGGGGTCTGAGAGCTAAGCGCCCACCTTCTCGTAGGGTCACCCCAAAATGGTCGCTCCACAAAGTGCTACAGTTTTTAAAGACCCGTCTTGTTCCATTGAACAGTGCGGGCTACCTCATGAGAGCACTCTTTCTCATCGCCCTAGCTACAGGATTCAGGTCCTCTCAGCTAGCATCACTCACCAGACACCCTCAGTTCTCTCAACCGGCCTAAGGACGGTTCCTCTCTTACACTGTCACCCTCTCCGGCCTTCCTCGCTAAGAATGAGATATCAGAGAGCCTAATCGCTCCCATCACCATTCCCGCTCTCTTAGAGGGTGGCAGACCTCTCCCTCTGTGCCCCGTGGCAGCCTACAGAGACTACCTACGTGACACACCACGGGTTAGCCCGGAGCACCTTTTCTACAATTCCACGTCGCTCAAACCACTCAAGGCTAGAGCGATAGCCGCCCTGCTTTGCAAGGTTATCAACCTAGTAGACCCGGGTAAGGCACCAAGAGCACACGCGATTAGGGGTCTCGCAGCCTCTCTCGCGTTCCTCCGTACCCATTCGGTGGATAAGGCACAGAATCTGGGTGGATGGGCTTCCACTACCTCGTTCCGCACCAGGTACCTGATACACACGGTACGCCCGTCTCCCTGCGTAGCCATGGGTACCAGGCTACTCCCAGACGCGCCTCTCTCGCCTCACCCCCCTCAGACTGCCTGCACCTCCCCTCCGACCTCTCAGAGTCTAGGTCAGCAATCCACCTCTCTCTCCTAAAAGGGAGGGGGGGGGGGGCAAGTGAAGAGACAGGAATTAGCTCGCATACCATAGGAAGTGGGTACAGCGTACCGGAAACCTCTCTCCCTCTTGGGAAAGGTTACCAGTGCCTCTGTTCTATAACCCCCTTTTTACACGATCATTTAAACATAATAAACTTATGTTTTATATATCGTTTTTATGCATCTCTTCCTAGGTTACTTTACTGGGGCAGGATCGGCATTACTCCCCACAGCATTCAGGCTCCTCCCAGCCAGCCGCTTCAGATGCAAGCACAAGTGTCCAGATTCTTTCCACCGAAAACACAACTTTGTAGTGGTTTACCACTAAAAGTATATTTTTCGGGGGATGAATCTGGACACTTACATATTCACCCCCCCTCCTCCCAGGCCTTCTGCCTTGTTGAGTTTGCTTGCTATGGTTAATGAGGTATCATGGCCTTCCCTGCCCACGACTCGCGATGCGCATGCGCAGTTACTTAGTCTATCGGCAGTTGCCGTGTTCTTTGTTTTCTTGGAATCTTCTTGGAATCTGTTAAACACTGGCCGATGAAAGTTTTTCATTGATGATCTTCAGATACTTCGGACCTTAAGGGCAGCCAACACGGGACATGATGGCTACCCCCGATGTATAAGCACAAGTGTCCAGATTCATCCCCCGAAAAATATACTTTTAGTGGTAAACCACTACAAAGTTGTGATATAGATCTTGACGAGTACAAGACACGTATGGCGCTGATGGTACGAGTACACACGGCATGAGGTTAACAAATAGTGAAATTGTAAAATGACATAAATTATCAGCCTTATTCCCTTAAAATGTGGTGCAGCTTTGCTGCAAAGCTGACCCACATTTTAAGGGAATAAGGCTTCTTTGCAGCACAAAAAAGCGGGACAAATGCAGGAAAAGCGGGACATTTTGCAAACTTATAAAATAAGCGGGACAGAGGTTAAAAAAGCGGGACTCTGGTCACCTTAATTATATACTAAGTTTGCTACACTGTCTAGATATGGATCTACATCCACATGACTGGGAAGGGATGAGAGTTTACTTAGAGCAATTTCCAAAACTATCGGGTTGGTCAACTGCCTTCTTCTTTGATGTCCCACTTGAACTACATGCAGAGAAGTAGGAAGACGTTGGCGAGGGGTTAATTGAAGATGCAGATGTCAAGCTGGGTGCAGGTGACGGCAGAGAGTGGGGTGATGGGGTGTCCAATGATGAGTCATCGTTGGTCTCCTCATTCCTTGGCAGAGTTGCCAATTCAACTATGTGGAGATTTTATTTTATTTATTTTTATCAAGGTTATTAATAATCTAGCTACATTTACAAGGAAAGAACGAAGTTTACTTTTTTACATTTTCCTTATAAATCCCAACAGCTCCTGACGAGTGGAAGGCAGTGGCGAAATGCTTCGAAAAGTGGAATTTACCGCAATGAGAATATTGATGATGGAGTAGTAACACTCACCAGGGGCATGGCGTGATAACAGGCAGCTTCTGCCTTTGGATCGAGTACAGAGACATCCTGCAAATGAGGCAAAAGACATCATGAAAGAGTTTATGGACTACTTCAATGAGGAAGGAGCTGTTCCTTGGCAACAACGTATGTGTTGAATATACTAGAGAGAGAGAGATTAAAATATTTCATAGGGATATTTTACTTTGTATACAAATTTGAATTATGCTGATGTACTTATAATAAAATTATGAACTTACTTGTTGAGTGTTTCCTCCTCCAATTTGTAAGTGGATGCACGTACATGGTCACTCCCCTAGAGAGAGAGAGAATAATTCGTTTGGCACATACATCTTTAATATATAAATTATGGTCATGCTTATGTACACACATTTGAATTATCAACTTACTTGTTGAAGGTTTTCAGTAGTTTCTACATCTAAACTGGAAGTTGAGGCACGTATGATTTCTCCCTCAGCAAGGAAAAGTAAATCAAGCACCACAGCTTTGGAGTGTATATATCTTTGGTGCCAGCACCAGATTTCTTTGATGCATTGATGGCAGTCGTTTCCATGTGAAACTGTGTTTTCAGTGTATGAAGTTTTTTGGTAATGTCTTCATTCCGCACATTACATTTTGTAAACGAAGATAAGTCAGCTTTTAGAGTTTACACAAGAACATAAGAATGAAGGAGACTGCAAGAGACCATAAGGCCTACACTAGGCAGCTCCGCATCCATCACCACCTGTCATCCCCATCCATAAAGTTGTCTAATATTTTCTTAAAACAACTGATAGTTTCAGCGCTTACTACATGGTTACTAAGTTTATTCTGTTACAAAATTCCTGGACAGTGGAAGGAGGAGGCGTGGGGCGTGGGAAATACGTACCTTAAGTGAATGATGAAGGGAGGGGGAAGATAGCTGCAGTGGGAAGCCGAAGTCCAGATTTGCAGCACCACCCGGGACCACGCCCGCTCCCTTTACAGCGGGCGTGTACATAAATCAAAGACGGGGGTGGAGGGACAACTCATTAAGTGAATCGACTTTGGGTAGTGAAACCCAGAATTCCTAATGTGAGTTTAATTGACAACTTATTTCAATAATGAAATCATTGTGGACATACACCGTAATCTATAAAGGTTGGTCTAAAAGTTAATTAGTGGATCCTATCATACTCTATCTCCCTGCGCGCCTATCTAAGGGTCCTATCTAGTAAATACCCATCGTTACTTGCTATTATCCTTAGAGTGTCTCTGCTGGGTGTGGGGATGGCTTCCACGGGGCGCTGGTCCCTCGTTCTGGCAGGATGCGTTGGCTATTGAAGGATAACGGTGTCGTTGATCACGGCGGGAACCCGGGTCATCTTTGTGGTTAGCCTCGTGGCGGGGCCGCGGGTTTGATCTCGTAGGGGGTTTCTTGTATTCACTATCCAGTTCCTTTCAGGTCAGTGTCCCGAGGAAAGGGGTACAGGTACGTACGTGACCCCTTAATACACTAATGTTGTGTTCACTGGAGGCTGGACGCCTCAAGACACTATTCAGATCCCCACGATGGTCGGGATGTCACACACAGCGCTTCACCTGATAAGTTTCGGGAGGGGTTTGTCCCGGAATCACTCGTTTGATGTCTTGTGGTACGTAATCGTCACTTAAGGATGAAAATCCTCGATAGCCACATGAGGGAGGATAGGGCACGATTGAACTTCCGAGCATATGAGCGGCCCGACCTCCCTGCTTGACCCTAATGCGAAGACTGCCCTGTGTCCCGCGTCAAAAGTGCCCGCCAGCCAGCAGCCAACGTTGCCAATATTTCTACGTCTTCGTCACTAGTTTTGAAGGGAACTACGAACAATGTTTATGTGGAAGATGACCCAGTTCCAATTGTTCCTTGAGGGTAGACACTATTCACGAGCGTGTAAGATACGATCCTAATTACTCAAATTGCCTAGCTTAAACAATATGTGGCAGCGCGCAGGGGGTGGGGTGCTCGCGCGAAGCCGCTGAGAGATGGGACAAGGACGCTTTGTTCCTTGGCCGAGAAAAAACCGTTAGGCCTAGGCCGTATGGGAACACTGCATGAAAAAACTCTCAGTCTGATCATGGAGTAGCAACTTACAAATGCAATAAGAAACAGTAAACTTGAGAATTTGTGGAATCCCACACTTAATATTAACATTCGTGAATTGCACATAGGCCTACGGAAACACATGAATCTAAAGGGAGGGGGGAGGTTTCCCTAAATAATTAGAAGTCTCTCTCAACTTCGTTAAGGCACTGTAATTGATTGCCAAATTGGTACAACAGGTAATGAGGATAAGGAGAAGGAAAAATATCAAGAAATAGTTACTAGGGGTCTTAAGAATTCCAGTAATTCCCAAGAGGGGAGGGAATTGCTGTCCGAAAAATAGCTGAAAGGATACGAAAGACTATGGAACCCGCGTCGGCTAGGCTCATGAGCGAAAGTGATTGGTAGCTGGGGTTTTGAAAGCGGACGAAAGAAAATGAGAAGGGATGATAGCGAGCCGTGTGTCACAATCCGAAAATTGTGACATATTCCATTCGTCGACCACCCTAATTGTAAACCAATTCTTGCCTATTTCCTTTTTAGATCTAAATTTGTCCAGTTTATAATGATTACTGCGAGTCCTGCCCTGTTTGCATCACCCTTGTTAAAGCGATCCACTTAAACACCTCTACTAGACCACCCCGCACTCTGCGTCTTTCCAGAAAGTGTAAGTTAAAGTGCCTAAGCCTCTCTTCGTAAGGTAGATTTTTGAGTCCATGTATCATTTTGGTCATTCTTCTCAGTACTGATTCTAGTTAATTGATGTCCATTCTGTAGGGCGGAGACCAAAACTGTACCGCATAGTCAAGGATGGGTCTAACTATCGCTAGATAGAATTTAATAATTACCTCTGCACTTCTATTCGTTACCGTACTAGCAATGAAACCTAATGCTCTGTTATATTTATTCCTGGCGCTAATGCACTGTTTCCTGGTTTTAAGGTCCGGACCCACTAGAACTCCCAAGTCTCTCTTGCACTCAGTTTTATCTAAAAACGTGTTATCTAAGCTGTATCTATTTTCGGGGTTGTGTAGCTACACTTAGAGATATTGAAGTTCATTTGCCATTTCACCGACCATGTGAACAATTTGTTAAGATCATCCTGCAGAATCTCTGCGTCGTCTCCTGACCTAATTAGGCGTCCTATTTTAGTGTCGTCCGCAAACTTACTAATATCACTATTTATCCCGTCGTCTAAGTCGTTTATGTACATAATGAACAACAAGGGACCCAAAACCGAGCCCTGGGGGACCCCACTAGTAACATTGCCCCACCTAGATTTTACTCCATTTATGGTGACCCGCTGTTTTCTGTTACTAATCCAAGCTCTAATCCATTCTAACACTTTTCCTCCTATGCCATGGGCTTTGATTTTATTTAGTAGTCTCTGGTGTGGCACCTTGTCGAACGCTTTGCTAAAGTCAAGGTAAATAACATCGTAATTATCATTGTTATCTGACGCCTTATATACTTTAGTGTAAAAGGATAGAAGATTAGTCACACATGACTTACCCTTGGAGAAACCATGCTGTGAATCACGAATTAAATTATGTCTTTCGATGTGTTCTCTGAGTCTATTTACTATTACTGATTCAAGCATTTTTCCTATAACCAATGTCAAACTGATTGGCCTGTAGTTGCATATAGACGATCTATCTCCCTTCTAAAGCAGGAACAACGTTTACTTGCCTCCAAGCAGTAGTCACATAACCAGTGTCTATCTTTTAGGTCGCAGATTTCAAATTTACAATCTTTTAGCATTCTCGGAAAAATTTCGTTTGGACCCGGGGATTTTGTAGTTTTAAGTCTTTCAATCTGCTTGACTACTTCTACTTTACTAATGGTGATATTAGATAGACTACTTTTTTCATCCCCTCTGAAAATCGGATCGCAGTCAGGTACTTTATCTAACCTTTCATTAGTAAACACCGATAGAAATAATTGTAACTCCTCACTCATTTTTTCCTCCGATTCTATCATGACATTTTTATCTTTTTCAGTTGGTCCTATTCTTTCTTTATGTTTTGTTCTATAGAGATGAAAGAAACCCTTTAGGTTGGATCTTGCTTGACTAGCAACCTTAATGTAACGGGACGGATGTAACGGTATCGAACGTTACTTGTAGACACAAAATGTAACGGGGTCGTCACATCATCAGCAGAAGGGGTTCACTTGCACAAACACCTTTAAGTTTTTGTTCTTTATTTGTCGTATCTTGAAGAACTTAGTTTACACACTATTACACAGTCTTATCACTAGGGCACGTCACTTAGAACCGACCGCTCTTGGGGTGTGTGAGCTAGTTTTCATGCCCGGAAATGATGAGTAGACAAAAATCTAGAGTTGCCCTGAATCGTGAACTTCTCTTATTGTCTTGTTAATCTGTTGTCCCACAAGGGTGGGGCAACTGCATTAATTACGTATTGATGTCTACTATCATACATGTTAATTATATATCCAGGGGAGGACCGTCAGTATACGTAATATCGTATGTCAGTACTGGGTGGCTACTAGATTGATCGCGTATGTTCGTTTGTGTGTGTGTGTGTTTGGTGGTCGACGGTGTTGTCGCGAAGCCAAAGGATCGATGTGTCAGGGATTTGTGGATCGCACTGGGCCTCGTGATGCTGACTTAGCGTTTTGAATGCTTGTGGTGGACAGTGAGTGAAGAAGTGGGTTATATGACTGGGGTTATATTACTCGTCGTGTATATGAGACGTATACACTTAATTTCATAATTGCGTTTCGCTGTACGTGTATTCTTTTTAACCAATTTTGCCATTTCGTTATATCTTGATCTAAGGTGTGTTTCCCCGTTTTTTATTTTTACGTAAAGTCCTCTTTTCATTCCGATCTTATGTTTCAATCTGTCCGTCATCCATTTGGGAGTATTACTATTGTTCCGTATTGACTTCAGGGGGATAAATGTATTTTGTGCATTAATAATTAAATCTGTTATATTGCTATACATTTCATCCAAATCACTGACCTGTCTGTTGAGCCCTCGCCCCCAAATGACCTGACCCAAGGTATGCATATTACCCTCCGTGACCAGACCCTTGGCCATGACCTGACCCCCGCTCACGCACCGAGACTCGACAATGTCCGAAACGTCCGCAACATCCGCATGACATTTCATATTCAATTTCAAATAGGTTTTTATATTGTTAAAGTTTGCTCTTCTGAAGTCTGGTACTTGGACGTTATTCGTACTTTTTCATTCTTCCCAAATAATATTAAATCTTATTTCTTGATGATCGCTAGAGCCTAGATAGAATATCTCCCACTTTTACGTTACTCATTAGGTGCTCATTGTTAGTTGATACTAAGTCCAGAGTACTTTCTCCCCTCGTAGGATCGGTAATCACTTGTTTTAGGAAATTATCCTGCACTGCATCTAGGAATTTCTTTGTTTCCTGACCTCATATTAAAGTTTCCCAGTCAATGATTCCATAATTAAAATCTCCCATGATCACAACGTTTTTGTACTGGGGCGCTCTGCTAATTTCATGAATCAGGGGATCAGTTTGCTCAATGCTGAGGTTAGGAGGGCTATACAAGACGCCAATAATAACTTTCTTATTCTTGCCTATAATCTCTACCCAAATGGATTCCTTAATCGAGTTGTTGATTATACAGTTTATTGTATTTTTAACGAAAAGTGCTACACCTCCCCTACTCCTGCCAACCCTATCCTTGTGAATAAACTTATATCCTTCTATTTCGATTTCCAGAAGGAAATGTTTATCAGCCATGTTGATCCAGGATTCAGTAATAGCTATAATATCGAAATTCTCTACGCATGCTTTACCTAGCACCAAATCACTGCTATTTCTATAGTAAACTTTTAGTTTATCGTCCCTCCACCTACTTTGGTGATTCTTTTCACAGTCCCTCTCTAAGTTGTTTCTATTGCCTAAATTATATTCCGATACTTCCCCCCCCCCTACTCCCATGTAATCTACCCGAAAAAACCCTGTAGGATGTCTACTTCTCGCTCAAGGGATTCAGCAAGGAGCCGAAATCCTCTGGGTGACAAGTGCACCCCGTCCCTTGTATATAGATGATTCCTACCGTAAAAGCGGTCCCAGTTGTTGACAAATGCCCATCCATTGGCCTTACAATGTTTTGCCAGCCTGCAATTCACTGCAATAGCCCTAGAATGATACATGCCTCCAACTCTACGCCTCGGAGGGATTCCACATACAACAGGAACACTTCCCCTATTTCTATTCTTGTCTAGGGAATCCCGGAACCGCGCAAACAATTCCTCACTCCCTAACTTACCTATATCATTGCCCCCGGCACTTAAGCAAACTACAGGGTCCTTACCTTCCCCTACTAAACACTCTTCAATCCTATCTCTAACATCTCCTATCCCCGCGCCGGGGAAACACATCTGCGTCCTGTGTTTCCTATCTTTATCGCAGAGAGCCCTATCTAAGTACCTCACTTGACTGTCTCCTACAACCAAAAATCATACCTGTGGGCAGGGATCCAGTGTCTGCCCTTCCCTTTAACTCTTGAATTTCATTTGTTTCTTCTTCCTACATATTCGCTAGAACTTGAAAAGAGTTCTTGCAAACGAGTGGGGCTGGTGAGGACTTTTTCCCACTATTCCGCATCTTATTTTTTACCGTTTTCCATCCAAGTTCATAGCTAGTTTTGTCTTCCGTATTTTGAGCCTTCGAGCGGAGAACTCGATTCTCCTATTTAAGGCACTTTACAGCATCCTCCAAGGCTTCAATTCTACTAAGTAGAGATTGTACCTCATCGGCGTTGAACACGGTAACACAACCACTCGCCATATCATTAATTGAAGCAGCTACCCGGTTCACTTGACTTGAGTGACGACTACTGCTTGTACTCTTGATATTTCTCATCTTATATTCTTTGCACTTGATATTCCAAATGGCTGGGTGCTGCTTTAGTAGCTTAATGTAATGTAATGTAATAGTCTTCGTCCACTCAAACGGCTTTGCGGAAGTTGCTTGTGCCATTGTATGAAAACAGAAGAGCGGAGCAGGAGAGCGCGTGCGTTCTCTCCCTTCAACTGTCATTTACACACTACTCAGCGATTTGAAATGGTTTCTTCTCATGACTGCTTTCATGATGCTGCGACGAGTTGAAAGTCACGTTTTTCAACTCGTCGCTTCAATACATTGCGCATCAAAATGTTCCGTGTGGACGGGGTTTAACAGTCTCCCCTCTCCTCAACGCATAGAGAAAAGATTATTCACATCGAGAGGACACCCCCGCTGCGCTGTCTCACCACGTGAATCTGAACTCTTTTAGCCACAATCACCCTAGTCGCTAGCTCTGATTGTCGTGCTAACGCCACATACCGAAAAGTACTGCTACCCGAGGCAATTCCCCCTTCTCTGTGGAATCTCGCTCTGGCAGGATTATGCCCCAGATAACTCTCCCTGCACGATCGGCATAGCCCGTGTGATTTTTTTAAATTACCTTTACGGCGGGAGAGGGGGGAACCCCGTCCAAACGCATTACCCGGTCTCGCACGCTCTCGTGCACTCGGGCCACGTATTCGATCGATTGCTGCTAGGTAGACAGGTTACGCAAAGCGAATCGGCAGCAACGCATTAGTGAACGCCCATGCCCCCCTGCCCCTTAGATTTCCGCGTTTTTTTTCACGTTACTGTTGTGCTCTAAGTTATTCTCGTCATCAATGCCAACATGGCGGCTACTGACCCTCCGACTGGCGTGTCGAAAAGGCGTCGATGCGCTCCAGGTTCTCCTGCTCCATCAGATGATGAAGCTGCTGTAGTTCTGGCCCCAGCTAATGAAAAGGGTGGCAAGCTCCCCACCTTCAAGGTCGTATCCTCGGCGGGGTACGACACTGCTTTTGAGGTGGTGCGAGCTCTGGAAAAGGGCCCACTCCGTGACAAGCTTGTCCCTCCGGCCCCTCGGCGATGGCAACGTGCTGCTGTTACCAAACACTTACGAACTCGTCGAGGAGCTGGACGGGATCAAGTCTCTCGGTGGCAAGCCAGTGATCCTGGAGCGTCTCAACCCGGAGGACAGGAAACATCGACTCGTAGTTCACGATTACCTGATCAGTTATATGACCGAGGCCATCGAAGTCCATAGTCAGGTAATCGCGGCCACGAGGATGCGCCTATGGGACAAGACGCCCACACGCCAGGTCCTTATAACGATCAAAGGCGAACCCTTTGATAAGATAGACCTGGGATGGTATGGCAGGTATGATGTACGAACGTACATCCCTGATCCTCTCCGTTGCTTCAGGTGTCAGCACTATGGTCATCACCAGGCGAGGTGCACTTCGAAGCAGCCCAAGTGCGGCATTTGCAGCATGCCTCATGCCACTGAGACTTGTCTTAACAAGTTCAAGGCTGGCACTGAGACTGTTGCCAAGTGCCCGAACTGTAGTAAGAAGCACCACGCCTGGAATACCTCTTTCGCAGTGCGTAAAGTTCAGGCCATTGCCTGTAAGGAGAGGACAGAGAAGCGACAGGACTTCATACCTGCCCCCCCCCCTCCAGGAACATTTGTATGGGGCAGCAGGAAACACTCTCCTACCACAGCACCACCACCACCTACACACAGTGCTCCTGATCTGAACAATCAGGAGCACTTTCCATCACTGAAACCAGCTCCTATACAGAATAACACTAAGACACAACCAGCTCCCAATAAAGCCACGCCCACCTCTAAACCCGTGCCCGCCTCTAAACCTGCGCCCACCTCCAAATCCACGCCTGTCTCCAATCCCACCCTCAAACCTAAAGCCAAACCCACGCCCCCAGTACCAACCCCACGAGCACAGGACCGACGGTCCCCTCCACCTCAATATCCGTCCGATGTCATCCCCCTTAGGGAGGATGATATCGACTTGATTGTGACTGGCGTCGTCTCTGCAGTCGCTACGACCCTTGGGGAAAGCGACCCAGACAAGATGCTGGTGATGGTGGACAGGGCTGTCAAGAACGTGCTCAAACTCCTGAAAGAGAATAGGAACCCTAGGCGAAAGGAGAAGACTCCCTCCCCCTCTACCTCTTCCTCTCCCGCCTCCTCCCCCGCCTCTTCCACTACCTCTTCCTCTTCCTCAACCTCTTCCTCATCCCCTTCCACTTCCCCCAAGCCCGCCACACCCTCTTTTACCATTGGGAAAGCCACACCCACATCTTCAAAGACTAGGAAAGTGTCTTCTGCTAAGCCCCAACGTCATTTTGCATTGAGGCTTGAAGACTCCTCTTCTGGTGAGAAGGGAAACGCTCCCACTGTTACAAAGTCGCAACCCATCTTGTCGTCTGACCGGGGAAGACAAGATGAGACTGTAATGGAAACCGACGGGGAAGAACATCGCCCTGTTCAATAATCACTTAAGGTTGCTACAGTGGAATGTAAACGGGTTCCGCAGCAAAAGGGCGTATCTCCTTGCGCTTGCGCAAGAGCATGATTACGATATCATACTTCTCCAGGAGACATTGGTGAGCGATGAGGTGCGATTTCCGGGATGTCACATCTTCTCCCTCCCTCGCTTACCCACGACTAGGGGATGCATGATCTTAGTCAAATCATCCATCCCCTGTAGTGAGATCATGGACCCTGTATCATGTGGGGATGGCGTAGAAGTTCTTGCGGTTCGACTTCATCGGGCCCACGAAACGTACACCATCTACAACATATACAGGGGCCAGAGAGCGGAACTGGACATTGGAGAAGTGTGTGCTCTTGCTGCGGACAGGCTCCTCATCATAGGAGGGGACTTCAACGCCCACCATGATATTTTGATGTCGCCCCATGGGCCCAATGTCGCTGGGCGCCACTAAAGTTACGTACTAGATGAATGCCCTGACATTGCGTTGTTGAATGATGGAAATCCGACGCACGTACAAGGTGGACGACTTAATCTGACCTCGGCGACGGCCACTCTCCTCCCTAGGGTAACCTGGGAGGTGCATCCTATTGTCACTAGTGATCACTTCGGTGTCTCTGTGCACATACGGGATGCACCACCCATACCAACTGTATTACCTGTTCCCAGGTGGAAGAAAGCTTTGGCAAACTGGCCAGTGTTTGAGAAATCTGTTGAAGAATGGACAGCCTCCTACGTTCCACCACAGGACGTGGAAACGTTAGAAGCTGACTATTCTGCAGCCATTCAGGTGGCTGCCAATAAAGCCATCCCAAGGACTCGCCAGTCCCCCAGAGAACATAAGAATAGCTGGTACTATACCCCCGAGGTGAGAGAGGCCAACCATCGGGTGAACATGCTTAGGCGTGTTTTCCGACGGCGCCGAACTCAGACCAATTTGGCCAACTTGCACGATGCAGTTCATGACGCTCACGTCATAGCTGCAGATGCCAGAAGAGCTAAATTTCTTGAATGGTGTGAGGGCTTTAACGCTCACACCTCCCTAGCAGAGCTGTGGTCTAAGCTCCGTAAGGCTACTGGCAGGACTCAACCCCGACGCACTCATCATGCCCCTGATGCTGAGGCACAGCGACTGGTGCAGGAGTTTGTCTCTCGCTCCAGCAGCACCTCACTCCCGCAGTGTGTTCAAGACACACTGCAGGACCTCCAAGGAGTAAGGCGCCATAGTGTTGAGGACATGATGAGTCGGTCGGATGATACTGACGCTGGCTTTACGCTTCAGGAGCTACGGGTCACACACAGGACCAGCTCAGACACGGTACCTGGAGAGGACCTCGTCACCTATTCCATGCTGACTCATCTTGGGCCAGCGGGCGATGAGGCACTTCTAAGTGTGATAAAGCAATGTATTTCAGCCTCTGAGAAAGCAAATAAGATTCTGGGACTGATTGCGCGATCTTTTGATTTCAAAAGTCCATCACTCATTAACAAGCTATATAAATCGTTAGTTCGTCCACATTTGGAATATGCTGTTTCCGTATGGTCACCGAATCTCATTAAAGACATTGACAGACTGGAAAAAGTACAACGGCGAGCCACAAAACTGATTCCAAATATCAAATATAAATCATACGAAAATCGACTAAAACATATGAATCTGTTTTCCCTAAAAAAGCGTAGACTCAGAGGTGACTTGATACAGGTCTTTAAGATTTTAAAGGGAATTGACAACATCAAAAGTGACAAAATTTTCACATTGAATGAGAATCAGACAAGAAACAATGGTCTCAAACTGTCCGGAAATTGATTCAATTTGGAAGTAGGTAGAAACAACTTTGCCAACCGTGTAGTTAATGAATGGAATAAACTTCCTACACAGGTAGTGCAATGTAGTTCAGTTCGAAGCTTTAAGAATCATTTAGATAAATACTTAAGTAAGATGCTGTAATGATTATAATTTATCTTATATTATTTGTTTTTGTTTTGTTATCATTTGTCTGTCTGATTTTCATTTATTATTAGTTATATGTTAATGTATTATTTACTATTTACCTGTTTGTTTATTATTTTAACTATACCTATGCATTTATTTATGTATTTCATTTGTTATTTACATTATTATAGTTTTTATTTATTATTTTATTATTAATATGTTTTTTCTCTTTGTTTTTTTTCTTTTTTTTTCTTTTCTTTTTGCATCCGACCTAGATATGGATCAAAAGGTCTCCTGTCGGCATGGTCCGCCTCTGTAATTCTTTGTAATCCTTTGTAAACGAGTCTTGGAGGACTGGCAAGCTACCAACAGCTTGGAAGACGGCAATCATAACGCCAATTCCAAAGCCAAAGGAACTTAGTGCCTATCGCTCCATCAGCCTGACAAGCTGCATGGGGAAGACAGCGGAGAGGATGGTGCTAAACAGGCTGCTGTAGAAACTGGGCCCAATGTATGAGCATATCCATGTTTACTGCAAGGGCACTGGCACAGCAAACAGTATAGCAACACTCCTCAATGCTGTCAGTGGCACACCGTCCATCGTGGTCTTTTTGGATTTGGAAAAGGCGTTTGAGCTGGCCAGTCCACTTGTGATATTAGACACCCTTGCTCGCAAGGGTGTAAAAGGCAAGCTCCTTTTTTTGATTGCTGACTATCTCAGTCACCGGTCTGCGAAAGTACGATTTCAGGGTCATATATCAGAGGCCAGAATGCTGGAGAATGTCACTCCACAGGGGGGGGGGGTGTCCTCAGTCCCACTCTGTTCAATGTGCTCGTCTCCAACATTCTGGAGCTACCTCTACCGCATGGGTGCAAGATCATCTGCGCTCATAATTACTGGGAAACGGCAGTGCTTCAACAGGGCTCAGCGCTGTTTAAGCACTGTGGCGACCGAATGTTGCAGGTTAGGGTTAAAGATCTCCCCTACAAAATCGAAGGCCATGGCATTGAGACTCTGGAAAGAAGGAAGGCACCTCACCATCCAGGACCTTAGGCTGGACTGGGTTTACCAGTATCAGTACCTGGGGGTCTGGATTGATGAGAGGCTCACCTTTTAGAAGGAACTAACCTATCTCAAGGAGAGACTGAAGGCAAGAACTACAGTTATGAGAGCAATGACGGGGAAGGCACTTGGTGCCACGCATCGGGTCCTTCGCACATTCTATGTGCACGCAGTCCGCAGTTTGGTGGACTACGCTGCCCCAGCTCTCATAAATGTGACGACTGCCAAGCTTGAAGACCTGGAGCCTTGCCAAAATGCCGCAGCAAAGATTATCCTGGGAGTTCAACCTTGGACTAAGATCGTTAACCTCCAGATGGAGGCTTCATTGCCTTCATTAACATCACGGGTCAGAAGGCTGGAGGTCGACTTTCTTGCCAAGATAGTCCAGAGCCCCAGGATAACTGAGCTGAGTCAGAGCCTTGTGACAGCTCTGGGACGGGTGAATACTCTTATCCACTCCGATACCTGGTTATCACAGGCGGCTGGGATCCTGGACTCCTTCAGGCTTACCAGCACTCTCCTTGAGAAGGGTAGGGATTCTCCACACCCAGAGTTCAAGCCCCCACCACCATGGCTGTCGATAGCTGCAACCTTCGTTGTCACTAAGCTTCCCAGTAAGAATAAGTTATGTGATCAGGGAAGAGAACGAGCGCAGACCCTACTAGGCATCCGCGCACTGTCGGAAACTGGAATGGCGGTCTATTACACGGATGGCTCCGCAGATCCCAACAGGCCTCGCAGTGCAGGGGCTGCTTTCGTGACGGATGGTCTGACCTACGGCAGGAGAGTATCTGATCATGCGTCCACTCTCCAAGCTGAGGCCATAGCGGTCCAAGGAGCGTTAGAGCATGCTCTAATATCTCGAGCTGGTCCTGTGGTGATCCACACGGATTCACAGTCTCTGCTTGGCAGTTTGGAATCGATACAGCCCAGCGACAATGTACGCCTACTGACCTCCATCCTAACACTCCTGCTGAAGCTGCATCAGCAAGGCAGGAGTGTTACGCTCAACTGGGTGCCAAGCCACGTAGGTGTCCCAGGTAACGAGCTAGCCGACGCCGCAGCTGAAGCGGCGCGCCAAAGACCCAAAGTCGATGTTGTCGTCCCTCTCAGCAGAAATCAGTTGCGCCTACGCACCAGGGCTCTTAATCAGGTACAACGGTTCCTTTAGCACAGACTGGAGGCAGAGGTGTCAGAGAGGGCGAGGTGGTACAGGGCAGTCACAGACTATGAGCCCCTTGTACTTCCTCGCTCCACACCTAGAAAAGTGGAAACTCTGCTCTTCCGTCTGCGACTGGAGGACCGTTGTTTCTGGCAGATTAAAAGCAACTCAACACCTAAAGAAAGAAGATGCCGCCACTGTAGCCACCCAAAAGCCACCTTAGAACACTACCTCAAGCATTGCCCCGCAACTGCCTATGCCGCCACTTAAGCGATTATGAACTGAGTCGGCTGGTGGAGTGTCAGCCCCCCCTGTAAATATATATATATATATATATATATATATATATATATATATATATATATATATATATATATATATTGACACATGTATTCACTGTAACATCACTAGTAACACCAAACACCGATGGATCAGGAAGGGTGCATTCGCCGAGATGTGCATACGCATTTTACATGCGTATGCACATCTTGTGAATGTATGAGTGTGTGTGGTTGGGCCCACACACACTCATAAGTAAAATCACTCTCCAAACGGGCTCACATCAAAAGTCCGTGGGAGCTTCACTCCCTAATTACACACACTCTCCTCAACGGCTACTCAAGTGAACACTGGGCCAGCACTACTCCTTATATCATCATCTTTTGCTCCTGCCACCAAACGGCATTAGTTGGAAACTATCAATGTTACTGATCATGTCAATCAATTGCTACCTCACACTTAGGGTGCGTT